>NW_026057578.1:82820192-83113727 GCF_023721935.1 Panthera uncia | reverse complement strand
TAATGTGCTATTCAGTTTTCTTTCTTTTAAAGTTAGGTATTAGAGAACTCAGAAGTGGGTTTTATTCTTAGTGATCTGGGCCCAGTTTAATATTTTTTAGCAATTTAAATGCTGCTTATTCATTTACAGCTTTTAGAGTCAGCCAGTAGATTAAACATGGAAGACAAGCATGTAAACAAAACCAACATTGACAATGTAAAAGTGAAAGCATATAGAAGGGCATTTGAAATGAGAATAGAGCATTCTTTTTTTTTTAAATTTTTTTTTTAACGTTTATTTATTTTTGAGACAGAGAGAGACAGAGCAGGAACAGGGGAGGGGCAGAGAGAGAGGGAGACACAGAATCTGAAACAGGCTCCAGGCTCTGAGCCATCAGCCCAGAGCCCGACGCAGGGCTCGAACTCACGGACCGCGAGATCGTGACCTGAGCTGAAGTCAGACGCTTAACCGACTGAGCCACCCAGCCGCCCCAGAAAATAGGGCATTCTTACATGGGGAGAAATCCAGATGCTGTACAACACTGATGGATGAATATGGTTTTAAGTTTATTTCAGTTTTAAGGCCCTATTATTTTTTAATTCTTACATTGAAAACTGGAAGGAGTAAGGGGGACCAGGATAAGTTAAATCCTTATTTTTAGGATGGGGAGTCCAATAAAGTCCAATGAAAATTAGCAGTGTAGATATACATTATGAAGATAATCATCAGAATTAAAGACAAATGATTTGAAAGTGCTAATACCTCATTGGAACAGAGGTAAAGTGGGAGCACAGCTTTTTTTTTTTTTGTTACATGGCTTGGTAAAAAGTGAAAAAATTGTACTGATGAGCAAAAAAGTGAGAAAGTTATACTGATGAGCAAAACATTTGTTCAAAGAAGCAGCATGACAATTAGATAACCCAGTAAATCCTATTTTGTTTTTGAAAAAATTTTTAGTTTTTGAAATGCTAGGCAATAAATACTTAAGTGAAATAAGAATGCTTAAGTGTGTGTGCTTATATTTGTCTTAAACCCTCAAACACCTGTGTATAAATATGTCTGTAGGTATTAAATAATTTTCCTACATTTGAGCCCAGCTTAATTTTCATTTTAGGCAAGTTGCATTCCAGATATAGCTAGAAAGTAAGTATTTTTATTTTTATTTTTTTTAATTTTATTTTTTATTTTTAAAAATTTACATCCAAATTAGCATATAGTGAAACAATGATTTCAGGAGTAGATTCCTTAATGCCCCTTAGGTGTCTCTCTTTCTCTCTGCCTTCCATGTTCTTTCGGAACTTCTTTTTTTTTTAAGTTTATTTTGAGCAAGAGAAGGGGGAGGGGGTGGAGAGAAAATCCCAAGCAGGCTCCACATTGTCAGCGCAGAGCCTGAAGTGGGGCTTGATCTCATCAACCATGAGATCATGACCTGAGCTGAAACCAAGAGTTGGGTGCCCAACCGACTGAGCCACCCAGGTGCCCCTCTTTCAGAACTACTTTTTTTTTTTTTTTTTAATTTTTAATTAAAAAAAAATTTTTTTTAACATTTATTTTTGAAAGACAGAGCATGAGTGGGGAAGGGGCAGAAAGGAGGGACACAGAACCCAAAGCAGGCTCTAGGCTCTGAGCAGTCAGCACAGAGCCTGACGTGGGGTTTGAACCCACAGACTGTGAGATCATGACCTGAGCTGAAGTGGGACACCTAACCGACTGAGCCACCCAGGCGCCCCTCTTTCGGAACTTCTAGATGTTATTCAAGATAAAGTTAAATGCCACAACAACAGGGTTATATGTAAGTGATAGTGTGATCTTTGCTTGAATGTTTTTTAATAATGCTGAATTGGAAGAGTGACTTTCTTGTATCTAATTTTCACACACAAAAAAGTTCATAAGAAATGCCCTTACACTTTTTTTCGTTATCTTTTTTCACACTGTAGTCTAACTAGATATATGGAAATTGGTTGTTCAGTAACCAAAGTGCTACATTTCAGAAATATAGCAAAATGTAAAATCTTTTTATGATTTGTCCTAACAACGGTTAAAATTAGGGTTTAAGGAATTGGAATTGCTAGATTTTATCTACCACTTTTAAAATTTGTAAGAAACAAAGACTAACTTAATAGAGGTTTTCTTAATTATTGATGCTATTTAAAATTTTCCTTTAACACAAGTTACCTAGCTATATTGCCAAAATACATGACAGTGGAAATAACCTGTAATTAAATTTCATTCTCTCACTTATCTAGGCATTTAAGATAACCTTAAATAATTTAAATATATAACATTGAAAAATGTTAAAAACAGCTTTTGGAAATAGTGTTAATGTGTATTTTAATCCTCTTAAGGGAAGTCTACAGCTTAATTCATATGTCCTTAGACTATAACTTGTTAAGCTTAACTCTTATGTACTGCCTTGAAATTTATAGAAACACTGAAATAGTCATTTTAAGGTATAATTGTTTATGATGTATTGTTGCCTCTACTCCTCCTCTTCCCCCTTTATATGTAATCTTAAGGAAATTAAGTAGTAAACTTTATTTTTTAGGACAGTTTTAGGTTCACAATGGGAAGTACAGAGAGTTCCCACATACTCCCTGTCCCCCAACATCCATAACTCCAACACTGATGACATCCCTCAGTAGAATGGTACATTTGTTACAATGATGAACCTACACAGACACATTATCACCCAGAGTCCCTAGTTTACATTATGGTTCACTCTGGGTGTTGCACATTCTATAGGTTTAGGCAAATGTGTAATGACCTGTATCTATCATTACAGCATCATACAGAATAGTTTCACTGCCTTAAAAATCCTCTGTGTTCCACCTATTCATTCCTCCTTACTTAGAATCCCTGGCAACCACTGATCATTTTCCTGTCACCATAGTTTTGTCTTTTCCAGAATGTCATAGTTGGAATTATGCAGTATGTAGCCTTTTCAGATTGGCTTCTTGCAACAGTAGTATACATTAAGTTTCCTCCATGGCTTCATGGCTTAATAGCTCATTTGTTTTTAGTGCTGAATAATATTTCATTATCTGGATGTACCACAGTTTATTTATCCATTCATCTGTTGAAGGACATCATGAATGCTTCCAAGTTTTAGCAATTATGAGTAAACATCCATGTGTGGATTTTTTTTGTGGACATATGTTTTCAATTCCTTTGGTTTAGTAAAGACCAATTATATGCAATTGCTAGGTCATATGATATTAGTTTTGTGAGAAATTGCCAACTATTTTCCAAAGTAGCTGTACCACTTTGCATTTCCACCATCAATGAATACGAATTCCTGTTGTTCCACATCCTCACCAGCAGTTGTAATTTATTGGGGGTGTTGGCAGTGTTGTAATTTATTTTTAAAGCTTTTATTTGTAGATTCTGCCATACATTTTTGTATTGGTTCAAAGAGAATTAAGTGATCAAAGGAGATGTAGAAAATCTTAAAAGTTCTTTTTTTTTAATTTTTTTTTTTTTTTTTTTTTTTTTTTTTACCGTTTATTTATTTTTGAGACAGAGACAGAGCATGAACGGGGGAGGGTCAGAGAGAGAGGGAGACACAGAATCTGAAGCAGGCTCCAGGCTCCTAGCTGTCAGCACAGAGCCGGACGCGGGGCTCGAACTCACGGACCATGAGATCATGACCTGAGCCGAAGTCGGATGCTTAACCAACTGAGCCACCCAGGCGCCCCAAAAGATCTTAATGATGACATTGGAATGGAGCTAGAATCTGCATCGTGAAAAGCTGCCAACTAGAATATTTCATTCAGGATGAGACTTGGGCTTTATTTTATTTTGTTTTTAGTTTCCTTCTTGCCCCCCCCTTTTTTTTTTTTTTTTTTTTTGAGAGAGAGAGAGAGAGCATGCACACAAGTGCAGAAGGAGAGAGAGGAGAGGGAGAGAATCCCAAGCAGGCTCCACACCCAGCCCAGAGCCAGCCAGAGCCAGAGCAGAGCCCAGGGCAGATCAAAAGTCAGTTGCTTAACTGAGCCCCCTAGGCACCCCTTGGTCTTTAATTTAAAATCCATCTTAAAATTCTTTAAATTTCCTGATTCACTGGAGAACATTTTCATTATATTCAAATTTTTATAAGCCAAAGTATTGGAATCCTCTTCTAAAAATATATATATTTTTGTCAGAGGTAAATAAATGCTTGTTAATATGTTAGTTGGGAAGTACAATTGAAGTTATTAGGGCTTTTTTTTTTTTTTAAGTTTATTTTTTTGAGAGAGAGAGGTGGGGAGGGGCAGAAAGAGAGGGGGAGAGAGGATCTGAAACAGGCTCTGTGCTGATAGCAGAGAGCCCCATGAGGGGCTGGAACTCATGAACTGTGAGATCATAAGCCACTGAGCCATCCAGACAACCCCCCCCCCCGCTTTAATGTTTATTTAAGGGCTTTGTTTTTAATGCTATCTTTACCAATTGTTTTAAATATTATTACACTTACCAAGATAAACTGAATACTGGGTTGTCATTTTCATGGCTGGAACTCAGGCTCAGTGTTTACCATATTTTTGTACTAGTATCTGTAATTAAAGCACTGGTTATTCAATTTAAAAAATGACTACATGGGGCATCTGAGTGTCTCAGTCGATTAGGCATCTGACTCTTGATTTCTGCTCAGGTCATGATCTGTGGGTTTGTGAGCTCAAGCTCCATCTCCAGCTCTGCACTGATAATGTGGAGCCTGCGCAGGATTCTCTTTCTCCCTCTCTCTGCCCCTCCCCCACTCATGGGCACGTGCACGCGAGCTTTCTCAAAATAAATAAAAAATAATAAATGACTACAAATGAATAAAAAGATCCTCCAATCATTCCTTTCTGAATAGTGATTGTTCTGTGTGTGCGGATAATTGTCATGCACTGTCTCTGTGTGAAAGTCTGTGCATTTATGGCAGCTAGCACCAAGTCCTTGCCACGAATAATCCAGGCTTTTTGTTACTGCATTTGGGATCCATGCAAGCCAATCGAGGTGCATATTTACTATGTTTCTGTTTACAATGTTACTGAGGCTCAGAGAGGTTAGGCCTTGCCCAAGGTTACACAATTATAGTCGTCCCCGCTTACCTGGGATTTCGCTTTGGCCCTTTTAGTTACTTACCCAGGGTAACTAAAAGGGAAAGCAGATGGATCTCCTGACCAATCACAGAAGGTCAATAGTAGACTCACGCTGCGTCAGAATGCCATTTTGTTTCAGTGCACGTGAACATTTTATTCTCTCCTGGCGGGAGAGGTGAGTATTTTGAGAGACAGAGATTCCATGTTCATGTAACTTTTATTATAGTATACTGTTAAAATTGTTCTATCATCAGTGTTGTTGTTAATCTCTTACCCTGCCTAGTTTATGCACGGAACTTTATCAGAGGTATGTATAATTGTCGTTTCTCTCCGCGGTTTGGACATCCACCGGCGGTCTGGAACGTAACTATTGTAGGGAGGCTAGGATAGGGGTCCACTGGGAGACTGCACCTTCACCAATGTGTTCGCCCGCAGCTTTATTACCGGTTGAGGAACCTCATGCAGAAGAGGCTTGGGGGAGAGGACCTGGCTCAGTCATGGATGCTGTTGGCTGATTGGCCAGGCTTGCAGCGAATTTTCAAACACTGTGTAGCTGGTTTTACTTTCGGTTTTATGTAGTAGCTGTTAAATTTGCACAAGTTTTAAGCATGATTTGGAGCTGTAACACATTTCTGACAGTGCACTCTGTTGCTAATGTCAGTGATGGGAAAATCATCCTGAAATTTTTTTAACTTTTTTTTTTTTTTTTTTTTAATGTATGCTCCACGCTTGAGACCCCGAGATAAAGAGTCGAATGTGCTTCTGACTGAGCCAGCCAGGTGCCCCAATCATCCTGAATTTTTGACCAGGTCTGACAGTTTGTCCTACAGCTCAGATCATCATAAAACTAGTCAAGAAGCCTACTATTGATACACCTGGCATATTCCTCAAAGATAGTTCTTTCCTTAAATTAATAGATTTAATTTATTGATTCCCCCTCCTGGCCATGTAAAACATGCTCTTTATAGAAATTAAAGAGAAGTCTGTCCCCTCCCCTACCAGGAAATAATTGACTAATATTTAAATATTTTCTTTCAGCCTATTATTTACATTCACATTTGCATTCAGCTGCATTGTGTTTTTGCATCGTGTTTTTATCACTTTATTGTAAGAATTTTAATGAAACAGTTTACGTAGTTGGTTAAAAAAGAAAAAAAAGATGTAATTGGTTGAGGTAAAAGGTGTTTACTGAGTGCCTACTATATGCTGATGCTGAGCCTGCCTGACACTATGAAGAGTGAAAGGCAGTATCCTCCACTGTTGCTTGATTTTACAACCTAGGTGAGGTTTTTCCTCAATATTTATGCAGCAAAGGAACCCTTTACTGATTAATTTTTAATTTTTATTAATTTTTAATTTTTTAAAGTTTATTTGAGAGAGAGAGAGTGAGCAGGGGAGGGGGAGAGGGCGGCGAGAGGGAGAGGGAGAGAATCCCAAGAACACTCCACGCTGTCAGTACAGAGCCTGATGCAAGTTTGAACCCGCAAACAGATGATAGCCTAAAGCAAAACCAAGAGTGGGACGCTTAACGCCACCCAGACACCCTAAGGAACCCTTTATTATGTAACTACTCACTTCAAAATTTATCGCTTTTAATAATTTGGATTTTCATGCTTTGGGTAAAGATGTGCTTATGTCTCTTCCGTGTTAGATTTGTCATCATTGCGTTTACCGATCAGAACCACTGGGTGGCAGCAAAAGAACACAGAAGATTTTTTATTTTTCTTTTGTGTACACAAAAATGAAGTGAAAGCTATTTGGATTTCACGGGGGATAGGGAGAAAAATACAGTGATTAGAACTTGACATGTAACTACAGCAGATGAGACCTAACACATCTCATCACTAAATACATGTTACTTACTGCAGGTAAAAAATTCAATTTATGTTTTATTGTTACCAAAGCCGTATTGTAAAATTCTCCTTTCAGTTTTCTTTTAGTCACAAGAATATCTTTAAAGATTCCTATTCGGTTACTTTTCTATTTATAAAGGTGAAGAGAAAAACCCAAGCCAGATACTAAGAAAAACTTGTTTAGTAAGAAACTTGTGAACAGAGATTTTGAATGTCAAGCAACAGTGGAAAGGAGTAATTTTCTTGACAGTCTATTTTAAAGAGCATTCTTGGAAAAAAACTAATTGAGTTTGGAGTTCTTGTTCATAGACAAGAGTTTGTTTTAACTTTTTAAAAATCGCTTAGCAAGCAGATTTTAAGTAATGTGAGTCTCTTTGAAGATTTTGTCCATACCTATAAAGTTACAAATGGCTTAGCTCCAAGCTGAGTATACCTTACGTATGATAGACAGCTCCAACTAAAAATGTGAAGTGGTCATGAAGCAGTGACAAGGTAACAAACACTTGTTTTATTTTTCGTACAACTATTTGCAATCTGTTTAGGTAAAAATATAGCTTCCCCTTTCTTTCCAGCGTTTTAAAACATAATACTTTAAAAGAATCTTGTCTTTTAAATTTTAGACAAAAATATATTTAGCTTATATGAAAGCTTCTAAATGAGCTATATAAAATATTAAGTGCAGAATGAAAAGTTTGCTTTTTCCAGAGAGCTGAGTATTGAGCAAGCCAGGGTACCATTCTGGAGCTTATTGTCAGAAGGTTATGGAAGAACAGTGTTTATGTTTCTTCCTGTTCAGCTTGGGACCTTCCAGTTGTGCTTGGAGCCTGAACCCTTCTTGATTTTATTTCTTGTTGGCTACATTACCATTGCCTTTTGATGTATGTATGATACAGATCAGTAAACCTTATGTTACTTGACCCTTAGTGGAAATTAAATTTAGGAAAAATGGAGAAGTTTTTTTTCCCACACCTGTAACGAGTATATGGCCACCAGAGTCTCAATGGTCACTTTTCTTTAGCAGTACTCAAATGAGATGTTCCAGCAGTATTTATCGGTACTGAAACCCCAATTTGAAACTATAGGTGGTAACTCTCCTGGGCTTGGACTCTGGCCATCAGTGTCTGCTGTAAATCCAGAACAGGGACAGAGTAATAATTATTTTCACTATTTCCTTCTCTTGAAGCAATTTTTTTGGAAGGGGGTGGGGATGGGGAAGGGAAAGCATTTGTTATTATCCCAATGCAAGATAGATTTATGTGAGATGTATTTAGTTTCTTTAGAAACTATGTAGAGTCACTCTGGTGAGAGAGTCATTTGCTATTTCTAGTAGTCCACAGTATTTGAGGGCCAGAAGGTTGTAAATCCTCTTGGGAAATTTCTGGGAAAGAAAATTCTACACACTTCCTCAGTAATAACACTTGTAAATTTTTTCTTATGTCTATCGTCTGGTCACTTGATTTTCATTTATTTGTATTGGGTGTCAGTACATTAAAAGCAATTATGAATATAATGAAACAAAGTTTGTTTTGAAAGTAAATGGTAAAACTAAAGGCTGAAACTAAATATAATTTGTAGTTGTCTTTACAGACTATAGAGACCTGTATTTCCGGTTTCAGGATAAGTTTTGTTTCAGACTTACTATTTGTATGGCTATTTTAAATTTTGTGGAATTTGGTGATCCAGTGTTCTTAAAATATATCTTGAGGTAAATACCTCAATAGGATATTTTTAGTATGAGTTGTAGAACATCATAAAGAATATTGTAACACAGCTTCAATTTCTTGATTCTGTCAGTGACAATTGACTTTGAATGAATCACTGAAATTATGCATATGCTTCTCCATCTATAAAGTGGGTACAATCATATCTATTTTTTCTTATCAGCTATACAAATTCAAATTCAAATGAAAAGGATTCATGTTTTTGGAGGAAAATGCTATTAAAATGTTAAATTTGTAGTAGTAAAATTAATGATGACGTTTTACCACAAAACTGGACAGATTTGATGGAAAGTTTCTCTTCTAGCTCTCTATGTTCTTTTTCCCAAATAAGGTTTATAAATTAATAGTTGAAGAGGTCATTTTGGGAAGTTAGGGCTCTCAAACTTTGCACTTGCAAGGTTCTTTGCATGAAACCTGACCCTGGAGTCTTATGTGCTCTGGAGATGCAAGGTTTTGCTAGGTTGCTTGAGAATATGGCCCAATCCTTGAAGGAGTCAGGCAGTAAAAAATTTCTAACAAAGGAAAGGGCATTATGTTTTATGAAAAAGTGTCAGTCCTTTTCTAATTCATTTGAAGAAAGAAGGTCACACCACAAGGTGTAGATTCTCTCTGTATTTGTTACAAATGAAAATTGTTCCTCTTTACTTCAGAGCAGTGTCTGGAGCAGGGACTGTCATCTCTGGCTTTGCATTGCCATCATTCTTGAAGGTTTAAAAAAAATTCCCCATGCTCAGGCCCCACCCTAGACTAACAAATCAGACTTTCTGGGCATGGGGCCCAGGCATTAGTATTGTTTGAAGCTCCTCAAGATGTACCATGCAAGGTTCAGAAGCACTGGTCTAGAGACTGTAGTGGAGAGTAGCAACTTTGCAAAAGTCTTAAACAGGAGGGCAGTCCTCAACATTCATTACTTTGTGTTTGCTTCTCTTTTAATGTATTATTTATTAGAGAGTGTGAGCGCAAAAAGGGGGAGGGGGGAGTGGGGAGAGAGAATCCTAAGCAGCACAGAGTCTGACATGGGGCTCTATCTCATGAACCATAAGATCATGACCTGAGCTGAAATCAAGAGTCAGATGCGTATCTGACTGAACCACCCAGGCGCCCCTGTTCTTGCTTTTATTATCTTACTTTCCCAAAGCAAACCTATAATCTGAAAACAAAACAAAACAAAAAAGCAAAACCAAAAAAAAAAACAAAAAAACAAACAAACTCATATAATAAAGATGTGCTCCAAAGTCAGCAAATCTTGTCAGTTAACCATGGTCCTTTCTGGGACACTTCTAACTTGGCTGTGCCACCATGAAGGATGGGGTGATTCTTTCCATCCTATCTGTTCACTGTGCCATTAAAAGGAGCTTAAAAATGAACATAAAATTAATCTGAACCCTCTCAGATACTGCTGAAGTCCTTAGATATTGACACAAAATGAAAGAAATGTTTTACTTAACTTGACATGAACCCACTGAATAATTGCCACAGGGTTTAATAAATTGGTGGTTTTTCTATTCTGAGATGATTAAAAAGAGAAAGGAAAATAAACTCACAACTCGAAACAGTCAAATAATGATGTTAAATCATTTGTACATACATACAAGCAAAAACACGTTCAGAAGGTATTTGTTATACAATCTAGGCTGTCTATTTCATTATGTGGACCTGGATAGACAGAGATTCTGGACTTGACTTGGCGCTGGATAGCTGGGACCTTAAACATTTCTTTTATCCTCACGTAACTTCAGTTTCCTTATTGATAAAAGGTGGCTGCATCTATGGTTCTGGCAAGACAGAGATCTTATTTGCTACTTCTATAATCCTTATCCACTTCTCAAATCAACTCTGCTGTAGAGAATCAGAGTTCCAATTAGCTAGAGACTTGCTTTAGAAAAATTTCAACCACAGGTGATAATTTTTCCTGGGTGAGTAGAAAAGAATGTTGATGTCATTTACTACCAATTGCATTTGTCCCTTTTTATGAGGAAGATAATGCAGACATTGGATTAAATTTCAAGGCTGTCTTAGAAAGACACATTACACAAAGAACTGGGAAATATTCTTTTCAGTGATTATGTTACAGACACTAATGTTTAATATGACCCATAAATCAGTAAAGTACATGAGCAAGAGTCTGACATACTTTAAAAAAGAACCCAGCAATTTACTTATATATTTGATATATAGTTGGTACTCAACAAATGTTTGTTAAATGGTGAGTGAATTTGAAAGGTTGAAAGGCAATTTCTCAGTCTCAAATGCTAATTTGAAGAGGTCCTAAAAAAAAAAAATCAGTGTGTTTTGGTTATAAAATATGTTTTTGATTTGAATTTTCTTAAATGGTTAAAATTTGAGTATAGTAAAATAGGGCAAACATGATGGGGAAGAGGTGGCATTTATTTTTATTTTTTTAATTTTTTTTGTTTGTTTAACCTTTATTTTTGAGATAGAGAGAGACAGAGCATGAACAGGGGAGGAGCAGAGAGAGAGGGAGACACAGAATCTGAAACAGGCTCCAGGCTCTGAGCTGTCAGCACAGAGCCCGACGCGGGGCTCGAACTCATGGACCGTGAGATCATGACCTGAGCCGAAGTGGGACGCTTAACCGACCAAGCCACCCAGGCGCCCCAAGGTGGCATTTATTTTTAAAAATTTTAAATGTTTATTTCTGAGGGAGGGAGAGAGAGAGAGAGAGAGAGAGAGAGCGCATAACCGGCGGAGGGTGGGGGGTGCAGAGAGAGAGGGAGACACACAGTCTGAACCAGACCACAGAATCTCACAAACTGTGAGATCATGACCTGATCCGAAGTCAGATGCTTAACCAACTGAGCCATCCAGGCGCCCCAAGAAGTGGCATGTTCTAATCAGTGTTTGGGGTTATAACTTATAAAATCATTTTGAAAAGTTTACAAAGGTTACAGCGAGCTTTGGAACATCTTTAACCCATTTCATTAAAACTGTAATCTCAATGAACAACTCCAAGGTTGTTTTTCCTATGGGGTGTACATCTAGTTATTTCTGTGGTGATATCAACTATGATAAACTGGTGGCTATGAGGCACAGTTTTAATAAGATTTTAAAGACAGTGGAAGTCATATTAATATTCTAATATAACCATTTGTTTGCTAATACTTTTAAAAGACATTATTTTGGTCAAGTGAGTATTTGGTTACTTTAGATTAAATAATTATAAATTGAGGAAACACTTGGGAATAGGAGGAGTTAGAAAAATTTTGTTTTCTTAGCTCCTCCTATTTAAGATCAGAAAGAAGAGGAAATTTGTGTTTAAGTGTCTTCTGTTTTAGTAATGGTAGGCAGTCATTTGGACTGACCTGCTGAGTCCAACTTGAAAAGCCAGACCAAACCCAGCAAACAAACAGACAAAAACTGCATAAGGATCCCAGAAAGTGAACAAAATAAATAGCAAAGAATTCCAAAGCCAGGATCTAGAGATAGGGCAAGACTCAGAGGGTGGTCTTAGAACTGAGTCTGCTTTTCTTGCATTTCTTGGAGATAGGAGGCTGAGAGGTCAAGTGGTCATGCAGTAGTTTTGATGTGCTCTGAGCTAATGCAGCAGCAATAAGAGAGTTCTAGTGCCTCCTTGCCCCACTTTGATTTGGGATTCCCAAGGATTGCATTCTAGGGGCAGAGAAAAGTGAATGGAAGTTGATACAGGGTGCTAGTGTTCCTAGGCACCCAGTGAAGAAAATATAAGTCCCTCCTGGAGAAACAACATCATTATCCAATGCCTCAAATTACTTCTACAAGGAATTTTGCAAAAACAATATTTAGGGCATAATAAACAATAGACAGACAGGAGACATGAATGAAAGCCAACAGAAACAACACTGTGGAAATAGACTCACAAGGGTGCCAGATGTTAGAATTTTCAGATACAGAATTCAAAATAAACATACCTACTTTGGTGAAGGTGGTAAAGGACAAGATAGAGAAATTTGGCAGCTGTGGATACTATAAGAAAAAAGACCAAATAGAAAATCTGGAGCAGAAAATTTAATGATGAAAATTGGAAGATCTCAGTAGTTGAGTGTGACAGCAGATTGACACAGCTGATGAGAGAATTAGTGAGCTGCCTGATGGATTAAAGACAATCTCCAGAGTGAAATTCGTAGAAATGAAAAGAATGGAAAATGAGAATAGAGGACAGAAGATATGGAAGATGAAGTGAAAAGCTCTAACTTATGTGTGATTATAGTTCCATAAAGAGAGAAGAAAGAGAATGGAGTAGAAGCAAATCTGAGTAAACTAGATGTAAGAATTTTCCATAGCTGATGAAATTCATCAACCCATAAAGAATGGCTTACAAATCTGAAACAAGGTAATATAAAGAAAGGCACATTCTAGTAATATTACTGAAACAAAAGGTAAAAAAAAAAAAAAAAGCAAGCAAGCCAGATTTAAAAAAGATAGACTGCCTTCAAAGAAGCAATTGAACTGACAACTGATAGAAAATGATGGAAACCAGAAGACAATAGAATCATATTTTAAAGTGGTGAAAAAAGACCATTACCAATCTAGAAATCTAAGCCTGTTGAAAAGATAATCCAAGAATAAAGATAAAGAAATTTTAGGCAAGAACTAAATTTAGAGAATTTGTCAGCAGATTCACACAAAAATTCTAAAAGGTTTTCTTTAGACAGAAGAAAATTCAGATGAAAGTTTGGGAAGAATGAAGACCTTCGCTCCCAAAAGAAAGTATATTGGTAATTCTAAAGCAATTATTAATTGCACAAGACAGTTATAAAATGTCTTGTGGGTTTTAAGTAAATAAATAAATAAAACCACGTAAAATACATGACAAAATGGCACATACCTTGTTAAGGGGAGATACATGGTATTTTGTCCATCAAAGGGTAAAAGCAGTAATTAGTATCAGATTTTTGTTAAGTCAAAGGATGCAGCTTGCTATGTAGAGTCACTACTAAAGACTATATAACTTCTGAACTAATGGGCAAAAAGTTGGAATAATAAAAAAATATTTAGAAAAATCAAATCTGAAAGATAGGAAAGAAGAAAAAAAGAACCACGGAATGAGTAGGACAAGTCAAGAGTATTTAGTAAGATAGTAGACTTAATCTAAAAGAATTAGTCATTACATCAAATATACATGGACTAAAATTATCAATTGTATAAAAATTTCAGGAGATCTAAAACATAAGGATACAGAAAAGTTAAAAGGATGATAAAGTTTTGATGTACCAGAAAGATATAACAATTCTTGTTTTGTATGTAATAACATAGTATCAAATATATCAAATATATAAAGCACTGATAGAAACTAAAAGTAGTAGAGAAACTGACTCTCTTAGTTATTGATGTTAACATGCCATTAACATAGAATAAACAGAAAAATTATAAAGGTGTGGGAATTTTGAGTAACAGTTAATAAACCTGACCTAATTGACATATAGAATACTTCACTGAATATCTATAGAATTCTTTTCAAACCCACATGCAACATTCTTTTTTAAATTGACTATAGACCATTAAGCAAATTTCAGTAAATTCTCTGGTCACAACATAAACTTGAAAGGGGTAACTAGATAATTAACTAGAGAAAGATTACTAGAAATTTCCCATATATTTGAAAATTAAGAATTATACTTCTAAGTAATCTGTGGGCCAAAGAAAAAATCATAATAAAGATCAGAAAATATTCTGAATTGAATGAAGATGTGATATAATGTATGAAATGCAGCTAACATAATACATAGAAGGAAACATATCCTTAACATGTTTATATTAAAAAAGAAGAAAATCTGAGCCCATAATCTAAACTTTTACCTCAAGAAGCTGGAAAAAGGAGCAAATTATATCCAGAGATGAAGGGGAAAAAAAAGGGAGTGAAGAGTAGAAATCTATGAAATAGGAAACAAAGGTACAATAGAGAAAGTCAGTGAAGGCAAAAATTAATAAAATTAATAAAATCTCTAGCAATAAAGACTAAGGAAACAATAGGTAAGGTACAGATAACCAGTGCTAGGAATGGAAAGGGGGACATTATCATAGATCATCTCAATAGATGCAAAATAAGCATTTGATGAAATTCAGCATTCATTCATGATAAAATTTGTGGGTAAACTAGGGATAGATGGGAACATCCTCATTCTGAAAAGGGTGATTACTAACATCCTGCTGCAAACATTACACTTTCCTGTTGATTTTGGGGAAAAAGGTAAGAAAAAAGTAAAAGGTATAAGGACTGAAAAATAAGAAAACTGCCTTTATTTGAAGATAAGTAAAATTAGAAAATTTAAAAGAGTCTACAAGTAAATTATTCTACTTCATAAATCACTTAAATTTTGTTATTTTTAGGAACAAATGCAAAAAGCTTGGTGCAAGTCCTTTTATGGACTGAATGTTTGTGTCCTCTCCCTCCTCCCTCGCCATTCATATTGAAATCCTAGCATCTATCCCTCCCTTCTCCCACTCCCTGTGATTGTATTTGGAGATAGGACCTCTAAGGAAATAATTAAAGTTAAATGAAGTCATATGGGTGGGGCCCTGATCCAATAGGATTAGTGTCCTTACAAGAAGAGACACCAGAGAGCTCTCTTGCTGCTTGCTGTCCCTGCTCTTTCTCAGAGTAGAGGCTATGTGAGGACAGTGTTTGTCTGCAAGCCAGAAGAGAGTCTTACCAAGAACCGAGTTGACTACACCTTGATCTTGGACTTCTAACCTCCAGAACTGTGAAAACATAAATTTCTGTTAAGCCAGCCAGTCTGTGGTATTTCTTTATGGTAGCCCCAGCTGCATAGTACAGCTTCTCTTCAGGAAACTATAAAAAAAATCACTGAGAGCCATTAGGGTAGACTTAAAAAAATGGAGAAGTATAGCAGTTCATGGATTGGAAGAGAATAATTCTCTTCAAAGTGATCTACAAAAGTGCTTCTCAAACTTTACTGTGCACACAAATTATCAAGGGACATTGTTCAATGAGGTTTCTGATTGAGGAGGTCTGGCATGTGGCTGAGATCCAGCATTTCTTTTTAAAAAAAATTTTTTTTTTAACGTTTATTTTTGAGACAGAGAGAGACAGAGCATGAACAGGGGAGGGGCAGAGAGAGAGGGAGACACAGAATCAGAAGCAGGCACCAGGCTCTGAGCCATCAGCCCAGAGCCCGACACGGGGCTCGAACTCACCGCGAGATCATGACCTGAGCTGAAGTCGGACGCTTAACCAACTGAGCCACTCAGGCACCCCTGAGATTCAGCATTTCTAACAAGGTGGCAGGTGATGCTGATGCTGAACCACACTGACCATCAAAGAAACCCCATTCAGTGTCCAAGCGGTCTCCCCACTTCCTTCTCCATACTATCAGCTAGTGAAATAGCTTCTGCAATTCTCAGCATATGGTCTGCTTTATTTCCTCTATTACCCCCCTCTTTCTCTTGCGATGGATTATCTTGAAGTAAAATTAGACATGGTATCATATCATCTGTAAATACCTAATGTAAGTCTTTTTAAGGCATAACCATCTTATAGTTATCATAGGTAAAAAAAAAATGGATGCCGCTTCTCAAAATCATCAAATATATAGGAAGTTTTCAAATATCTCTTCTTGGTTTCTTAGAATTTATCAAGAAATTGATGTACAGTTTCTCTTTTTCTCCATGATGTGGTTTAATATGTTCCTCTGTAAAATAGTAATAGATCTAGACGGGGCTTGATGAGATTGGGCTTTGACTTTATTTTTCATAAGAACACTTAATAGATGGTGGTGTATGTATTTCCTATGGCACCCTGGAGAAGACACATGATATCTGTTTCTATTTTCATGATATTAAGATTGATCACTTGTTCACCTACTGGTTTTAGCAGCCATTGTTGGTAACTTCCCACATACATGATTTCATTAGGGGTTACAAATGGTGATATTCTAATTTTATTATTTCTTATTTATTAGGTGGAACTCCTTTCCTAAAGAGGGATTTTCTTATCAACTATTGTTACCCTGATGTATAGTTTGTACAGGAAAGGCAGAAGAAATGCTTGATTCCTTTCCTTAGTTTTTCAGCCTTTAGAATAATAAATTGATCCTCTAGAATTTTCTTTTTTTATGTTTATTTTTATTATTATTTTTAAATATAATTTATTGTCAAATTGGCTAACATGCAGTGTGTAAAGTGTGCCCTTGGTTTTTGGGGTAGATTCCCATGGTTCATCACTTACATACAACACCCAGTGCTCATCCCAACAAGTGCCCTCCTCAATGCCCATCACACATTCACCCCCCGCCCCCCGTCAACCCTCAGATTGTTCTCTGTATTTAAGAGTCTCTTATGGTTTGCCCCCCTCCCTCTCTGTTTGTAACTATTTTTTACCCCTTCCCTTCCCCCATGGTCTTCTATTAAGTTTCTCAAGATCCACGTATAAGTGAAAACATATGATATCTGTCTTTCTCTGACTTATTTCACTCAGCATAATACCTTCCGGTTCCATCCACGTTGCTGCAAGTGGCATGATTTCATTCTTTCTCATTGCCAAGTAGTATTCCATTATATATATAAACCACATCTTCTTTATCCATTCATCAGTTGATGGACATTTAGGCTCTTTGCATAATTTGGCTAACATTGAAAGCACTGCTATAAACATTGGGGTACATGTGTCCCTATGAATCACACTCCTGTATCCTTCAGATAAATTCCTAGTAGTGCAATTGCTGGGTTGCAGGGTAGTTCTATTTTAAATTTTTTGAGGAACCTCCACACTTTTCCAGGGCGACTGTACCAGTTTGCATTCCCACCAACAGTGCAAGAGGGTTCTTGTTTTTCCACATCCTCACCAGCATCTGTAGTTGCTTGAGTTGTTAGTTTTAGCCACTCTGACTGGTGTGAGGTCGTACCTCAGTGTGGTTTTGATTTGTATTTCCCTGATGAGTGACGTTGAGCATCTTTTCATTTGTCTATTGGCCGTCTGGATGTCTTCTTTGGAAAAGTGTCTATTCATGTCTTCTGCCCATTTCTTCACTGGATTATTTGTTTTTGGGTGTTGAGTTTAGTAAGTTCTTTATAGATTTTGGATCTATAAAGATTTTGGATACTAACCCTTTATCCGATATGTCACTTGCAAATATCTTTTCCCATTCTGTTGGTTGCCTTTTAGTTTTGTTGATTGTTTCCTTTGTGGTGCAGAAGATTTTTATCTCGATGAGGTCCCAATAGTTCATTTTTGCTTTTAATTCCCTTGCCTTTGGAGATGTGTTGAGCAAGAAATTACTGCGGCTGAGATCAAAGAGGTTGTTGGCTTGCTTTGTCCCCTAGGGTTTTGATGGTTTCCTGTCTCACATTTAGGTCTTTCATCATTTGGAGTTTATTTTTGTGTATGGTGTAAGAAAGTGGTATAGTTTCATTCTGCATGTTGCTGTCCAGTTCTTCCAGCACCATTTGCTAAAAAGACTGTCTTTTTTCCATTGGATACTCTTTCCTGTTTTGTCAAAGATTAGTTGGCCATACATAGTGGGTCCAATTCTGGGTTCTCTATTTTATTCCATTGTTCTATGTGTCTGTTTTTGTGCCAATACCATACTGTCTTCATGATTACGGCTTTTTAGTAGAGGCTAAAGTCTGGGATTGTGATGCCTCCCACTTTGGTTTTCTTCTTCAATATTACTTTGACTATTCGGGTCTTTTGAGGTTCCATACAAATTTTAGAATTGTTTGTTCTGGCTTTGAGAAGAATTCTGGTGCTGTTTTGATTGGTATTGCATTGAATGTGTAGATTGCTTTGGGTAGTATTGACATTTTAACAATATTTATACTTCTAATCCATGAGCATGGAATGTTTTTTCATTTCTTTGTGTGTTCTTCAACTTCCTTCATAAGTTTTCTGTGGTTTTCAACATACAGATATTTTATATCGTTGGTTAGGTTAATTCCTAGGTATTTTATGGTTCTTGGTGCAATTGTAAATGGGATCAATTTCTTGATTTCTTTTTCTGTTGCTTCATTATTGGTGTATAGAAATGCAGCTGATTTCTGTACATTGATTTTGTACCTTGAAACTTTGCTGAATTCATATATTAGTTCTAGCAGCCTTTTGGTGGAGTCTTTCGGGTTTTCCATGTAGAGTATCATGTTGTCTGTGAAAAGTGAACTTTTGACTTCTTTGACAATTTGGATGACTTTTATTTCATTTTATTATCTGATTGCTGATTGCTGATGCTAGGACTTCCAATACTATGTTAAACAACAGTGGTGAGAGTAGACATCCCTGTCATGTTCCTGATCTTAGGGGGAAAGCTCTGTTTTTCCCCATTGAGGATGATATTACTTGTGGCCTTTTCATATGGCTTTTATGATGTTTAGGTATATTCTTTCTATCCTGACTTTCTTGAGGGTTTTTATTAAGAAAGGATTCTGTATTTTGTTAAATGCTTTTTCTCCATCTATTGACAGGATCATATGGTTCTTATCCTTTATTTTATTAATGTGATGTATCACATTGATTGATTTGCAAATATTGAACCAGTCCTGCAGCCCAGAAATGAATCCCACTTGATCATGGTGAATAATTCTTTTTATATGCTGTTGAATTTGATTTGCTAGTATCTTGTTGAGAATTTTTGCATCAATTTTCATCAGGGATATGGGGCTGCAGTTCTCCTTTTTTGTGAGGTCTCTGGTTTGGGAATCAAGGTAATGCTGGCTTCATAGAATGAGTCTGGAAGTTTCCTTCTGTTTCTATTTTTTGAAACAGCTTGAGAAGGATAGGTATTAGCTCTGCTTTAAATGTCTGATAGAATTCCCCTGGGAAGCCATCTGGCCCAGAACTCTTATTTGTTGGGAAATTTTTGATAACTGATTCAATTTCTTCACTAGTTATGGGTCTGTTCAAATTTTCTATTTCTTCCTGTTTGAGTTTTGGTAGTGTGTGGGTGTCTAGGAATTTGTCCAATTCTTCCAGGTTGTCCCATTTGTTGGCACATAATTTTTCATAGTATTCTCTGGTAATTGTTTGTATTTCTAGGGATTGGTTGTGATAAATCCATTTTCATTCATGATTTTATCTATTTGGGTCTTTTCGCTTTGAGAAGTCTGGCTAGGGATTTACAATTTTGTTTATTTTTTCAAAAAACCAGCTCTTAGTTTCATTGATCTGTTCTCCTGTTTGTTTGTTTTTTTTTGGATTCTATATTGTTTATTTTTGCTCTGAACTTTATTATTTCTCTTCTTCTGCTGGCCCTGGGGTTTCTTTGTTGTTCTGTTTCTAGTTCCTTTAGGTGTGCTGTTAGATTTTGTATTTGGGATTTTTCTTGTTTCTTGAGATAGGCCTGGATTGCAATATATTTTCCTTTCATGACTGCCTTCGCTGCATCCCAAAGGGTTTGGACTGTTGTGTTTTCATTTTAATTTGTTTCCATATATTTTTAAATTTCTTCTTTAATTGTCTGGTTGACCCATTCATTCTTTAGTAGGATGTTCTTTAACCTCCATGCATTTGCAGGTTTTCCAACTTTTTCCTGTGGTTGATTTCAGGTTTCATAGTGTTGTGGTCTGAAAATGTGCATGGTTTGATATTAATTCTTTTATATTTATTGAGGGCTGTTTTGCGACCCAGTATGTGGTCTATCTTGGAGAATGTTCTGTGTGCACTCGAGAAGAATGTGTATCCTGCTGCTTTAGGTTGAAAAGTTCTGAATATATCAGTCAAGTCCTTCTGGTCCAGTGTATCATTCAGGGTCATTGTTTCTTTATTGATTTTCTGTCTGGATGATCTGTCCATTGCGGTAAGTGGAGTATTAAAGCCCCCTGAGATTCCCACATTCTTACCAATAAGATTGCTTATGTTTGTGATTAATTGTTTTATATGTTTTGGTGCTTTCAAATTTAGTGTATAAGCATTTGTAATTGTTAGCTCTTCTTGATGGATAGACTCCATAATTATGATATAATCTCTTGTTGCAGCCTTTAGTTTAAAATCTGGTTTGTCTGATATAAGAATGGCTACTCCAGCTTTCTTTTGACTTCCAGTAGCATGATAGTTGGTTCTCCTTCCCCTCACTTCCAATCTGAAGGTGTACTCAGGTCTAAAATGGGTTTCTTGTAGACAGCAAATAGATAGGTCTTGTTTTTTTATCCACTCTGATACCCTGTGTCTTTTGACTAGAGCATTTAGTCTATTTACATTCAGTGTTATTGTTGAAAGATATGGGTTTAGAGTCATTGTGTTATCTGTAGATTTCATGCTTGTGATGTCTCTGGTCCTTTGTGGTCCTTGCAACATTTCACTCACAGAGTCCGCCTTAGGATCTCTTGTAGGGCTGGTTTAGTGGTGATGAATTCCTTCAGTTTTTATTTGTTTGGGAAAACCTTTATTTCTCCTCCTATTCTGAATGATAGGCTTACTGGATAAAAGATTCTTGGCTGCATATTTTTCCTATTCAGCACATTGAAAATATCCTGCCACTCCTTTCTGGCCTGCCAAGTTTCAGTAGATAGGTCTGTTACTACCTTTATGTGTCTACCCTTGTAGGTTAAGGCCTGTTGGTCCCTAGCTGCTTTCAGAATTCTCTCTTTATCTTTGTATTTTGCCAGTTTCACTATGATATGTCATGTAGGAGATTGATCGATTCAAGTTACATCTCAAGGGAGTTCTTTGTGCCTCCTGGATTTCAATATCTGTTTCCTTCCCAAGATTGGGGAAGTTCTCAGCTATGATTTGTTCAAGTACACCTTCTGCCCCTTTCTCTCTCTCTTCTTCTGGAACTCCTGTGATACGGATATTATTCAGTTTCATTGAATCACTTAGTTCTCTAATTCTCCCCTCATGGTCCAGAATTTTTTTGTCTTTCTTTTTCTCAGCTTCATCTTTTTCTATAATTTTATCTTCTATTTCACCTGTTCTTCCCTCTGTCTCTTCAGTCCTCACTGTCACGGCCTCTAATTTATTTTGCCCCTCATTTACAGCATGTTTAAATTCATCATGGCTATTTTTTAGTTCCTTAATCTCTGCAGCAATAGATCTTCTGCTGTCTTCTACGCTTTTTTCAAGCCCAGTGATTAATCTTATGATTATTTTTCTAAATTCTTGTCCAGTTATATTATTTATATCTGTTTTGATCAATTCTTTAGCTGTCATTTCTTCTAGAATTTCTTTTGAGGAGAATTCTTCGTTTTGTCATTTGGCTAGTTTTCTGTCCCTATGTGTTTTAAAAGCTTGTTATGTATGTGCCCTGCACCTGTGAGCACTACTATACTAAAGAGGGGTCATACACTGTCCAGGGCCTGGCCCTTCAGGAGGTGTTTTTTGGAGTGTGCTACTTGCTGTTTGTTGTTGTGACTTTGGTTACTTTATCTCCCTACTTGTAGTGATGTTTTGGACCCTCCACCAGGTGGGCTTTGATTTGTTTGTTGAAGTAGTCCTGGAAAGGAAAACAAACAAAAAATAAAAACAAACACACAAAAAAAGCCCCCAAAACAAAAAAAACCCAGAAACACCAGATACAAGTAGCCAACAGGGTGGAGGCGGTGCTGATGGAAGAGGCCTTCTCCCATACAAAGAGAGAAATGACAGGGGCAGGGGTAAAAGAAAAGAGAATAAAAATGACCAAAGAAACTATACGACTTAATCCAGAGAGAGAGTAAGGAAAATAAAGAAGGAGGCGGGGGAAAAGGAAAAGAAAATAAAATTGACCAGACAGAAACTATATGGCTTAATTCAGAGGGAGAAAGGAAAATAAAGAAGGAGGTGTACATCATGTATAAAGAGAATAGATTAAATATTTCTGCTTAAACAAACCAACAACCAGAGTAACCAGACTAGAGGAGGGAGGAGATAAGGAGAAAAGGAAGGAAGATTATGTATGTATATACATGTGTTTTATATACATATATATGTGTGTGTTGTATATGTATATATATGTGTTATATATGTATATAAGTATACATACATATGCATGTGTATATTCTTCTATATATACATATGTTCTTTCTATATATATATTATATATATAATTCTATATTCTATGTTATATATATAGAATATGTATAATAAGAATTATCCAAGAATTAAACCAGGCAGTGCAACAGCCCTGGTCTGGAGGAGGGGCTGTCTGGTTTGTCAGCGTCAGTACTGCTCCAGTAGATGTGCAGTTACCAGGTGCAGAGAGGCGTGGTTCAGTGTACGCGGTTCTGCCTCCCGTGTGGGCCTGCTGTCCATTCCCCGAAGCCCCACCTTGTTGGTGATGGGGAGATAGATGGCGACCCCCCAGTCTCTCCTCCACGGATCAGGTGCCCCAAACCACTCTGTTCAAGCCATCCTCACCGTGGTAGCGGCACAAATGAGGTGGTTTGTCCTGCTCCACTGACTCCCGTGCCTCCCTAGCACTTGGCTGGGATTTAAACCCCGATGTCTTAAAGAGTCCCACTCCGTGCACCCTGATTCCGGGGAAGAGCCACCCCGTGCCACTGCACAGTGCCTCCCGTGGTTTGTCCCACTCTGCGAATCCTTTGTCTCCCTGGAGCTAGCTGGGACTTAAACCCCGATGTCTTTAAGGTTCCCACTCTTTGCCACCCAATATATGTTTTCTGGCTGGTGGGCACAGGCAGGGTCTTTGTCCTTTGAATGGCCATATACTTTCTTCCCACAGCACTCCAGGGAGGGGATTACTTTCTCTCACTGCAGACTGCGCCTCTGAACTAGTTACTGAGCCTGGGACTGGCTCCCCTCCTCCCCAGGTGTGTGAACAGGGCAGCTGGCCCCAGTGCAGAGAAAGCCCCACAGTTAGAGATTGGATATTTCTCCGTCCCAGTCTGTGGTTTTTCTCTTGTCCAGATAGAGTCCTACGCTTCCCCATCCTCTCTTTCTCTTCCCTTTGTCTTCCTGCAGAAGGGGATCCCTCCCCTCCGTTCCTCTGCTGCCCATTTTATCTCTCCCCGTTCGCAATCACGCACCTATGGCCCATCACATTGTCCCGGTAGGTCCCTGGGGGTGTCTCTGTCACTTTGCCACCCGGACTCTCGGAGTTCAGAGTCCTTTGCCCTCAACACTGCTGTGTTTGAGAGACAAGGGAACTTTGGATCCCCTACTTCTCCGCCATGTTAGCTCCCTTCTTTTAATGTTTATTTTTGAGAGAGCTCAAGTCGGGGAGGGGCAGAGAGAGGGAGACAGAGGATCTGAAGTGGGCTCTGTGATGACAGGCTGACAGTGACCCCAATGTGGGGCTTAAACGTTGAAGCCAGACGCTCAACTGACTGAGCCACCCAAGTGTCCTGATTCTCTAGAATTTTCAAGAGGCAACTAATTCTTTAAAAAATATCATTATTGGAGCACCTGGGTGGCTCAGTCGGTTAAGCTTCCAACTCTTGATTTTGGCTCAGGTCATGATCTCACGGATCTTGGGTTTGAGCCCCACATTGGTCTTTGTGCTGACAGCATGGAGCCTGCTTGGGATTGTCTCTCTCTTCCTCTCTCTCTGTTCCTTCCCTGCTTGCATGCTCTCTGTCTCTCTCAAAATAAATAAATTTAAAAAAAGGTATCATTATCAACTCTGGAATTTTCAGTTTTACTGGGTTTCAGTTTTTTGTAGGTATTATTCTTCTTGATGTTGCAGTTGTTCCATCTTTGGCCAGTGGGAGCCTTTGCAGGTGGTCTGCTACATACTTTTGACATGACCCCAGTAAGTCTGCAGCTTCAGCCCAGTTCACTGTTTAGCATTTGTATTCTTTTCTGGTCCACAGAGATTTTTTTCTGGCTTTTGAGCCCAAGTTTATACTTTTGTTTTTCTGTCTTTACACTTTACCATTGCTTTCTTTATGGAGTAGGGTGGTGAATGAAAATATCACTTCCCTGCACCACCTTGAGTACAGTGTCCAAAAGAAGTTTTGAAATGATCACCCATTTGTAAGATGCCTTCAACAAATAAACAGAAATTTCAGTGCAGCAATGACATAGGAGAAAAATGTCATGATCATGAGACACACCTAAGGAGATGACGGGTCCAGAAAGGGTCAGGCTGAAGACTTGAGGTCTTGACCACAGTGGTAGGAGGAGGAAGCAGATATCAGAACTGTGCGTTTGCTCTGTACATTGCGCTCTGGGTTAGCCACAGAAAAATGTTTGTCCTTCACAGTCTAGAATGTGAGTTTTAGCCACTCTCAAGAAGTTGTATCTTGCCTTCTTTAAGTTTTAGCTTAAAGGACTCTTTAAGGGAATGTTTATCCATAGACTCTTGGATGAGGTGACTGACATACCTGGTGTTGGGAATAAGCAAAAGCAGAAGAACTGTCCTCTCAGACTTATTTTTATTGGAATGTGCTTTTTACTCTGCAGTGACATAGCTGAATTTTAAGTTCTTGAGTTGATACTATAGAAATAATCTATTCATGTTCTACTTTTTAAGAACCTCCTTATTTTTCATTAATTATTGAATATTTAGTATTTCAAAAAGATGGGTGTTTCTAGTTAAAATGATATATATTTTATGCTGAATGAAAATGTCTCAAATATGTTCATTAATTTAAAAAGACAAAAGTGTGTGTGTGCGTTTGTGTATTGTTTTGGGCTTTACTGATATCCTCCTTATCTGGCATCACAAAAATCTCCACACTTTATCCTTCCCACAGATTCATGATTGATCTTTTAAATTGGAGCTAAGTATCAAATAAATGAATATATACATCAATAACAATTATTTTCTGAGGTACTTTTCAAATCTGAAGATTTTGTTTAAACTGTTTTTATTAAGTTTAGAATAATTGATAACTTTCTTTTGATAGGAGAAATGCTACAATTAATCCCAGACTAATATGGCATTTTTCTGAATACTATTATAATTTAAATTAGTTCATCTTGTATTAGTTAATACAGTTGAAACAAGTTCAGTTTCTTTTATGAGTATTAGTGGAGGTTTAGACTCTTGGGCATTAAAAAAATAATGCAAAAAAAAAGGTGACAAAATATTTGATGGTTGATAAGGCTTAGAGTTCCTAGTTATGTTGTATATGAATTGATAAAACACCAAACTTTGGAAAGTGAGATCTTGTCAAATGGAATGGGAGCTTTAATTCTCCAACGTTGACTGAAATCAGTTAATTTTCCTGTAACATTCTTGTCTCTGCTTGAGTTACTTTGTTAATAGATTTTTTTTTAAAATTGAAGCTCGGGGCAATACTTTTTACAAGTTTGAATTTTCAAATTTTATAGACAGGTAATCCAAGCCCGGGCATGAAGTTTAGGAAACCATGACCTCTGCCTTGGCTTCCTCATCCTGTCCAGTCCAGGAGCTTTATGCAGTCAGAGCTTTGTGGCATGGCAGCTTTGAGATGGCAGATCTACAGTGATGGTGCTACCAACACTGCAAGTTAGATCACCTCTATCTCATGTTGGGTAAAGTATGGTTTTGAAATGCCTTGTTCTTAGTTTTAAATTGGAGAGCTTAACTAGTATCAAAAGCTGTGTTTACTCCTATGTTTTAATTATGCTTTTTGCATTTCCGTCTGGTATTGTAGGTTTCAAGTGTTTTCTTCTTGCTACTGAGGTAATAAATGCTCATTGTAAATGCCCAAACATGAGAGAAATATGAGGTATAAAACGAGCACACCCAGCAATCCCACTGTAGAAGATGCATCCTTAACCACTTTCATGCACCAACCAGTTTCATGCACCTACCAGTTTCATGTGCCTACCAGTTTCGTGCACCAACCAGCCTGACTTTCAACTGTCAGCACCTGAGAGTCTTTGAGTGAGGATTTTGCTTGAGAGCAAATTGTGTTTGGGCCAGCTACAAGTGCTGAGGAATCAGTTGCCCTTGGGAGCCCTCAACCGTGACTGACAAGATGTGTTAGTAAATGGCACCACTTCCTTGGCTCTCAGTTGGGATAACTAAAGACAGTGTTCTAGGTCTTCCCAGCATTCTCCGGTAGGATTAAGCTTCTGTTGTCCACACTGGTAACTTGCTTGATGACAACACCCTCTAATGACTTCCCCCTCTTCCTGTTTTACTTCTCTACTCCCCTACTGAGTTTTCCTGGGATTACCTCCTAAATGAACCTCTTGTACTTTTTTCTTCTGGGAGGACCTAACTTAACATACCCATCTTCCAAGGATGATGCCATAACTTCAAATTCTCATTCTTTTCATGTGAATGTGAAGAATCACTGCTGTTCTAGGGGCTTTCTCTAGGTTGGAAATTTAGCCAGAGATTCTGTCCGTTACCCTCCTGTTCATAGGAACTAAGTCTTTGGGAGCAGGGTTGTCCATTCCCTCTGGGGAGTCACTTATCAGGGTTTCTCCAGTTTGGCAATATTGACATTTGGAGCTGGGCAATACTTTGTTGTGGGGCTGTTTTCAGCTTTGTAGGATGTTTAGTAGCATCCTTGGTTTCTATCCACTAGATGTCAGGAGTATCCCTCACCGCGATTGGAACAACCAAAAATGTCTTTGAACATTGCCAAATGTCCCTGGGGGCCAGAGTTGCCCCCAGTTGAGAACAACTGAGTTAGATCAAGTGCATATGGGTGGAATATGGCAAGTTTGTTTGGGGTACTTGAAGGCTTTCTGAGCACCCAACCGGAAGGAAAACGCAGAGTGAAGATGACCTGAAAAAAACCTTCAAAGTTACCTTTTGTTTTGGAGTTACCTCTGCCCCATAAAATAAGACTAAAAGAAATATATTAGAAGAATTCTTTTATGGTAATGAGGGTTCACTGGTGGTGGTGCTTAGTTTGACAGAAGCTAATGTCTTTAGAGAGGGTGATGGCTAGCTAGTGTCCTGATGGAACGTGGGAAGATGCCACTGAGTTTCTTCAAAAAGAGGGACTCCATGAAGACCTGAGTCCTGGGTTGAAAAATCCAAGTTTTAAACTGAGTAAAAAGCCTTTTATGCTGTATAGTTATGCCGTTGTGTTCAAGTCTGTGATTTCAAACCTCCCTGGGAAAGGAAGGGAACAAACCACTGTCAAGCATAGCTGTGGCAACAGCCTACTCTCTCATAAAGAACAAGTAAAGATTAAGTGCTTGGGGTGTCTAAGAAGTAGCTGAGCATGGCTTGATATATTTCAGAGAAATGTATTGACTAGGAGAGGCCCAATAAACTTGTACCCCAGGGCAAGCCTGGGTGGACAGGCAAAGATCTGGAAATACAGTGAGCAGCAGGAATTCCCTGAGGATTGCCTCCAGTGTTGTGCAGATGGATAAAAAGCATTTGATGTTTTCACCTGCTGTGCTTCCAGTTTGGTGCAGTGAGAAATTCAAAACCAGAGACAGGAAGCCAAGAATTTTTTGCACAAACAAGAGTCAGTCAAATTATTTCCTAGAGCAACATAAGGGTGGGAATTGAACAAGTGTTTGACATACTTTGTTTTCACACCAGGTGTCAGAGATAAGATAAGACTGTCCAAAGTCAGAGAAAATGCTGGGGAAAAAGGGATAGATTATCATCTAGTTGATAGTTTAGAATTCCAACCCCTCCTGCCATTCAAATTCTAGTTTTCAAAAGCTTGACAATTCCTCTTATACACCCTGGGAACATATTCTAAACTTGTCTGAGCTTTACTTTTTTCTTGCTTAAAATATAACGGCAGATCACTTCTACTTTTCTTTTTTTTTAAAGAATTTTTTTAATGTTTATTTATTTTTGAGAGAGACAGAGAGAGAGCATGAGAGGCAGAGAGGCAGTGAGAGAAGGCGACACAGAGCCCAAAGCAGGCTCCAGGCTCTGAGCTGTCAGCACAGAGCCCGATGCAGGGCTCAAACTCACGGACCGCGAGATCATGACCTGAGCCGAAGTCGGACGCCCAACTGACTGAGCCACCCAGGCGCCCCTCACTTCTACTTTTCAAAGTGATGCCACCTTTTCTGGTGTTGAAAATCACAGTGGCTGACTTTATCCTCAATTTGGAATCTTGGGGGGAAGTGTAGGAGTTACTGGAATGTCAGCCTTTTATTAAAATTATTGGACTGTCATGGGAAATAAACTGCTGGAGCTTCTGTTTCACAGTCTACATCAGTAATTCTCAAAAGTGTAGTTCCAAAACCAGCAGCGTCACCATCGTCTAGAAACTAGTTAGAAATGCAGATTCTCTGGCCCATCCCATACCTGCTGATTCATAAACTCTGGAGGTGGGACTCAGCAATCTGTGTTTTAACACGTTCTCCAGGGGATTCTGGTTTACACTCAAGTTTGAGAACCACTGGTCCACGTTATGGGGGAAAAGACAAAGTGAGGATGTCTCACCGTCTAGTCACAGACTCCTGCCTAGATTCTTTTTTTATTTAATTTAATTTAATTTATTTTAATTTCATTTAATTTAATTTTCATTTCATTTCACTTTTTATTATTTTATTTTATTTTTAATTTTTTTTTAAATTCACATCCAAATTAGCATATAGTGCAACAATGATTTCAGGAGTAGATTCCTTAATGCCTCTTACCCATTTAGCCCATCCCCCCTCCCACACCCCCTCCAGTAACCCTCTGTTTGTTCTCCATATTTAAGAGTCTCTTATGTTTTGTTCCCCTCCCTGTTTTTGTATTATTTTTGTTTCCCTTCCCTTATGTTCATCTGTTCTGTGTCTTAAAGTCCTCATATGAGTGAAGTCATATGATATTTGTCTTTCTCTGACTAATTTCGCTTAACATAATACCCTCTAGTTCCATCCACATCTTGCAAATGGCAAGATTTCATTCTTTTTGATTGCTAAGTAATACTCCATTATATATATATGTACCACATCTTCTTTATCCATTCATCCATCGATGGACATTTGGGCTGTTTCCATACTTTGGCTATTGTTGATAGTGCTGCTATAAACATTGGGGTGCATGTGTCCCTTCGGAACAGCATTCCTGTATCCCTTGGATAAATACCTAGTAGTGTAATTGCTGGGTCGTCGGGTAGTTCTATTTTTCATTTTTTGAGGAACCTCCATACTGTTTTCCAGAGTGGCTGCACCAGCTTGCATTCCCAGCAGCAATGCAAAAGAGATCCTCCTTCTCCACATCCCTGCCAACATCTGTTGTTGCCTGAGTTGTTAATGTTAGCCATTCTGACAGGTATAAGGTGGTATCTCATTGTGGTTTTGATTTTATTTCCCTGATGATGAGTGATGTTGAGCATTCTTTCATGTGTCAGTTGGCCATCTGGATGTCTTCTTTGGAGAAGTGTCTGTTCATGTCTTTTGCCCATTTCTTCACTGGATTATTTGTTTTTTGGGTGTTGAGTTTGATAAGTTCTTTATAGATTTTGGATACTAACCCTTTATCTGATACGTTGTTTGCAAATATCTTATCCCATTCTGTCAGTTGCCTTTTAGTTGCCTAGATTCTTACACTCCGGGACGGTCCTTGTTTTTACCTGGTTGCCAAGGAGGCGCTGATACCAGGCCATGTGGAAGACTGCCTCTCCCAGTAATTCTGACCTCTGTGTAGCACCTGTGACATGGACATGGGGAATGTGGGTTCCTGGGACCAGAGAGCAAGGCCTGGCTACCTTCCAGTAAAAGGCAACAGATTCATTTGTTGAAATGCCATCGCAACTGCCTGTCAAACACAACTCTGGGTGAACAGTGGTGCTGGCTTGTGGAAATATTTCCTCTGCTAACTCCCTAAAACAAATAAGAATAAGAAAAATGGTCATCTTTAATGAGTTCCAGTGATGTGCCGGGCACTGTGCTAAATTAGCCCTATGTGTGTAAACTTCACTGAATCATCACAGCTCTCTGTGGTAGGTATTTGCTGTACACTGAATGTTTGTGTCTCCTCCAAATTTGTATGTTGAGTCTATAACCAGACTCAAGGGGTTTGCTGCTTGGGGTGCATCAAATTGAACACAACCCAAGGAAATGGTGAAACCAAAGAACTTTTTGTTACTTTTTACAAGTAAAGAGATGGGAAGATAACTCGTAAAGTGCTGTCTCCCTATGGGGTTAGTACAGGCAGCTTTTGTGCAGTGTATTAGAGGTGGGGGCAGGGAGCTTGCTTAGGCACTTTGGTTCAATTATGCATGCCTAGTGTGTCAGCTTGGTGGTGCATACATCATATGTTCCAAACATGGTGGAAAGCTCTGCCCATAGGAGGAGATCTTAGCATTATAATGAGCTAAAAGTAACTTCGGACAACTGAGGGGAGCTTCTGCATAGGTCTTCAGCTCCAATTCAGCTCAAACTGACTCATGTAAAGAGCTGTCAGGTGAGACACACCTAGCAAGGGGTTATTAGGTGAAACACTTACTTGGGTGACTCTTGGCTAGAAGTGTTGCTTCCACAAAACAAGACACGTTCTTTCCCTACTTTTGTCCCTTCCCCTCCTTGCTTCTGCTGATCGCTTTCAGTCCTCTTATTTGAGTAACTTTCTGTTGCATCCTAGCATGACCCACCCCCACGTGATAGTTTTGGATATGGGCCTTTAGGAGGAGGTGATGAGGTTTAAAGGAGAGAGGCCATGAGGATGGAGCCCCCATAGTGAGATTAGTGTCCTTATAAGATAGGAAAAGACCTGTGTTCACATGCTGTCTCTCCTCCATTTGAGAACACCGTGAAGAAGTGGCCATTTACAAGTCAGGAAGAAGTCCTTCCCCAGAACCTGACCATTCTGGCACCCTGATCCTGAACTCCCCGCTTCCAGAATTGTGAGAAACTACACTTCTGTTTAAGCCACCTTGTCTATGGCATTTTGTTCTGGCAGCCAGAGCTGATAAGGTACTATTATTATCCCATTTTATAAATGAGAAAACGGGTTCAAAAAGGCCAAGTAGTCTGTCCTGGTTAACCCAAAAAAGTGTAGATTAGGCTATTACCTCACAGTAGATTAGTGTTATGGCCTGTGGATTCTGTCCTCTCAACCTGAAAATCCTAGATTTCCTGGTCAACTGAGGGTGTAAATTCCTGCTTTTGCTGGAACCTTAGTGATGTCTCCTCCTTGTCTCATCAAACATGCTGGACTTTGGACCTTCTTCCTCCATGATCCAGGGCTCAGTTTTCCTTGACACCACATTCTGACTCCACAAAGCTCCCCCTCCACTTAGGGAGGAGCTATATTCCCTTGCTCAAGTTCAAATGCACTTCAGATCTCTTGCACAGGTCTCAGTTCCCTTCTTTCTTGTCCCAGCCCCACAAACACACTGTATCCTCATGACTTGAGGTGCCACACTGCACGCTCTCTGCTCTAAGAAGGCACTTTATCTTTAAAGACTATGCAGACTTGTCTTACTTTTATCCAGTGTAAGCAGACAATTCACTTTGTCTATCCCTTAAGAGGTGGACTGTCATTTCTTTGCATGTGTGTAGTTAGTGTTTGCCTTGCTTCTCTAGTGATCTTGTCCCTTTTAAGAGCAAGGACAACGCTGGAATGCCTGAGTTTTGCCAGTCAGTGAGGCGAAAACAGAATTGTGAAGAGAAGGGCCCAATTGGATAGCTTTGTGACTGAGGAAAGGCAGATGTGTGTGTGTCTGTGTTGATGGGGGTGGGGATGCTCTCTAGTGGCAGAGAGGGAACACTGCTATTCTAGATGTGTCTGTTTGTGTTGACATTCCATGTTGCACAACCTCACAGCTTGATATGTTGATCCAATAAAATCATCAAGGGAGTGAACTAAAAATACCCAGAAGATCAGTGGACAGGAGAGCCAACTGTGTGAAAGGCACCAGAAAACTCTTCTTGTCACACAAAGCATTGCTAGAAGGAAAAAAAAAAACCAGTCAAAGAAAAAAGGTCCAGCAGGCAATAAGGTGATGGCAGGTGCTGTGAGTTTGCTTTGGGTCTCTAATGATAGGCTTTTATCCTATTAGAGCTGACTGACACAGAACTTATTAACAAATTAAGAAGTGTTCATTCCTTGAAATATTTTGGACATTATACCAACTTTTTGGGTTGTTGAAAGGACTCTATTATGTCAGGTTGGCTTGGAACCCAGGAAATGAGTTGGCACTCTTCAAAGTTAATAAAACATCATTTGTCATAAGATTTGCAGGTGTGACTCAGTTCCTGCATTAAAATATACAGTAAAAGCTGAGGGCTGAGGAGCCAGCCTTTTGCCAAGCCTATTGAGTCTTGTATAACTGGCATGCACCGAGCAGTCAGGGATCTTCTGTATGCTATCTAGGTTTGACGGGTTTTGCTTGTGTGAGGATCGGTACCCTCACCCCCATGTAGTCCCGTCTCGCCAGGGGGCCGAGTGCAAGAGAACCCCTTGCTGTTTACTGTTTGCTGGTCGGAGGTTGTCCTGCTGATGCACTTTGGCATTGTGTGACTTTTGTCTTTGTGAAGATGGGATTTTATTGATTTTGTTTATTTGTCCATTTGGATAGGCTCATGGCAGTGGCAGTGGCCCCACAGTGGCCAAAAACTGAGTCTTTTTCTAGATGAAGTAGATTCCAGAGGTGACTGGAAATGCCACTGTGGAGTGCAATTGTGTTCAGTCAGAATCTCGCCTTCCCAAGCCTTTTATTGCTTACGGGATCCATCCCCACAGGGAACCGGAGCAGGCTGATGACCCCAGGATGAAGCGCTCCCACCCCAACATATCTCCTCTTTCTCTGTGTCTGAAATTCCTTTTGAAGATGATAAAGTGATCATACTTCAGGTAGAACAGCATTTTTCAATCTTTTTGGTTGTGGGGTCCCTTTACACTTATAAATTAGTGAGAACCCGAAAGAGCTTTTAAGTCGGTCATATCTATTGATATTTATCATAAAATATAGGGGTCAGCAGACTATGGTGCATGGGCCACATCTAGCCCATGACTTTTTTTTAACGTTTATTTATTTTTGAGACAGAGAGAGACAGAGCATGAACGGGGGAGGGTCAGAGAGAGGGAGACACAGAATCCAAAGCAGGCTCCAGGCTCCGAGTTGTCAGCACAGAGCCTGATGTGGGGTTTGAACTCACGGACTGCGAGATCATGACCTGAGCCGAAGTCGGATGCTTAACCGGCTGAGCCACCCAGGTGCCCGTAGCCCATGACTTTTTTTTTTTTTTTTTGTAAATAAAATGCTATTGGAACAAAGCCAAGCCCATTTATTTATATGTTGTCTATGTGGCTTCAATGCTATAACAGTAGAGTTGATTAGTTGCAGCAGAGACTGTATGAACCATGGAGCCCAACATGTTTATTTGTACCTTTACAGAAAAGTTTGCATATCCCTGATACAAAACGTAAATTGAGAAATGTTTAAAATATTTATTAATTCATTAAAAAATATCAATAGTAAAACCATTACAAGAAAACATTACTTTTTTATTGAAAAAAAAGTCTATACTTTCCAAAACAAAACAAAACAAAACAAAAAAATGCTTGCTAGTGAGACTCAGAATGGCATTGTTTTATACTTTTGCAAATTTCTTTGATGTCTAGCTTAATAGGAGCAGCTGGATTCTCATCTGCCTCTGCATTTAATGTGTTGTGGTATGTTACTTTAGTTGAAGTGGGTAAAGAAAATCCAACTTGTAGAAGTATGTAGCCAGAAAAGGGAGGAGTATTTTAAATAGTCATTTCAGATATTTATGGATATTTTCTTTGACATTACAACAAATCTTGACAAGTGGTAATTTCTAGGAGGTTGCATATAGAATCTGAAACCAGAGCAGTGAAAATTTCATACTCTGTTACATTTAAATACACTGGTCTAAATTGCACTTTGAATGGATTTTATACCCATGTAAGAGTTTGTAACATCATGCATTAATTATTTTGAAAATATTAGTTCACTGAGTTATTCAGATCTTCCAAATGTTGACATATTTCATTTTGTATCATATCAAAATAGCACATTTGTTAATGTCACCATCAAGCTCATTAAAAGAGTCTTTAAGCTGTCAAACTCATGGTGGTGAATACAAGTTTCCCAAAATTCTAATTTTTGTTTGAAACCTCAAATTTTATAATTGACATCAAATGCTGTCAGTTGTTTTCCTTGTCGAGATATGCTCATTTCATTCATTTCCAAGAAAATGTCTGCCAAATACCCAAATCTGTATAACCATAGTTTGTCTGTCAGTCAAATAGAATGGTGTCCCATTAAAAAAAAAAAAAGACCAATTCAGCTTGCAACTCAAACAGTTGCACAAGAACATTTCCTAGAGGCATCCATTGTACTTAGTATGCAGAAGTGCCTTGCATATATTTCTCATTTATTTACACAATATATTTAATATATGTATATTCCCTGGTTGAGCTTTAGTACAATTAATGCTTTTCTATGTTTATCAAGGACATTCTTAAGTAAAACTTTTTTCTTTCTTGGGAGTATGTGACAGTAAGGGGTACAATGACTAGCACAGTTTGAGGCCACTGCCTTGATATATGCTAAGGCACCATCAGTCTTACCCTCCCCTTCACTGCTTTTGTACCATCAATGTCCATGTCAACCCAGTGAAGACAAATACCATCTTGCTGTGATTACAGACATAGTTTTGACTTCATGGATCCTTGAAAGTGTGTCCATGGACCACACTTTGGGAACCTGCTGAGGTAGAAGAGCAATAAATTGAATTAAATTCTGCTAGTTCTAGGAGATGCTTGTGGGTAAAGTGTTTTATGATTAAGTCATGTTAATGATTTAACATGTTGGGAAAATGTGGTATACTGTATCATATTGTTGGAATTTCCCAGTTCTCATTAGGTTGTAAAGGCTCTGAGAAGTCCTCAAGAAAATAAACATCTTTATTTTTTTAAAGATTTTGTTTTGAAGTAATCTTTACACCCAATGTGGGGCTCAGACTTACAACCCTGAGATCAAGAGTTGCATGTTCTGGGGCGCCTGGGTGGCGCAGTCGGTTAAGCGTCCGACTTCAGCCAGGTCACGATCTCGCGGTCCGTGAGTTCGAGCCCCGCGTCAGGCTCTGGGCTGATGGCTCGGAGCCTAGAGCCTGTTTCCGATTCTGTGTCTCCCTCTCTCTCTGCCCCTCCCCCGTTCATGCTCTGTCTCTCTCTGTCCCAAAAATAAATAAAAAACGTTGAAAAAAAAAAATTTTAAAGAGTTGCATGTTCTGCTAACTGAGCCAACCAGGCACGCTGAAAATAAATATCTTTTAACTTTGGATTTCCCAAACCCATTTTGGGGAAAACATCCCTTTTCCTTTTTAAAAAAAATTTAATTCTTTTATTTTTTGAGAGAGGGCATGTGAGCGGGGGAAGGATAGAGGGAGAGAGAGAATCTTAAGTAGTCTCCACGCCTAGTGTGGAGCCCGACACGGAGCTCAGTCTCACCACTGTGAGATCATGACCTGAGCTGAAATCAAGAGTCTGACACTCAACTGACTGAGCCACCCAGGCATCCCCCTTTTCCTTTTTTGATATATGTGAATACCTTTTGGGAAACCATGGCCTTTAGGGCATAAACATGGCTCTTGGGATCCCTCCTGAAAGCAGGCTTTGATGGACTGAGAATTGGTGTGTTAAAGGGGCTGGGGAATAGTGGGGAGCCTGGGGCCCTCAGAGACTGACTCCTGGACATAGGCCACTTCTAGGTCCTCTTCTCCTTCTTTTCTGGGCCGGGTTTCTGACAAGAAAGCCACTGAGTCACGGGAGAGAAAGCAGTAATCCTCCTGGCTAGCTCAGGGTGCCTCCTAACCACTCCTTTTAGAAAATGCCAGCAGATCTGCATTTTTCACATTGCTGGATGGATTTTAAAGAGCTGAGCTAGGCAGAAAAGACACTGGCCTCTGCCCTGAAGGGTGCGGGTACACGGCAGGTGGTGCTTGGCAGCAAGGGGTTTGTTTCTCTCTCCAGATCCTATTGTGTTTGTGGGTCTGGAACCTCACCAGCCTGCCTGTGGTACTTAAGGTAATCGGGTACACCTCTTTATTAATTGTGACAGGCTGGCCCTGGGAACCTCTGAGAAGGGACAGGCCCTTCCAGAAACCTTTCTCCTGGGGATTACTCTGTGCTGCCTATCCTCAGATAGAAAAATCCCCCATCTGCAGGAAAAACAAGGGTTTAGTTTTGTCCTCAGTGAAGCTGAACTTTTGGAGCTTATTCTCCAGTCTCACCTCATCCCCTCCTGATAAATACTCCCAATCAATTGATACATACATCCCTTTTAGTGGCTTCCTAAAACTGACCCAGGATCTATGCCTGCATAAGTTGAAACAGATTCATGTCATGCTTTTTCCTACAGATAGTAACAAATCTTGCAATGGAAGTGTGTGGGCTGTTTCTCTTCAAAGTCCTTCCAGATGTTCCCCACCCACCATGCTCAGGGTGGAGCCCAACACGGGGCCACAACAGGTATTTGATTCTGTCAGTCCCTGATCTGGTTGATGCTATCAATGTTGTGGTGTGATTATAGGCAATCACTTCAAGAGCTTTTTTTTTTTTTTCTTAAGTTTATTTAATTATTTTGAAAGGGGGGACGGGAGAGAGGGAGAGAGAGAGAGAATCCCAAGCAGGTTCCACACTGTCAGTGCAGAGCCTGATGTGGCCCTTGAACCCATGAACCATGAGATCATGACCTGAGCTGAAACCAAGAATCAGATGCTTAACAGACTGAGTCACTCAGGCGTCCCCAATTCAAGAGCTTTTCATTGAGCATCCACTGTGGGCAAGATGCTCTTCTAAGGGTGTGAGTGTGGGTGAAACAGAGCCCATTGAAGTGTCCAGTGTGAGAAGGTGAGGTATTCTCAAGTGTCCTCAGTGTAGGGGAAAAGGAAGCAGGATCCAAGGGAGGCTTGACAGATGGCCGTGGCTGGGAAGACAGGGAAGGAGCACTTTGACTCTGAAGATCCCAGGAGGCTGCCAGGAGAAGGTGGCATTTCTGTTGGACAGTGAGGGTTGGATAGAAGGCTGACAGGACAGAGTTTGTTTGAACCAAAGAATCTACTGCCTGAACAATATGCTGAAAATCACCAGGAAATAGGTCTGCTAAATTTTGTCTCATCTGTAAATTTATTCTAATCTCAACTTCCTGATGTTTTATGGGCATTTTCTTAATGTTTCTCATGCATTTGGTCTTTTGTCCCTTCTCAGTGACACACTTCTGGAATACAGAAGCTTCTGTGTAGTTTTTTTTTTTAAGACATCCAGCCTGGGTATGTACACAAGCCTTCGGTAACCATTGAGGGAGAGTTGCTGACAGTGCCCTGAGCAGGCTTCCGAGGTCCCATGGTTTAGTGCTCTCTGAAAACTGACCAGTGGCCACATAAAGTGTATAGTGAAAATGGCAGGAGACCTGGGTTTTGATTCAGCTTGCTACTCCTTAGCTCTAGGCCTGGGACCATTCACGTAGATTCTCTTGTTCCTGGTTTAGTTTTCAGTGAAGTAAGGGAGTTGTCTTAAAGCCATATTTCCCAAAGTGGGCTATTGAAAACTATACGACCACCATAGTGTGTCCAGACTGTCCTGCAGGTTATAGACTGAATCTATAATGTCTTACACATATATAATTATTTTTCCAATGTATTTGGAAGTGGTCATAACTTCTAAAATACGGGTTCATTTTGAAGTGTTACTGAGTTCATAATGGCTATTAATGGCAAACATAATAAAGAGTAATGTTTATTAAATGCTTGCCAAGTGTGAATTATAGTAAGTACCTGTCTCAGGTTGGAATTCCAGATCTGGAGAAGAGGATTTGTGTATGAAGGGGCTTATATAGGATTTCTCTAAGAATTGGAAGAAGCAGAAGAGAGGAAAAGAAACCAAACAGGGATGTAATTCCAGGTGAAGTCCCAGCCTCAGCCTGATTGAATTGGGTGGGTGGGTGGGGGGCCTCTGGAATGTAAGTGACATCATAGATGTCATAGCTTGTCCTCACTCATGGCAAAAGAACTGGGCCTTCATACTTCTACCCTGGTCAATCTCTGGCTAAGGGCCACATTAGCAGGGTGATGGTGGTGTTGGGAGACACAAACTCCCAGGTATTTCTGGCTTTTTGAGCCTTACCACAAAGCAGTTTCAGTAGCCTTCAAACAGTTCTCTGACAAGAATTACAGGCAGTTAGAAGATAAAGGAGAAAACCCCACCCCAAACCACTCCATACCAGGAGTGGCCAGAAGCCACATGTAAGGAGACAGGTGTACAGAAACTGTCAAAGTGCTCCAAGGGGGGTCTGATGGAGTGTCATACCAGACACAGCTGGCAAGCAGTAGATCCAAGATTCAAAGCAAGAAGCCCATACTTTTACCACCATAGTGCATATTGATCACTGCTTCCCCAAATGCAACAAGCTATTATATGTGTAATGAAGAAAATTTTGGGAATAAATGGACAAGATATTGGAGGTACTATGTGGTGGTCTAACATTTGATGATGTCATGATCTCATGCCAGTGTTGTGCTCTGATTTCAAAGCAGTTTCAAGGGCAGTTTGGATTTCAGTTATTTTCTGTCTTAACAACCCTTCTGACTTAAGCAATTTTAATCAAAATCAAAAGATCCAGCTGCAGTTTGTTAATAGCTAAAAAAACAATGGCTAAAGGTGAAAGATTTTTAAAGGACTACACAAGGCACTTCTGTTGGCAGAATAATTGAGAGATGGCTGTTTGAGTGGGAAACAATGTAATTTGGATTCCTAATTTAGCAAAATTACTTAATTGGCAACACATGCTTCCCAATCACCAGAGAAGAACAGGAGGGTGGTTTTAATATGGGAGCGGAGCAAGATGGCAGGTTCCTAAATATGGAACAGGGAGAAGTTTTCCTTTTATTCAGTGTTAACTTCTTGTCATTACCTGTCTCATCCTTTCTGTAATCCTGTGTTCATGAGGATAGTGACTCAAAGCTCCCATCATGAGTTGCTCTGAGAATCCCATAGGCTGATAAAGAACCCTACAACTGTACCATGTCTGGTACGGTAAATTGTTGAGGGCATTCAGGGGGTCTTGACCTAGACTCACAGTGTTTCTCAATCAGGGACAGTATCCCTCCCCTCCTGAAGGGTTTTTAGAAATATATGTGTGTGTGGGGGGGAATCATTTGTTGTCACAATGAACAGGTTGTCACAAGGTGAGTGTATGTAGGCTAGTGGAATGTAGTTCTTGGGGGGCCAGTGATGCTAACCATCTTGCAGTGCACGGGATGGCCCCACTTGAGGAAGAAGTCTTACTTTAAATGCTAATGACACCAGCACTGAGAGACTCTGGGAGAAGTGATTTGAGAAAGGTAATCATCTTTAAATATGAGACACAGTGGCCTCTGAAATGACTTATACTTTTCCATATACCTGTAGAAAACCACTTACGAAATGACGGGGTTAAGCAGTTAAGGCTGCTCAGAATGGAGTTGCCCTTGTCGTTAGTAGTGAGCTCCCTGTCACTGGAGTTATTAAAGAAGAGGCCAGAAGCCTCAGGTAAGGGATATTGTTAAAGGCATACCCAGCCTGAAGGAGAGGATGGATTAGATGATCTCTGAGAGGCTTTCTATGACCAGGATTCTAGGGTTTTGCTTACTATTTATTCTCAGAATTCTGGGTGAGAATTCCAGGGAAGCCAAAGGAATTAAAACTGAAAATCATGCACACATGTGAGGTTTAGTTGGAGAGACAGGTTGGGTGGAAAGAACATGAGTTAAGATTAAGAGATGATGGAGAAGGTGCATCATAGGTTAGGAGTGAACCAGCTCTGATTCCTGTCTCTACTAACTCACTAGTGTGGTCCTGGGCTTACCACATTTTCTCTTCATCTGTCGGGTGATGGTGCTCAGCTGTTCATTGCTCAGAGTCTGTGATTCTATAGTTTGAGAGTAGATCATGTTCTTTGACATAATTCTACTGGAGCTTTAGATAAGTACCTTAATTGATTATTCTTATGCAATGTGTGAAATAAAAATAAGCTCCATTTTGTTTTTCTCATTCACAAGGAAAAAAGTAGGCTTAAGTAAGCTTGTATGCTAAAATACCTTAAACGTGGGAAGTATAGTAAAGTAAGTGCCATTTTGAGATTTTTCTTCTGTAACCCCTTCCTATAAATTCTAGTGCTATTGGATAAATGGGTCTCAGGAAGCTGCTTGAAGCCCTCACAGGTCCTAGATACCTTTATTTTTGGAACCCTATGCTCCATCATATAAGACTTATTAAAATATTCTCACCTTTCCCATTAAATAAAATGTATATATAATATGTTCTTTATTTTTTGATTTTAATGTTTATTACTTATTTTTGAGAGAGAGAGAGAGAGAGGACAGAGCATGAGTGGGGTTGGGGGTACAGAGAGAGAGGGAGACAAAGAATCCTAAGGAGGCTTCAGGCTCTGAGCTGTCAGCACAGAGCCCGACGCGGGGCTCGAACCTATGAACTCATGAGACCCCGGGCAGAGAACTCACCTAAGTGATGCCCAGGCTCCTGACCTATGGGAAATGTCAGGTGGTAAGCAGGTGTTGTTTTAAGCCACTAAATTTGGGGTAATTTATTGTATAGCTTAGAAAAGTAATATGTATTGCTTGGTGGTATGCCTTTCTCAGGCACAAGACAAGATTTTAGGTGGTTGGGTGTAACTAGTTGTCTTCCCTTTTCTTCTTGGGTTACTCAACTGAGTTTTTACATCTATATGATTCACATTATATTTATCTCAGGAAAAGCAAGGAGACTCTGACTTGGCTTTATCATTAAAAGTCCGGCTCATCATGTACTTCATGTGTGATGGCATTTCTGTGGTGAAGCGCTTTGCATGTTTTCCTATGAAGGTAGTCCAGGATGGGTTTCATTAGGAATTGAAAAAAGCAAAGTGGATGAGAAGCCATGGCTTAAAATGAAGAAGAAGTGCCATAAGAGACCAATAATTTCTTTCCAGATAATGTTTCTAGTTCTCCTTTCCTGTTGCTGACAGTTACTCTTTGTTTTCAAACAAATTCTACCAGTCAGCAGGCAGCTGGAAGTGTGTTTGGTCGCCACAAGGTTGTCTGTCTTGCTTTCTTCCTGGAGAGCTGAAAAGCTGGGAACTCACCCCGTTACTCTCCAGTTTCCAGATTTTCTAGACTCAGCATTAGGTGGAAAGAAAGCTGAGTTTTGATAGAAAAAAAAAAAATCTGAATTGTCCCTTAGAGAAGTAAAATGCTTCCACAAACTGGGGCCCTGGTGGGTGTGAATTGTGCAGGTGGAGGAAACTTCGTCTTGTGTCTTCCACATTGTGTTGTACTTGATTCAGGATTGTTTCATCCTGCTGAAGGTGTCTCTTTCCCTCATGACCCAGGGCCTCTTCCTAATCCCTCTCTGAAAGCCTCTTCCTTTTCATTACATGGTCATAATTATTTCTCCGTCAAGTGCGTAACCTAACACCTCTCCATGCACACTGCCAAGGCTTGAAACCATAATAAGCGGAATGCTCACCTTTGAAGCCATTATTTCAATCATTACAACACAGTTTATTCCTTGAGAGGACATTAACATTTGAAAATGTGTCAACCAGAGTAAGAAATTCATCATGATCATAGACTACCTGCCAACTGATTAAAATGCAACGTTCTGATTTTCCTGGATTTTTTAGATCTGACATCAGTTTACATTTTTACATTATCTTGGTAAAGTTCCTGGTAAAGTGCTTGTGAAGGCCAGAGAAGTTTGATTTTTAAACAAGAAACTAGAAGAAAAAATGCAGTCAGAAGAGGGCAAAGGGATCCCCTGGGAGCATCAGGGTTGATGGGAGAGATGCCCCCATCCCCCGCCCCTCATTGAGAAGCCATTTCCCTCCTAGCAGGACTCAAAGCTGGGATGGCTTCTGCGTTTGGGCACCTATAATTTTGAGCAAAAATGAGTCTGGTTGCTGTGCTGAATTTCTTAGAAGACTTTAATGAGATCATCTCTGCAGTTCAATTGGTAAGGAGTAAAGGACAAATATTCCACTTCTGTCTAGCAAAAAGCCACATTTCATCATTAATACAGTTGAAATTGTTAGTTGAAAACATCTAGCAAAAAAATAAAAAAGGAAAAGGGAAAGGTGGGTTTGAAAGTAAAATATAAATTCTCTGGAAGCTGGAACGTGGGGTTAATATCATGTCAACCTAGAGATTTTCTGGATGGTATTTGTCGTCAAGGTAACACTACTTCTTTCTAAAGCTCAGAGAGGAAACCAGCCAGAGAAGGTGGTGCAATTAGAGTGACCTTAACCACTCACCTTTCAGCTTCTGGAATGTATTTGAAATGGCTAATATTTTCGGTTAGGTATTTCAGTGGATCCATTTTTTCCCAGTTACTTAGTCTTCATAACAAGCCACCCAAATTTTAATGGCTTGAAACAATAATACTTATTTTGCTTCTGGATGTATAATTTGGGCAGAGCACAGTGGGGACAGTTGTGAAGTCAGCTGGAGTAGCTTGAAGGCTAGGGTTGGAAACATCTGAAGGCTCGTTTACTCACGTATCTGGGGATTAATCCTGGGAAGACTAAAACAGGTGAGCTAACACAATTGGGGTTCCTTGGGTATCTTTCTATTTCTGTGTGGCTTTTCTAAGTGGTCTCTACAACATAGCGGCTTCAGGATAGCCTGACTTCTTACATGTCAACCTAGGGTTCTCAAGGTGCATGTTCTAGGAGAGAGCAAGGCCTATAGGCAACAATACTGTATTACAAATGTAAAATTTTGTTGAGAGGGTAGATCTCATGTTAAGTGTTCATACCATAATAAAATTAGAGAGAGAGAGAGTGCCAGTCAGAAACTGGCTCACCATTTACAATCCAGTCTTGGAAGACATCACTTCTGCATTCTGTTTGTTAGATGAGAGTCACTAACCTGGCCCACATCTGAGGGCAATAGAATTTGACTCCACATTTGAGGCCCTTTGATGTGTAAGCGTGCTTTGTAGTTCTGAGCATATGGGGACTGGGGTAATGAAGGGGCAGCTTCTTAGCTCAGGCAGTTAGGGACAGCTAAGTGATATCCTCTATGGAGTGTTCTCTATCCTTCTAATACAGAAGATTGTCCCCTGCCCCCTCTGACTGATCAGCCACGTGGCCTGCGATTCTCTCAATTCTCTCTACATCTACACAACGCTGTAATGCTAAATCTGTGCTGCATGTTTGTCTATCCAATTAGACTGGAAACATCCTGAGGGCAGGAACTGCAGATACACACACACACACACACACACACACACATATACACACACATATATATGTGTGTGTGTATATATATATATATATATATATATATATTTAATGTAATTTATTGTCAAATTGGCTAACATAACAGTGTGTGAAGCGTGCTCTTGGTTTTTGGGGTAGATTCCCGTGGTTCATCACTTATATACAACACCCAGTGCTCATCCCAACAAGTGCCCTCCTCAGTGCCCACCACCCATTTTCCCTTCTCCTCCACTCCCCGCATCAACCCTCAGTTTGTTCTCTGTTTTTAAGGGTCTCTTGTGGTTTGCCTCCCTTCCTCTCTGTTTGTAACTATTTTTCCCCCTTCTCTTACCCCATGGTCTTCTATTAAGTTCCTCAAGATCCACATATGAGTGAAAACATCTTTTTGTTCCCCTCAGTTCTGAGCCTGGCACCCAGTTCAGATTTGTGAGTTGGTTAGTATCCTGACATCCTATGCTTTCTAACACCTACACAGTTATGTGAGTCAGGAACCTTTAAGTTGCAAGTGAAAGAAACCTAACCTACGCTAATGTAAGCTACATGGTCATTGACAGCACTGGAGTGCCCCATCTTTCTTTTTCCCTGCCTTCTAATGTCTCTGATTTCTGCATGTTGATTCATTCTTGGTTCAGTTCTCTTCTGTGGTATGAAGATAACTACGGGAAACTCCAGATTTATTTTCTCACATTTTCTGATTAGTCCCAAAGCAAAAAGAAAATGTGTGTTTCCTGAAAGCTCTGGCTGCAGTCCTACAGTGGCTGTGATTGGTCAGATTTGGGTTGTGGTCTCTCCTCTGAAACAATCTCTGCGGCCAGGCCTTGGGATACACTGGGTCTTGTTCTCACACTTGTGATAGAAGAATCAGCTCTGGGTGATAGCCAGCCCTACCAGACCAGAGGTCAGTGCTCACAAGGAGAACATAGCACGTGTTTATTAAAATAGCTGACTCAGCAGTGAGGGAGGAGAGAGTGACTACAGAGACTCAGGGGTCTGAAAGGAGGAATTGTATGGCAAGAAATGAAAGGGAAAGAATCTCTTCTTTTTTTGAGTACCCACTGTATGCTATAAGCAGTAGGCTCTTTATAGATTCTGACCTCATTTGATTCCCCAACAATTCAGTAAGGCAAGTAGGATAATTTTAAGTTTAAAGAAGAGGAATCAAAGCTTGATGATGAAGGTAGGATTCAAATCCAGGATATTTGTCTTCAAAGGCCCTGTACTTTCCTCTAACCAGGGTTTCTCAACCTCCGCACTACTGGCATTTAGGACCAGGGAAATCTTTGTTGGGAGGGCTGTCTTGTGCATTGCAGGATGGTTAGCAGCGTCCCTGGCCTCTACCCATTAGATGCCAGTAGCGCTCCCCACCCAGGTTGTGACAATCAAAAATGTCCCCAGATATTGCAAAATATCTCTTTGGGGCACAAAATTGTCCCAGTTGACAACCAGTGCTCTAAACCATGCAGTTGAGCTAATTCAAAGTTGTGGTGCCTAAAAATCCATGCACCTGCAGTTGGGAAACACCACTGCAGGTCATAGCCTTACATTTTCTTGTGTTTCTGTTTGTTTTTTTAAAATTTTTTTTTTCAACATTTTTTATTTATTTTTGGGACAGAGAGAGACAGAGCATGAACGGGGGAGGGGCAGAGAGAGAGGGAGACACAGAATCGGAAACAGGCTCCAGGCTCCGAGCCATCAGCCCAGAGCCTGATGCGGGGCTCGAACTCACGGACCGCGAGATCGTGACCTGGCTGAAGTCGGACGCTTAACCGACTGCGCCACCCAGGCGCCCCATTGTGTTTTTGTTTGTTTTAGGAAACTTTGGCATTCACATGAGTGATTTCTCTAATCCAGTGGGAGATAGTCAATGGTTTGCCACATAAAGTAATTTTTAGTGTCATTGGTTCACAGAAATGCTTCTTTATTTGGAATGCACATCCAAGAATCAGTCTCAGAATCAGAGCTTCTAATATTAAATAAAAAGAAGAGGTGGTAAATGGGAAGGTGTTCAGTTCTGTCGGCCACAGTCTGTGTGAAATGAAGGTGGGGGTGTCTCTGTTGTAACTGTCCCCAGAGGCCATTCGCTGTGTGTACGATGGTTTGTTTCAGAGAGCAGTCGAGACGCCCTTTCTATGTGGAGAGAAGGGTTTGCAAGGCCTGGGTGGACAGAGCCGAGAGAGGAAGTTGGCACGGCCCTTGCTGACTTCATCTCTCCTGCCAGTCTGAGCTGATTTGTAAGGCTGTGTTTGGTGCCAGGGATGGGATGGGAAAGGGGAAGTAAATTCAAACAAAAAACGCCCCTGAAGTGTCTGAAAAGAGGCTTTTAGCACCATTCTTTGAGTGCTCTCAAGCAGACTGAAGGTGCAAAAATTTAAAAAGCAGCCACAATCACTTTGGAGAATGGGATAGTGTATCCAACACAGTGATATTATCACATCTATTTATTAGACAGAGGACTTCATTGTATCATAAAATAAACATGTTTCTCCTTCTAGTTCCTGCTTTGTGATGAATCTTCAAAAATGAGCTTACAAAGGAGCAGCCTGGAAACTTGGCAAAAGTTGTTTTTAGACAAGTGCTTCCAAAATATCTGATTGAAAGGGTTTTCAGACTGTTTTCCTGGCATGCTGTGCAATTTGCAAACGATTTCTTTTCTTTTTTTTTTTTTGGTCAATTGTAGGTGGGAAGGATTGTTAAGAGTATTTGAAACTGATTTCTTACATTTATAGACAGCTATCTTCCACATTTATTAATTTCCAGCATGGGTAGCAACTGAACATTCTTGCCCTTAATCATGGAGTTCACATCTGGACCCCCAAGTGTCTTAGTGGGTCTAGTGCCAGGGTTATTACCTGCTCCTCTTCCCTCCCTTCCATTCAGGATACCTCATGGACACCTTCTAATGTCCTGGTGAATTCTAGTGGTTAAATCTTTTATCTTTAGAGTTTCATTAGAATCTCAGATTTCCTCAGAAATTAAACACTCTAAGTGACCTGAAGATGGAATTTTCTCCTCAGTGAAAATCTAGTCGACATTCTCCCCAGTCAAAAAATCCAGGATCAAGTTGTAAGGCTAATTTCTCATGAGTGTAAAACTGTGTAGCTTATCTCAAAAAGGTTATGTACTGTATGATTCCATTTGTATAACATTCTCAGAATGACAAAATTATAGAGATGGGGAGTAGATCAGTGGTTGCCAGGGATTAGGTAAGGGAGGAAGGGTGTGACTATAAAGGAATAACACAGGGAATTTTTTTGTGATTATGGAAGTTTTGTCTTGATAGTGGTGGTGGTTACACAGGTCTCCACATGGGGTAAAATGTCACAGGATTATATAAGGACACACCAAAAAAAAAAAAGCTGATGCAACATTTGGTGAATTTCGAGGAAGGTCTGTTATCTATAATTATATGGTGCCAGTGTTGATTTCCTGGTTTTGATAACATGCTATCAATATTTAACATGTCAGGAGAAGCTGGATGGTGGGTTCACAAAACCTCTCTGTACTATTTTTACACCCTTGTGAGTCTATGTATGTATGTATGTATGTTTGTGTGTAGGCTTCATGTCCAGCATAGAGCCCGATTCAGGACTTGAACTCATGACCCTGAGATCATGGCCTGAGCAGAGATCAAGAGTTGGATGTTTAACTGACTGAGCCACCCAGATGCCCCTAAATTATTTAAAAATAAAATGTTAAAAAAGATTCTAAAAAACCCATCTAAACTGTATGGCTTTATAGCATCTGGCATGGCAGAGAGGAGATGGCCCATAGTAGGTTAAGACATGAATGAAATGAATTACTGAACGAACAGAAGATTTTTTGCATTATATTAATGGAAGTGTAAAAGACTAATAATAATAGATGACACTTCTGATTACTTAATATGTGTCAGGGTTTGTGCTAAACATTTTAAACATTATCTCATTTAATCCTCCTAAGAATTTTATGAAAAAAAATTTTTTTTTCCTTTGAAGGTAACTTTACATATTTGGTAGAAGTATAGAAAAACAAGGGAATTATTAATGACAAAAATATCAGATTAGTAGTTAACATGGTGGGTGGGAAGACAATGCTGTTACGGGGCAGAGGTGTATGGAGACACTACAGTGGATATATAGGGGTGTTGTATCATTCTTCCTCTTTTTTTTTTTTTTCAGGAATCAAAAGAGAGGAACTTTCTTGACATATCCATAACTTAATTGTAATGTCAGCAGTTTCTTTTTTCTTTTCGTTCTTCACGTTTTAAAAATTAATTTATTTTAAATTTTATTTAAATCCAAGCTATTTAACATAGAGTGTAATAATAGTTTCAGGAGTAGAGTTTAGTGATTCATCACTTACATACAACACCCAGTGCTCATCACAACAAGTGCCCTCCTTAATCCCTGTTTAGCTCATCCCCCTACCCAACACACCTCAAACAACCCTCAGTCTGTTTTCTGTCTTTAAGAGTCTCTTATGGTTTGCCTCCCTCTCTGTTTCTGTCTTATTTTTTCTTCCTTTCCCCTGTGTTCATCAGTTTTCTTTCTTAAATTCCACATATGAGTGAAATCATATGATATTTGTCTTTCTCTGATTTATTTTGCTTAGCATAATACATTCTAGTTCCGTCCATATTGTTGCAAATGGCACATCTTTACCCATTTGTCAGTCGATGGACATTTGGGCTCCTTCCAGACTTTGGCTATTGTCGAGAGCACTGCTATGAACATTGGGGTGCATGTGCCCTTTTGAATCAGCATTTTTGTATCCTCTGGATAAATCCCTAGTAGTGCAGTTGCTGGTCTGTAGGGTAGCTCTATTTTTAATTTTTTGAGGAACCTTCTTCGTACTGGTTCCAGAGTAGCCACACCAGTTTGCATTCCCACCAGCAGTGCAACAGTGTTGTATCATCCTTTTTAAAGTTGTACATGTTCTTTATATATTTTCTTGTATGAGTGCTCTTATTTATATATGGTAAGTCAGGTGGGGAAAATATATAAATAGGAAAACAAAACAAAGCAGAGCAATTGATGGTGTGACAGGAGTTGTTTTATTGACAAGGGCATACCAACCAGAGATAGTTGCTCCCAGGCAGGGGACACCGGGCTCAGATCAGTGGGACACCGTGACTGTTGGCCTGGAATACCAGATCCTCACAAAGAGGCCCCAGCATAAACTATCAGAGATGTGTCCTCCAAATGAGTTAGTGCTGTGGGGGAAATGAAATGCTTTTCTGTGAAATTCTGACAGCAGACTGGTGATTCATGAATTCCTCATCGGCTCCTGGCCCCACATGGACATGTAGTCAGATAGTCAATTCTCCATTCTCAGTGTTGATGGAGGGAGCCAAGCACACACACTTTGCTGTTGTAGCACCTTTGGATATGGAGATAAGAGGGAGGGGCGCCTGGGTGGCTCAGTCGGTTGAGCATCCGACTTCAGCTCAGGTCACGATCTCACGGTTCATGAGTTCGAGCCCCGCGTCAGGCTCTGGGCTGATGGCTCGGAGCCTGGAGCCTGCTTCCGATTCTGTGTCTCCCTCTCTCTCTGCCCCTCCCCCACTCATGCTCTGTCTCTCTCTGTCTCAAAAATAAATAAACATTAAAAAAAAAAGTTAAAAAAAAAAAAAAAAAAAAGAGGGAACACAGACCCAGAACATGAAACCCAAAGGTTAAGAACTGGAAAGGGACTTTGAGAACACTGGGCCAGCCTCTGTATTTTACAGATGAAGACAGCCAGGTGTGGAGACACTAGGATTGTTCCAGAGTTTGGAGCGACTGAGAGGACCTGAGTGCACTGTATCCTAGGGCTGCATGCTCAGGACTTTCTGTTGTTCACGGTACTTCCTAGGATTCTCCTGAAGAGTTTAAGGGGCAGAGATATAAGCAAAACAGACAACAAGCACACACGTGGGGTAATGGGAAAATAAACTAGGAAAACAAGATCAAGTTTGGAGGAAGGTTATTTTAAATGTTTATTTATTTTGAGAGAGAGAGAGTGCAAGCCAGGGAGAGAAGGAGGGAGAGAGAGAGAGAGAGAGAGAGAGTGTGTGTGTGTGTGTGTGTGTGTGTGTGTGAGAGAGAGAGAGAGAGAGAGAGAGAGAGAGAGAGAGAGAGAATCCCAAGCAGGCTCTACAGTGACCTGCAGAGCCCGAAGTGGGGCTTGAACTCACGAATTGTGAGATCATAACCTGAGCCCAAATCAAGAGTTGGAGGCTTAACCGACTGAACCACCAAGGTGCCCCTGGAGTAAAGTTTTTGCTCACAAGGTGTATATGAAGCTGTTTCACAATACCATGTGATTTTAACTTGATTTTAACTTGATTTTACTTGAATGAATGTGAGCTCTAAGGAAAGGACCAAGTGGCTCCTTCTCAAAGGTAGCAACAGATTGGGGAATTTTGGAGATATTTTATCTTAAATTACTTTTAAAAATAATTATAGGAGTCATATCTGAATACTTGCTCCCTGTAAAAATTCAAACAGTACACATGTGTCTAGAATAAAAAGTCAAATTACCTTCACTGATGCTGCTCTCCTTCCTGTAGGTAACCACTGCTAACCACTTACTTTGTATCATTCAGACCCTTTTGTGTGCATTTACGTACAGGTTTAAAAGATGCATGTATGTAGCTTAAAAAAAGATAAATCCAGCTATCTGTATTCTGTGATTTGCTCTTTCTCTGAACAGTGTCTTAGAAATCTTTCTGCCCGGGTAACATGGCTCTACCTCCATCATCTTAATGACTGCATCATGGCACAAGTGGCATAACTGTTCTCTTCGTGATGGACATTAGAGTGAATCTAAATGAACGAGGATCAGTGGATATTCCAGTCCTTGTGGCTTGACTTGAGCCATACTATGAGTGGTTTTGTGAATCTGTTCTCTGAACTGGAAGAGCCTGGTGTCTGCACGGTGTCTGCACGTTTCACTAGATACTGTCAAGGTGGTCATCAAAAAACATATAACGAGTTACATATTCCCCACAAGATACGTTTGTCCATTTTGCCACATTCTTTCTATAAATAAATATTGTCAATTTTTAGAAATTTTGCCAATCTGAGAGATGACAAATGGTACCATTATATTACTTCTATATTCCTTTCTATGGTTCTTAGTAAGGTTGACTATGCTTTCTCGTGTTATTTGACACTTGTGTTTCTTCTGTTAAGTTGCCTAATCGTATCTACTTTCCTTTTTGAAAAAAAAATTGTTCTTACTGATTTGTAGGCATATGAATGGGTAGTAACTTTATGATGGTGCAGATATCTCCTCTTCGTTTATTGCTTTTATTTGAAGTTTGTTTATGGTCTTGTTTGCCTAGAGATGTTTTAAATTTGTGAGTCATCAAGTTAGTAACCTTTTCTTGTTTTATACATCTTGTGTTTTGTTTAGAAAAACATTCTCCAAGATTATAAAGTTATTATCTTAAACTTTCTTCTGATAACTTTTTAATACTTAGATCTTTAATCTAACCAGGATTTATTCTTGCACATAGTATAAGAATCTAATTTTATATGTTTTTTCCCCCAAATGGAAAGCCATTTGTCCTGACATCATTTATTGTCTAGTTAATCCTTTCTTTGTCATATACTAAATCTGCATTTGGTTTCTGAAGCCGTCTATTCTATTTCATTGTTTAGTATGCCAATGACACCCTGCCTATAAAATATTGTCATTTTTTACCTTGGATATATTTTGTGAGCTTGCTCTTCTAAGTGAATTTTAGATTCAGCTTTCTTAGTTTCCATAAAAAACCCTGTTGATGTTCTGACTGTCATTTCTCAAAGTTTATAAATTAATTGTGAGAGAACTGATATTTTGCAAAATGTAGTCTTCTCATTCATTTGGGAAAAAAGTTTTTTAGTACTTCAATAAAATAGTTTTTTACTATAAGATTTATGCATTTCTTTTTTTAGTTATTTCTAGGTATTTCATAGTTTTTGTTCCTCTGGGGATTTTAAGTTTTCATTGCAATTTCTATTAGAGTTTTATTTTGTTTCTGAAGCTATTGATTTTCTATATATTGATCTTGTAATAGGCTACCTTACTGAACCTTCTTATTGATTCTGATTTTCAGTTTATTTTCTTTGCTTTTTAACAAATAGATAATCATGTCATCTGATAATAGTGGAAGTTTTATTTCTTTTCCCCCAATACTTATGATTTTTTTTCACTTTTCTTACTTAATTTCATTGATTAGAACCTTCAGAAAAATACTGGAAACAGTTATAAGTTATCAAATATCAATCAAAAAGACAAGAAATAACAAGTGTTGGCCAGGATGTGGAGAAAAAGGAACACTTGAGCACTGTTGATAGAAATATAAATTGGTTTAGTCACTGTGGAAAACAGTAGGAGGTTTCTCAAAAAATTAAAAATAGAAATACCATATGACCTAGTAATTCCACTACTGAGTATTTACCCAAAGAAAATAAAAACACTAATGTGAAAAGATATATGTACCCCTATGTTTATTACAATGTTGATATTTACAATAGCAAAAACATGGAAGTAACCCAAGTATCCATTGCTGGATGAACGGATAAAGAAGATGTGGTGTATATATATATACAATGGAATATTACTCTGCCATAAAAAGAATGCAGTCTTGCCATTTGCAACAACATGGGTGGGCCTAGAGGGTATTATGTTAAGTGCAATAAGTCAGCAGACGAAGACAAATACTGTATAGTTTCACTTACGTGTGAAATCTAAAAAACAAAACAAATGAACAAGAAACAAAAAAAACCATACTCTTGATCACAGAGAACAAACTGGTGGTTGCCAGAGGGGAAGAAGATGGAGGGATGAGGGAAATAGATAAAGGGATTAAGAAATACAAACTTCCAGTTATAATATAAACATGTCACAGAGATGCAGAGTATAGCATGGGGTAAATAGTCAATAATGTACTAATGTTGTTTAATGACAAATGGTGACTATACTTATCATGGCGACCACTGAGTATTGTATAGAATTGTTGAATCACTATGTTTTACAACTGAAACTAATATAACATTGTATGTTAATTATATTTCAATTAAAAAAAAAACCCCTAAAGATGGTTAGGTTAAAATAACTTATAAACTGGTAGAGACACTTATTTTGAGTTAGAGAATAAATTCCAGATGTTGGTATTTACAGGAGACACGAAATGAAATGACACAGAAAGACCAAAAAGAAAGGGATGGATAAAGTTATACCGGACAACTTGTAACCAAAAAAAGATAGATGAGACAATATTGATTTCTAGGAAAATAGATTCCAGTATGAAAACCATTATTTGGTCTCAGGAGGATATAACATGTTGTTGAAGGATACAGTCCACTGAAAAGATAAAATTATTTTAAACTAAAAAGAAATCATTATGAACTACAGTGACTATATTTCATGTTCATCTAATAAAATATCTGTGTACTGTCCTAGGTTTCTCAGACCCTTGTAGTTAGATGTGGCTGTGAACTAGTTCTGACCAGTGAGCTCTTAGAGGTGATGTGTGCTACTTTCAAGCTAAGCATTTGAAAACTGGTGTGCAACTTCTGCTTCTCTCTTAAACATTAAGGTTAACAGCCATGCTATTTAAATTTATTTAGCCGTGGGGTGCCTGGGTGGCTCAGTTAGTTAAGCTCCCGGCTAATTTCATGGTTCGTGAGTTTGAGCCCCGCATTGGGCTCTGTGCTGACAGCTCAGAGACTGGAGCCTGCTTCGGATTCTGTTTCCCTCTCTCTCTACCCCTCCCTTGCTTGCACTCTGTCTCTCTCTCTCCCTCTCAAAAATAAATAAACATTAAACAATTTTATTTAGCCTTAACTACACATTTATGGTTGATTTTTACTCACACTATTTTTTAAAACAATCCCTTTTCTCTTTTAGATTCACTTTCCATTTTAATATTGTATATATTCATATAATTTGTTCAGAAAAGTTTTCTAAGTTTGAAAACATTTGAATACTTGTGCACCTGAGAATGTCTTTATTTTGCCCTGATGGTTAGAAGATAGTTGAGTCTAGAGTTTTTGGTACTTCATAAGAACATTGAAGACATTGCTCCATTGTGTTTTAGATTGAAGACATTAGCTCCATTGTGTGTTGTAGAGGAGAAGCCTCATGCCAGGTGGATTCTTGTTCTTTTGAATGTAGCCTGTTTTTTCTTATCCCTTTCTAGTGATTGTTAAGAATTTTATCAATCTCTGGAGTTCAGAGATTTCTGCAGACATGCTGAAACCATCCTTTTGTTTTCTTTATTCCACTTCCCTCCCTTCCTTACTCCTTCCCTTTTTTCCTTTCTTTCTTCCTTCCCTTCATTCTGTTAGCAATTCATATCTATTGCATGTTTTACAACACTTTGTGACAGTTCATGTTTTTAACAAGTGTATATAAATGAACACAATTGATAGCTCAGATATGTTTTTCTAGTGCAAATGGAAATCCCTGTTCCCTTTGGCAATACCTGTAGCTCTGGTTGGAGATGTTGGTAGTGGTTCTGGAGTGAAGAGCAGTTATGGGTCCTGGTAGGGTAGACTTTTCCTTTAGGGTGACCAGTAGTTTGTTTTCTGATGAAAGTTTGTTTCTTCCCTGGAGGTAGCCCAAAGTTACTGAGTACATTACTTTGTCCCAGCCCCAGTATCTACTCTGAGAATCTCTGTGTCAAAATTCCTATATCACAGAGCTGCATTTGAGGGTAAACTCTGCTAGGCACTCTGCCAGGGGATGGACATAGTTCTTCTGTACTTTTGAATAAGTGACAAGCCTACCACCAACTCCTCCTTTTATCCTTACTGCCTCTTTTCCTAGAGTTGTTTTAGAGCTCTTTATTGGAGAGCTTCTCATTTGTCCTTGTGGAATTGCAGATTCTTTAGATCTGTTTCCTCCTGCTTTTTCTAAGAAATTCGCAGTTCTGGTATCTTAGTGGAAACTCTCTTGGTTTTTCAGCTCTACTAAATTTATTTTTGTTTGCACATTTTCTTTGTCATTTCAGTGGAATTCAGAGAATGAGACCAGGTAAATACTTTTCTCCAGTTAGCCATGTTAAACCTTCATTTGATCTTTTAATAATTTGATGTGAATAGTTTGAGGTTTTTATATATACATGGCAGTATACTTTCCTTTGTAGAATGGGATTGTTGTCTTTAATATAGCTCATATTTATCATGCACTTAGTTGGTTTCAGGCACTATGCTAGATTTTTAATTACTTATTTTATTTTTACATTTTTTTATTGAATTAATTTTCTCACTTAATCTTTCTAATAGACCTTATACTTGGGATTATTTTTGTGACAGTTCATGTTTTTAACAAGTGTATATAAATGAACACAATTGATAGCTCAGATATGTTTTTAGTCCTTTAACAGATGAGGAACTAGTGCTCACTGAGGGTAACTGACTTGTTCACATTATCTAACACTTGTAAGCACCACATTCTACTGCCTACTATCTTTACTATCTTATAATCTGATTTGGAAAACAAATCCATGGATTCCTTTTCATGTCAAAAACTGTGTATACTGCAGCATTAATGGTAATTGCTCCATAATATTACATCTTACTGTATATACTCTTATGTATATACTCTAATTTATTTTGCCAGAGTCACCGATCCTATATTGCAGGCTATTTGCCAAATTGTACTGAATACTTACCATGAGCTAGGCATTGTTTGGGCACTGAGATAAGTAAGACGTGGTCTTTGGCCACATGGAATTTTCATTCCAGTTTGAGACCTAGACAATTACAAATAATTATACAAATGACTATTTAATTGCATATGTGAGAGATACAAGGTCCTAGTGTATGTTAGCCATGGGAGCTGGTCTGGCCTGGTAGGTATGAGAAGCCATCTCTGAGAAACTGACAGAGCAGAGGAAAGTTTTACTGTTGCTTGCTGGGCATTTGGTGGGCATTATGCCTCTATGGCTTAGTCTGTGAAATGGTGTTAAGTAGAATCCAATCCAAGAAGCCTGTGAGAACTATATTAACCTAATGACATTCTTACTAAGAATCTCTGGGATTAAGATCTCCTTGCTGTGCACAAATCATCTGAATGAATTAAACATGTAATTGAAAGGCTCATCGTGTGCTACTCGAATGCTTTGCTGTACCAGAAATAAAATGAAAATGAAATCATTTTCTCTTTCAAATAAATATTATATACTGTGGGCTTCACTGGCTCCATTAGCACTGTCCGATTGCACAGAGGCGATTATATTATTTATAATACGTGCAGATAGTAAGAGCCTCCTTCAACTGAAGGCAGACAAGCACTGTAGGATCATTTCCCTTCTTACTGGCCCACACAGTATTTCTTGTTGCTTCTCTCTCCTAAAATCTATAGCTGGTTGGTGTTTTTGTGTTCTGATTTTTGTTTTGTTTTCTTTGAGACTTCAGGTAGCCATTTTCAAAGGGTGTTTCTTTGCTCAATATTTTGAGCAGGTCAAAACTCATCATGAGACTGGAATATTTTGAGTGAGTCAAAGCTTGTACCATCATGAGACTGGTATGAGAATTTTTTGTTATGCTCTGGTTGAGTTATGATTTGTTTGCAGGTTAACTTCCTGGTATCAACTTAGACACCCAGGGTGTGTTGTCAGTAAGTGAAGTGACTGTCAGATCAGTCATTGGCCCTATAAGTTCATAAAACTTTAAGGAGGTCCTTACCATTTTCCATCATATGATAAAAATGGAAATAATATTTACCATTCATTTAACACTCACAATGTGTCATGGGCTTCATATATTTTTCTAATTTGATGAGGAAATTGGGGATAAATGATGTTAAATAATTTGCTCAATGTTACTCTGTAGAGAGGCAGGATTTGAATCTAGATCTTTCTGGCATCCAAACATGAGTTTTTCTGTCTTTGGTGGTTTTAAAATAAATGGCTGCAAATTCTTTGACTCTTCAGATTGAGAGGTTGGGTCTATGTCCCCTCCCTTTAAATCTGGGTGGACTTATGACCACTTCAACCAGTAGAGTAGGACAGAAGTGATACTCTATGACTTTTGGAGTTGGATCACAGAAGGCCATGAACTTCTGCTGTGTTTGCTGGAACATTTACTCCTGAATCAGTAGGTAAGAAGCCTATTATCCAGATGCCACCATGTTATGCGGAAGCCCAAAACACTTGGAGTAGTCATATGTGTAAGCATTGCAGCTACCATTGACAGTTCCAGCTAAGCCCAAACTGAGACATCCCAGTCCAGGTGCTAGACATGCAGTTGAATAAGCTCTAGATGATTCTGGACCCTATCATTCAATTACCCCTAGACATTTGGATCTTTCTAGTTGAAGTCTAGATTCTATAGCACATAGGCAGTCTGTCTTCACTGTGTCTCATCTAAATTTCTGACCACAGCATCCTGAGTATAACAAGAGCCTTATTGTTTTATACCACTAAATTTGGAGTGATTTGTTGTGTAGCAATATTTTGCAGAATTGGAAGGGATCTTAGGTATTGACTAAACTAATTTCTACCTAATAACCGGAATCTCACCTATTTTTTTTTAAGGTTTATTTATTTTTGAGAGAGAGAGTGAGAGAGAGCGAGTGACAGAGCACTAGCAGCGGGAGGGGCAGAGAGAGAGGGAGACACAGAATCTGAAGCAGGCTCTAGGCTCTGAGTTGTCAGCACAGAGCCCAGTGCGGGGCTCGAACTCATGAACTGAGAGATCATGACTTGAGCTGAAGTCAGCTGTTTAACCGACTGAGCTGCCTAGGGCCCCTCACCTGTTTCTAATTGAGGAGTCACATACACTAGCAGTGAATGAGCTAGACCTGGCATTCAGAAGGGTTTTATTTGGCTGAGAATTTTGAGTTGTAACAATGATTAAATTTTACACAAGGCCTGTATTTCCAACTTCTCTGGGAAAACCAGAAGATCTGGAAATACTAAGTAAGAAAACAGTCCTGTGTTTCTGAATAGCAGCTACCTGCTTCATGTGGATCTTTGCTCTCCAGTGTTAGTGTTAGAGCACTTCTGATTTCACTACTGGCCCTCCCCGCTTCTGCCTGCTTACTGTAGGCAGATGTGTTTGTAGACGTGAGAGATAGATGATCCCATAGCCTGTTTCTGAGTATTAAAAGGTGCTTAAGAATTTTTGTTTCTTTTGTTTTTATCTTCCAAAATTCAAGTTCGGGTTGCATTACTGTAATCTATTTTGCATGTATAGTAATTATAGTGATGACTGGAATACCTTTTAATGCTATAAAATTGTATAGCTTAAGATGAGCATTAAATCCCAAGTCTTATATTTAAGCATCCATCTGTCATGATAAAGAAAGATGGAAAAGAAGTCAATTAACTTTAGGGTAAAAAAATTCTAAAAGAAGGCTATACTTCAGTTGTAGATTTAGTGTTCACTCTACTCAGGACTTATGAATGGATTTGTTGTGGAGGAAGACCTGTCTTTCTTTTTTCTTTTCTTTTCTTTTCTTTTCTTTTCTTTTCTTTTCTTTTCTTCTCTTCTCTTCTCTTCTCTTTCCTTTCCTTTTCTTTTCTTTTCTTTTTTCTTTCTTTCTTTCTTTGTTTCTTTCTTTCTTTCGAAAGATCTTTCTTTGCCAAAGCCCTTTCTGGAAAAGAATTTGGATTTTGGCATAGATCCATTGCATTGTGGTTGAAACCCAGCTCTTTTGTGTAGCCATGATAAATCATTGATTTAGGAGAGTCATCAATGAAGTAGCTGCTATTTACTTTGTTGGGGTTAGTAGAATATTAATACGTATGCTTGCCAACTGTCTAAAGGGGTAAAAGGAAGAGAAGAAGAAATTTTGTATTTAGTAAATACTTAAAATTCAGACCAGAGCAGAATAACCCATTTCTGTTTTCATTGGCAGTATAGCAGAAGGGAATGTCTTAAAATTTTTTTTTTCCACTCAAAACTTTTCAGGGTTAAATAACATAGGAAATGATTACCAAAGGAAGTTGTAGAAACTTCATCCAGAGATGTTTAATGAAAAACAAGGCTTTCTAGATAGGAGAAAGTCATTCCAACTTTGGAGTGGGGCAGTGGTAGGAGATAGGGAAAACCAGTAAACACTTGATGACCTTCTAAAATCTCTGGTAGAGCTTTAGTAGCTGCTGTACATTTTGGTAAGTGGCCATAGACCCATAGGAGAAGGTCTTAACAAAATTGGCTTGGAATTGGGTATGTATTGGATGGTCATCACTTATTACAGCTGATTGGCGTTTGCTGTTAGAATATTGTTCTTATGAGGCTAATGCAATCTTAACACCCATCCATGGCTTCAGATAATTTCTTTGGTGCTGTTCAGCATGATGTAAGTTACAAAGAGGACTTTCCATCTCGTAGACAAAGTACCACACAGAAATGGTATGGTGTTGGCTTCTAATTTTTATATTAGGTTTTAAATTTTTGGAAAATTGTTAGTATGTGGATACTTGCTGAGAGGGGCTGCAGCAAGGGGCTCTGGGTGCTGATTTTAACCATGCTTTTAGCCATTGTTATCAGAAATCGACATTGAATGACTAACTCCACTAGGTGAAAACAGTCATAGAAAATCATAGATGGATACACAATGACCCCAGTTTCTTTCCATGAAACAAGCATGTAATTTTCTAGTATTAAAAAAATGAGAGTAACACAACTTTCTCCACATTCCATGAGGCACCCTCCCCCTTTAGTGGCTATGTGAATCTTCTTCCTTTCTTGGAAAGAAATATTAATCAAGTCTTGGACATCTGATGAGTAAAGTCTGTCCCACTTGCCATAGCCTTCTTCAGGAATGAATAACATCATTCTCCAGTTTGTGAGAGTATTATTAGTAGAAAACCCCTAGCTTCTACCTGTCTCCTGGGTTTGCCTTGGTGGAAGAAAACCGCACGTTAAGTTACCATCCTTCCAGGAACAACACATAGATTTTTCCAGTGACTGATCAAAGTAGGGATATGCAAAATTCCATGACCACTGTCATATTTGATACCAAGTACAGAATTTGGGGGTCCCTAGGACCATTCCTCAGGCTTGATAATTTGCTAGAAGACTCACAAAACTCACTAAAAGCTGTTATACTTATGGTTATGGTTTATTACACTGAAAAGATACAGATTAAAATCATCCAAGGACAGCTAAGATCCATCATCCAAGACCCATAGGACAAAATCCAGGAAAATTTTACATATGGAGTTTCCCATTGTCTTATCCAAGTGGAACTGTGGATAGCAGTGATTTCCCCAACAACAATGTGTGACAAAAAAAAATGGAGTGTTGCTAACCAGGTCAGCCTACCTGATCCTTAGTGTCCAGAATCTTTATTTGGGGATTTATTATGTAGACATGGTTGACTGTCTACATGGCTGACCTCTCGAGAGAGAGGGAGAGAGAGAGAGAGGAGAGGGAGAGCAAGAGCACCTCAGTCTCTGTTTCCTCTGAAGGTCAAGCTGATAGCTTGTGATCCAAAGCACCTATGAATAGGTTTCTTTAGGAATTGCTTGAGACTCCTGCATGTGCAACCTGAGATTATACAGGAGGTTATACCCCGTGGGAAAACCCTTGACAAATGAGCAATAAGAACTGGTGGATTAGTTCATTCTCTCTTCTTCTTGGTGAACTGTTGCTCACATATGGTCCAATGGCATCCAGCTCCAGTCTCAAATAATGGTGGCCAACTCAATAATGCGTCTTTATGGTGGCTCTTTCTTTCTCTTCCATATTTCTATTTTTCCTGCCTCCCCCTTCTGCTTCCTGAACTCACTCCCCTAAATAGATAACTTGCACTGAAGCCGTTGTCACAGCTCTGCTTTTGGGGGAAATGTAGTCTGTGTACTGTAACATGATGGTCTCATCGTTGCTCCCAGTCAGATGTTGCCAGGAACTACCTTGTTAGCACATGTCCATTTTGCGTGTGTTTGTGCACATCCTTCTCTGCCCTCACTTGTTTTCTAAGCTATATAAAACAAGGCAAAGCAGGTCAAGTCTCATTTTGAGCAAGAAGTACTTTTGAGGAATAAAAACAGGGAACATTTTTTGATTGGTCCTTATCTGTCAAGCACTAAGTTTTATATGTATATATATGTGTGTGTATATATATATGTGTGTGTATATATATACGCACACATATATATAAAATACATTTATATGTATTTTATATATGTATATAATTTATATAAATATATTATGTATGTGTATAACTTGTAAATATATATTTGTATATATATATATAATATTATATTATATATATATAAAACCCAATTTACTCCTTAACTTAATCCTCTGGGGGAGTCACTGTTATTGTTCCTATTTACACATAAGGAAACTGAGGCTAAGATAATTTTAGTAACTTTCTTTAGTGGTTTGGCTGGTGAATGGTGAAGCTAGGAAGCCATCTAATTTCACTGTTTGATGTCAGAGCAGAGCTCTTAAATACTAGAAATCCCAAGATGCAAATCAATATTAGGCCCTGTGGGGATGGTTAATGGTGTTTGACTACCAACATTTAATATGTAAGCATTAGGATGGGATTGCACACTGAGTCGATTTTTCTCAGGCAGCCCAGGGAGAGAAGCCAGGCTCCCTCCAGTAGGAGTAGAAGATCTCATTCACCAGGCAGGTGAGGGTCAGCAGAAGGGAGCCACTCGGCCTCCTATCTGGCTTTGATTGCTAGAAAAGGGTGAACACTGTGATATTTATTTATGGTTATATATAATGTTTATGATTATTTATGATATTTGTAAATAGATGGCTCTGCCTGGTAATTTATGGCTGTTTCTTAGGCTTTTAATCACAAAGATGGCCTTAAAAATAATTTCATTCTGCCGTTAGAGGACAAATAGATGGTGTTTGCCATGTCAGGCTTCAAGTAGGAACTGCTAGTAACACCTGGGAAACAAAACAAATAGGATTAGATAATTTACAAAAGTGCTTCATTTTTCAAAACCTTCTCATTTTCCTTACTTCTTCATGTTAGGATAATGTTTGTCTTAATTAGAAGAAACAGGTCATGACTCTGAAGGCAAACAGATCCATTATTCTTCAAGAAATGTGCTAATCCTCCAGCTTGAGGTCAGGCTGCATACATAAGGGGTGCCTCAGGAGGGGGAGTGTTTTTTGTTTTAAACTGCTGCTGAGCAAATATTTCCTTCTCCTCACCACAATAAGCTTCCAAAGCAACCTACAAATGTCTTTCTGAGGAGTATACAAAGAATCTAGACCCCATGCCCAACCCTGGTACACCTGCTTGGGCTGGAGTATTTTAGGGTCCTTTGATGATAGCAGTCATATGTACCATATTTGCTTTCCAGAAGTAGGCTCAGCCAAACAAGTGAAGGGTGGGGTTTCCTTTCAGTTGTTTTTTTAAAAACACAGAGTCATTAATGGATCCCACAGTTTGTAATATGCATGTAAATTTCTGTTTGTTACATGACATGGCATTATTTGCATGAATCAATTTTATTAGCTTCCTGGGATTCTGGCCCCAGATGAAAATGAAATAAGAACCACAGTGGCAAGAATTGTATGTAACTAATGAGTTCTGTGTCCTTGGGCAACTTCTGTAAGACTTTCTGAGCTTGTGCTAGGAATGACGGGGGAATTCAGAGATGAACTAGGTGCAGAATGTGCCTTCCATAAGCTCACAGACTAATGGAGGGAGGTATGAACAAATACCTCAAATAACTAAAATGTGAGAAAGAGTCAAATTGCATCATATGTAGAGTGTTTAGTAGCTGAAGGATGAGATTATTTCAAATAGAAAGCATCCAGAAAAACTTTGTAGAATCTTTTGGGTTTAGCCTTGAAGAGACAATTGAATTTGAATACTGAAGGGTTGGGCTGGGAAGGGCATTCCAGAGGGAGGGAACAGCCTGGACAAAGGCAGAGTGTGCAGATGCCAGGGTATGTGGGCAGCAGTGTGGGGAATGTGAGAGCAGTGGGGAGTCCAGGGAATTGAGGAAAGATGGTGGAGTGATTTGCACATTAGATAAGGAATTGTGGACTTGCGCTATGGATGACTCAGTCCTTTGTCAGTTGAGGCTCTGAGTTGTCTAAGGTCACAAGGCTAGCAATTGGCAGTAAAGTGGATTCTAGCCCCCGTCGTGATTCTCAGTCCAGTGGGTTTTGTGATCTTCTCTCTCCCTTTAGATTACAGGGTGTTTCTAACTTGGCGGTATTTTTGTTAATTTTTGACAGATACCTTGAGGAGCCCATTTTGGGAGGTTAAATGCAGCGTGGTCCAAAGGGCTTAATCTTGGAAATCTACCAACTTTGTGGTTAACTGTGAATAGGTTTGTTCTTGCTTTCCTTCCACCTTCCCTCACCAATTAGGATACTGGTTGGGCCAGGTCTGAGCAAGGAAGGCCTTGGTAATAGGCACGTGGCTGGGGGTATGCATGTGTGAGAGAGAAGGATGTGTGTACGTGCATGTATGCCTGCTGTCTCTGTACCAAGGCCAAATATGAATCACTTTTGGACTTTTGTTCACTCAGCTTGACATGGGCAAAAAGCCAGCACAAAGAAGAGTTTTACTTTGCCCTAGAGCGTGTTTACTTCTGGGCTTAGCTGGAGCTCAGGAAATGGAGTATTTCATTGACTAGGAAAGCCCTTACTTGAAGTTGGCTGCATGCTGGCTTAGCTGAGAGATAGAAACAGAATTTGTAGCACTCGAACACTGAAAGGGACCTTAGAGATCACCTGCCAGAAAGCTTTTCCTGACAGCCCATGGCTTCCTGAATCAGGCTAATACATGCCTCTCAGGGTTAGTCTATTGGTCAACAAATAGTAATCAAGAGCTTAGTATTTGCCAGTCATGGGTGTTGTGATGATAAACTGGCATAAAGCTAATCAAGTGCCTAGCACTGTGAGGGCACACAGTTAAGAAATGGTAACTTCCATACTATGGAGTATGCTCTGGAGACCTGGAAACCAACGTATGAGAATATCCTTGTTGGGGACAAGGGTCAGTTTTTCTGGATTTCACCCCAACAGAGTCCCTTCTTTCTCGAAGCCCATGTTTTCAGCAGGCATCATCCTTATTTTACAAATTTAGCATCCAGGAAAACATCTGGACTTGTACCCTAACCGTTAGTCAGTTTTTAATTTTTGTGTTAAATCTATATTTTATAATTTTAAATATAATTAATTTCTTCTTTTCCTTTTATTTTTGCCCTGATTTTCATTTGTATTCGTTTCCTAGGGTAGCTGTAATGAATTACCACAAACTGGGTGCCTTAAACCATGTGAGCATTCTCTCATAATTCTCGATGCTTGAAGTCTGAAATCAAGGTGTTGGCAGGGCCATGCTCCCTCTGAAGCCTGTATGGGAATTCTTTCCTTCCTAGTTCTAGATTCTGGTGGCTCTTGGAAATCTTTGACATTCTTTGGCTTGTAGATGCATCACTCTGATCTCTGTTTTCTTTGTCACCACATGGCCTTCTTCTCTGTGTGTCTGTGTGTTCACATGGCTGTGTTATAAGCATGTCAATCATTGGATTTAGGACTCTCCCTAGGCCAGTATGGCCTAATTTTAACTTAACTAATTTTATCTGCAAAGACCATTATTTTTAAAGAAGTCTACATTCTGAAGTTCCAGGTAGACTTATTTTGGGGTGGGGGATACTATCAACCCAATATAATATTCATAAAGGGATTTTGGAAGAGAAGAAAGGGTACGTAGCAGATGAGTTCACATTATTGTCTTCTTCAATTTATCCCTTAGAATTCTAAATTACCTGGAGTGATTGGGAAGGAAGGCTCTAAAGTGTTGGAGAGTTAGTGGTAAGAGCTCCTGGGTGTGCACTGAGTGGAGCCAGGAAGGTGGCTTTGTCCTCCAGGTTGGGTAGTGACTGTGACTGGTCAGTTTGGGCCAAACACCGCTGGTTCATCATGGTTCCTTAGCACCTGTATGAAAGGAGTTAAAAAAGGCAGATTCCTGGTTTGGCTTTGACATTTACTACTGATGTAGTAAATTGAAACAGATCATATAATCTTTCTGAGACTGTTTCCTCCCCTGGGAATTAGGATCAGCAATAATGCCTACCTTTCCCACCTCCATAGGGTGTGGTAGAGATCAAATGAGAGGAAATGTGAAAAGTTCTTGCCCCACCTACAGATAACCTGTATGCATCTGAAGTCAGGGTGACCTTTCAAAAACACATCAAATCTTTTCACTTCCTTGTTTTAAGCCTTCTAATTGTTCCTTCATGTTTAGGATAAAGTCTAGACTTGCTAACACAACTTAAAAAAGTCCTATAGAATCTGGCTCCAACATAGCTTTTCAGCCCCAGAGCTTTCTACAAGTTCTACCTCTCTTATGTACACTTAATTATTCTGGGCCACGTTTGAAAACTCATTTTCTAGAGTACTTAGTTTAGCACTTGATTATATTTTGTCTTGAATTAGTCTTTGCACCTTTCTTGTAGGAGGATATAATCAAGTGGAATCCATAGAGGAAATAAATAAAAGCAGAGAGCTCTGGTTGAAGTGGGAAGGTGTCACCTACTTATCTCTTATTTTGGTGTCTCCTGGCTTGGCTTTTTCTACTGCCTTTCTCCCTACAAGCTTGACTTTTTTTTATAGAGCACTGCTTGAAAACCACTGTTGTATAGACTTTAGTTCAAAGTTGCAGAAGTACACACATACACATACGCATTTATCTCTCTCTTTCTCTCAGATGGCATTAAAATTATAGTAAGGAATTTATAAAAACTATAAACTAGTAAAAACTGAAGGGACTAAATATATATGAGAATAGCAATGATCCAGATCTTTCAACAAATCTTTAGAAGGCAGAAAATATATGAAGAAATAATTGGCTAATAAAACAGAGTGAGAACATCCATTGCCCAGCAGAATAATAGGGAGGTTCTGTCCTTGGAGACAGCATGCATGTCAGAGGGTGGGAGTAGAAAGTAAGGCTGAAAACAGAAGACAAATTAAAGATCCATGGAACTGTTGAGCCCATTCCCTTTAGCTTCTCTGTGGAACCCACAACAGCCCTTTTTCTCAGGCCGAATATTCAGAGGAAATTGAATATACTCTTTGGGGGAGGACTAGTGTGATGGTGAATACCCCAGAGTAAAACTCTCTTCGTTCTGAAGTGAGGAGTCTTAAGATATAATGCCTGGTTCTCAAGATATAATGGCTGGTTCTCCACTTTTTTCTTGAAGCAAACCTTGCCAGTCTTGATAAACCAAACCTTTGTCCACAGAGCTCCTGATCAGGTATTCTATTGCTTCCTTTATGAAAAGACATCTGAGGATTATCAGAACATTTGGGCAAATGTAACATGAAAGAGAATGGCTAACAACAAACAAATAAAAATGAGCCTGAAGAAAATGGAAATAATTGAAGGGACAGAGAACTTAAAAATTTAGTTCCCCCAGAGGGATTTGAGAAAATATTGCATTTATTAAATAAGAGAATTTTGTAAAAAGGGAAAAAAAAGGATAAAATGAGAACAGTCTTGTGGAACATAAAAAGAGGATTGCTAACAAAATTAATTGATACAAAATAAGACAAAGTGAAGGAAACTTCTAAGAACTTAGAATAAAAAGAGAGAGAATGAAAGAAAGGAAGGGAGGAGAGAAATAATTTGAAAGAAAGGAAAAGCAGGCAACTTGGAAAGGAACAAAAATCAGTAGTTTAGTCTGTTCAGGCTGCTATAACAAAATACCAGAAACTGGGTATCTTATAAACAAAAAACATGTATTTCTTACAATTCTAGAGGCTGGAAGTCCAAGATCAAGGCACCAGCATGATCACATTTTGGTGAGGCACTCTTCTGGCTCATAACTGGCCCTTCTCATTCTGTCCTCATGAGGTGGAAGGGGACTAGCAAGTTCTCTGGGGCCACTTTAAAAAGGCATTAATCCCATTCATGAGGGCTACACCCTCATCATCTAAGTACCTTCCAAAGGCCCACCTCTAATACCATCACATTGGGTATTAGGATTTTAACATATGAATAGAGGGGGACAAAAACATTCACAAGCTAGCAATCAATGTGGTCTTTATCTTCTGAACAACGCTGGAGGTTAGAAGACATGAAGCAGTGCTTTCAAAGTTCTGAGTAAATGTGATTTTTGAGCTAAAATTCTATACCTAGTTAATCTATCAAGTTTGAAGTCAAAGTAAAGATAATTTTTACAAGGACTCAAAAATATTACGACTATACACTCTGTCTTAGGAAACTACTAGAGAATGAGTTTCAGGAAAAAAAATCAAGGGATTGAAATAAGAAAGAGGAAGCCATAGGAGACAGAGGTCCCAACCCAGAAGAATAGCAAACAGAAATCCCAGATCCTGGCAACTGGGTCTTAGGTCTAGGAGGAACTAGTCCTGATTGGAGGGGAAAGACGGGTTGCGGTAAAACAGGTCTGGGCAATGTGGGGGAAAGGGGAACTTATAAATAAAATCGTATAATGAGAAATTTGAAAATTGTGAGATTATTATAATATTATGCAACATAAGAAAGAGGAAAAGAGAATCCGAAACCTCAGAAACAACAACAAAACTGTACAAGAAAGTGGTGGTCCATCTATAAAGAAAAACTCACCTGTGGTATGATTTTGACTAATTGATGGAATGTGAAGGAGAATCCATTTGAATAGATGCCAGTAATGTTACGGTATTTTCTGGTTTTCACCCTTTAGAATTCTCTTGTATAAATCATGGAGAACTTGAGTATGGTCACAAAGAGAATATAGACATTATTTATCTAGATATTGTAAACATAACAGGAATAGCTGACAGAGGTTGGGGAGTGGAAGAAAGGAAGAAGGAAATAGTTGTGAGTAGTTGACAGAACAAGAAATGAGGCTCTAATATGCCACTTGAAGTTGTGGATGCTGAGTGGAAGAACTGAAAATGGGGATGTAACTAAATTGGGATAAGGAGGAGGAAGGAAAGGAAGGTGTAGGTGGTGTAGGTGAGTTAAATTTTCATCTATCATAGGAATCTGTGTATAATGTGTAATGATAATAAATCAAGAAATAGAGTCATACATCTATTATACAGAGATTGGAACCACCAGGAGAAATAGAAATGATTAAAATTATTGCCTCTGGGAAGCAAGACTGGGTGGGGTGGGGAGCGGAAGGTCATGGATTTTCAATTTGAGTCATTTCATATAATATTTGATTTAAAAAACCATATACATGTATTACTTATTTAACACAAAAAATAGACATACATATACCCAAAGAAAACTCCTGGTTGACCTCTGAAACTTGCTTTTAGCCCTCAATTTCAATTATAATTAGCTGAAATTTCAGCTCAGCTGAATATAACTGTAATTAAAAATCTCAACTGCCTAATGGCAGACAATTAGCTGGAGCTGTCAGGAGCCAACAAGAATGATGGGCAGTTGGAAGACTTTGCTGTAAGATTTGGCAGCAGAATGCCAAGGATTCCCGCTCCCTGATTCTTCCTTCATGTCTTCTAATCCCAAGGAGGCAGCAGGATTTATGGCACGATCTTTGGCTTTGGACTTCACTGCAGACCTTCATTCAAGTCTTGGCTCCACTACTTATTGTCTGTGAGACCTTGGGCAAGTTATTTAACCTTTCTGAACCTAAATTTTGTGAGCTCAGTATGGAGATAACACCTACTTTGCAGTGTTATTATAAAGATGGAATGAAATAATGTAAGTACTGATTATAGTATAGTGTCAGGCATATTGTAGACATTCAATAAATGGGAGCTATTAGAGACAAACACAGCATTTAAAATGGTTGAAACAATGATTTTACCATAGTGTGGTTCCATAGAAATCTGTGCAGAGGAGATGGGGTTGGTGAGGGAGGGTCCACAGATTATGGTTTGGTAGGACCTCTTTAAGAGTCCAGTCAAAGGTGCTGACCTGAGGTCAGAAGAAGACATTGCTTTGTCCTCACAAGAGGACAAGAGATCCCATACTTTGGACTTGGGGTAGTTGGCTTTCACTGGTGTTAGTTTAAATATATTATTTAATTGCTGCCTCTTCTATGCTTTATCCGAGAGCAAAACAAAACCCAAAGTCAGCCCCTTGAACTGTGACATTAGAACCAGGCAGATTTTCAGGGAAACAAATTTTAAGTAGCAGTCCTAGACAGAACAAAAGAAAAGTGCAAACACACACCCTATACACACGCATAGTTGATTGATACAAAGTTGTACATTTGTGTGGTGTTCTCTTTTAAATATCTACTTATTCCGGGCTTTCAGAGGAAATGCTCTATGAAAAGGAACAATGTGTGAGAAGAAACACACACACACACACACAGACTCCTGGGGGGCGGGAGGGAGGTGTGGGTGCAGAGAATGAGGGTGTGAAATCAAAAGGATGATTAAGAGAATTTGACAAAGAAAATGACTTCTTCCACCCATTTAACACCCACATTAATCCACTCGGATGATCAAATGCAAAAGACAAAGAGAATTACAACCTTTTCCAGGCCAAGAAATAATAATTATTCAGAAAAAAATCTTGGCAAAATGAGGAATAAACCAAGCAGAGAGACTGAGAGAGAGAGAGATTGAGGGGAAAAAAGCCAGCAGTTAGACTGTGGTGTCGGGTAGGCTTTGTACAGTTCGCCTCCTCTTGGTTTAAAAGGAAGAAAATAGAAAGAAAAAAAGTCAAACTCTTTATTTGAACAAGTAATGGAAAACTGTTGGTTGTGATAATCCCTGGGCTCCCCTTCATGGTGGCTCAGTGCCATTTTCCTGGTAGAAGTAGCAGAGGTCAGCCGAGGAAAGAGTGAATTCTCAGGACTGTGTGTGGGGGCTTTGTGTCGTTCTATTCAAACTGCCCCTATTTAAGTGCTGGGTTTTATTTAAAAGCTCTGCTGTCCCCTGATAGAAGAAGGGAGTGGAAGTGGGAAGAGGTAACATGTGAACAAGGTTAGAGGCAGAAAGAAAAAGGAAGGAGAAAAAAAACGAGGATAAGTCCAATTTTCTTTGGAAGCATATTGTATTGTTAGGCTTGCCTGGCTCTGTTCCAAGGGCTCGATTGAAAGTGAATTTCTCTTATTGAATTCCATCCAGAGATATCATAACCTCAAAAGGCTACTATTACCCAGAGGGCTTCAGATGGAAGCATTTGTGCGTGACTCTTGAAATGCAGGGAGTCACAATTGTCATTTGACAACACAGGACTCGTCAGGCCAGCTCCTTTCAGGGCAGGGGAATTGTTGACATAATCTGGCCCCTGGTTCCTTTTGGAGGGACCAATCTCTCTGTTTCTCAGGCTTTTTTGCTCAGCAGGTGCAGCAGCAAGAAAACTGGTGAGCTTAATAAAAATTAACATCAACCCCAACAACAAAAATAGGCTCCAGGCTGATTTAAACATCAAATGCCTACCCTGTGCTGGCAGAATAAGGGGTCATAGGTCACGGTAGGGTCTTCAGGGTCCTTGGGACTAAGTTTATCTTTTTTAACCAAAAGAGGTAGTGAAAATACTACAAAATGTTACAAAAGTAGCAACCAAAACACAGACTAAATGACCATACTAAAAGAAAGGCAAAGGCTTTGGGATGGGGGAAAAATATCAAAGCTGACTTTCTGATTTGTATGGATAGTATTTTTCGTCTTGTGAACTGGCAAAGCAGAGAGTTGTATGATATCACATCTTAACAGTTCAAATGTTCCTGTCCCCTCTTCCTTTTGATCCACTCTCTTCTTCCTCTTTAGTCTCTTGCTTCCATTCATTGCAGCCGGTATTCCTCCTTTTTTCCCTTCCTTTCAGCATTAAGTAGTGGGAGTTGCTTCCCAAAGCTTAGCTCTGATAATAAACCTCTTGTGCGGTGACTCCATTTATTCTTAGATACACACAACCTGTTTTGAATGGGGCTATGGAGAGAAACTCAAATAGAATTAACCACTCTTTTCAGAAGTTGTTGAATACAAGCTTTGGTTCTCAAAATCAAGTTTCAATAACTGGCTTCTTTTGAACAAAGTGCAAAGGAATTCAGAATAATAAGTGTAACAAGATGGAGAAAATTTTATTCATCGGTATTCTGGAGGAAAGCACTGTACGTGTTTGGGAGAATTACTTTGATAAACCACTTTCGCTGGGGATTAAGTCTCCAAAGTATGCTCAAGTAACAAAAGATGGTCACTAAACTGCCTTGGAAGAAGGGTGGGTCCTATAAACGTGGGAGTCCTTTGTTTTGCTGAATTCAGTGATTAGTTTGGTAGGCCAGTCTGGAGCAGGAGGAGGAGGGAAGAGCTGAGTGTCTGAGAGAAGAGGAAGTTCAAGTGTTGGGATGTTGAGGAGAGATAATCTGAGAAAAGGAGAAAGGAGAAGCAAAAGAGAAACGCCAAGCCTTCTATAGCTAAGGTGGGTGGGCGGTTACTATATTGTTTAATTTTTTATCACAAAGATTTGAAGCATAGTCAAAAGTAGACAGAATAGTATAATGAACCCCAGCGTAGCCATCACCACTTGTGGGCAATTTCTTTTTACATCTGTATCTTCGATGTACTTCTTCCTCCCTCTTTTTATTTTGAAGCAAATCCATGGGAAACTTGGAAAGAAAGAAAGATTCCATGGGAATTTTTGCATTGCTTGCTGTGGTATGTTCTGCTTCTTGCACAGTCTTCCATAAAATGTGCATTGGTCACTAATGCTTATGTGAATAGATTTATCTTTGAGGATAATCAAGGACATGCTGTTCTGTATCAGGGTTTGAGCAAAGTGAAAACAGTCAGCACATGTGGACCCAGGAGGTGGGTGATGAGAAATTAGCTGACAGATCTAAATTACACAAATGTTACAGATTTCAGCTCAAAAGAAAAATGTGGTTTAAAACCAAAATGTTAAAATATCTATATATGAGTGCCTTTGGAATTTTTCTGCTGTCCACACTTTTAGACATACTTTCACGGGTCTGTTTACTGAATATAGTTTGATGATGTGAAAGGAATGCTTGATTGGGAGTTAGATTCTTTTATCACTTGGTTATGAGACACTAGACAAATCACCTATCTCTCTGGGTTGCTTGTTTATTCATACCTGGCCTATCTAATTTCTGTTGTGATAATCAAATTTGGGAAGTATAAGTAAAATTATTTTAAAAATATGTTATAGCAATGTGAGCTATGATATTAATGTTATTGTAAAAGGGCAGGACAAGATTCTCTCATCTGCATCTAGGCCTGTGGGGCTTCATCTTTTAGGTTCTTTTAGTCTTAATAAAGGATTCATATTTTAGGATCTGAGGTCTTAACAAAAGACTTTATAACCTGACTGTTGCCTTCATTGTTAGGCCATGCATTTCTGGGTGCCCTGATTTGATCTTTGCTGAGAAGCCATTTCTTAGTTTTGGCATTGTTTGCCATCTGGAGAGGCTGGTAATATTCAAAACCAGCAAGTCTTGGTACCTTTAGTTTGAACAGTTCTTTCAGCTTCTCTCTTTTCTCTTGCATTTTATTGTAAGCAGCAAAAAGAAATCATGTGGCGCCAACATTCTGACTGAAGATCTTAGCTAAATCACCCATTTCATTAGTTACATGTTCTACTTTCCATGTTAGTATAGGCGACGGTGTTGCTAAACATAATAGGCATCCCTTTCCTTCAGTTTCCAAAAAGAGGTCCCTCATCAGGAGCCCCCTCAAAGTTCAGCTTCTTCAAACAGTATGTTCAAGGCACTTTAAGCTCTCACTAACATTCTCCTCCAAATCCTGTAACTTTACAGTTTCTGCCCATTACAACCAAACTCCACTTTACAGGTACCAAAATATGTATTAGTTATCTAATGCTGAGCAACAAATCCTCAAACTTAACATTTTAAAATAATAAACATTTAAATAAGACTTAATAGGGGCATCTGGGTGGCTCATTTGGTTAAGCATCTGACTCTTGATTTCGGCTCAGGTCATGATCTCATGGTTCATGGGTTCGAGCCCTGCATTGGGCTCTGTGCTGACAGCGTGGAGCCTGCTTGGGACTCTCTCTCTGTCTGTCTCTCCTTCTCTCTCTGCCCTACCCCACTCGTTCACTCTCTTTCAAAATAAATAAATAAACTTGAAATAAACAATAAAATAATAAACATCTCCTAGTTCTTGTGGGTCAGAAATCTGGGAGTGGTTCTGGCTCATGGTCTCTCATAAGCCGGAAATTAAGGTGCCAGTAGAGCTGCAACCACCTGGGGCTCCAATAGGGCTGGGGGATCCTCTTCCACTTTCACACATGTGACTGTTGGCAGGAGTCTTCAGTTCCTCGCTCTTTGGGCCTCTCTCACGACATGGCAGTTAGCTTTCCTCAGAGCAAGTGATTGAAGAGCACAAGGGAGAGATACCATACTGCCTTTTATAATCTAGTCTCGGTCATGCAGTGCTGCTTCCTGTGTACCTTATTAAGTCATTGGGAGTGAGTCACAAAATCCAGCCCATACTCAATGGGAGAGATTACACAATGGCATGAACACCCAGAGGCTGTGATTATTGGGGGTCATCTTGGAGGCTAGCTTACCACATTTACTGGGTACATTCAGGTACTGTGCTCTCTTGGAGATAGCACAATGAATGAGATGCAGTCCCTGTCTTAAGGAAGTTCGGGTTGTGGGGGATATAACTAAGTAAACTGGAAGTGTCATAAGTACCATGACAAAGTTACAGGGGCTATGTGAGCGCTGAGGCATGGGAACATAACCTAGACCAGGAATGAGGCTTCTGTTTGGGGGTACTGAGTCTTGAGCTCACCAGGTAGGTAAATGGGTAAAATTCATTCCAAGGAGAGGGGAAAACAGAGGTAGAAGTGTGGCCCTCTGAGAAATACTCAACAAATTGGTATGGCTAGAGACAGGGTATAGGCAATGTAGGTATAGGAGATGTAGGGTATAGGAGGAGTAGGAAGGGACCACATTATGAAGGATCTCATATGCCAAGTTCAGATGTTGGAACCTTGCCCTAATGATTATAAGGACAGTGGTTGTGGTGGCAGTGGGGGTGGGAAAGGGGGCAACTGGAAGATTTTGAGCGCTCATTGAGGGCCTCCAGTGTGTCAGGTGGAAAATGTTGAAGACAGTGACTTTGGTCTCCAAAAGATTACGATTTGGTCTGGAAAATAAGATGATGTGCATAATTAGTGGCCTTTTAAGGTGGTTCCTGCTAATATTCTGTGAAAAGTATAGGCAAGAAAAATTATAGGAATTTTCTGAAGGGAGAGATCAATTTCTGGAGGTGTGGTCAGTGAGATTTCATGGAGAATGTAGAGTCTGACTCTTGAGATAGAGTTGTAGGATATATAGGAGAGATGGAGTGGGGAGAGCCATTCTAGGTGGAGGCAGGAGAGGAGGAGGCATGATGGGAGCAACACGTGGTCCAGTGTGGGTAAGAAAGGGGGTTCTGTGTGGGAGAATGACAGTCGAGGGAAAGGTAGGGACAGATTGTAGAAGACCCTAAATACCAGGCCAGGGAGTTTGAACCATGCTCAGTGAGGAATAGGGAGCCACTGATGGCTTGTGAGGTAGGAGTATTTGAGTCTAGATTATAGCTGGTCAATACTCTTCTCCCTCCCCTCCTTTTCTAAACATAAGAAGGTGCTGAAACAGGTAAATAGCCTTTCCTGGCTACATTCAGAGGGCCCAGTAAGAGAAGGCTCTAGAATATAGACTTCAGGACTCAGATTTCTAGTGCTCCTCTTGTTTCTTGCTCTGCCCTCTTTCAGGAGGACCAGCTCCGAGCTCCAGACATAGCTTGGGGTCCCGTGTAATGGGTAGTGAGTCCTACCAAGGGAAAAATTCTCTTAGGCTTGGTGTTTTCAGGGCTCATCTGATCATCACTTAACATTTTGTCTAATCAATAAAGCTTGTAGATGTTTGGCAGAAGAAATTAATCAGCTATTAGTCACCAAAGAGCGTCTCTGTAGCTTTTTTGGAAAAAATTTCCCTGTTACAATTGAAATTGTAGTTGTTTTTTGAATTTGAATAGAGGGAAGGACCAGAGACAGACCATCCTGGGTCTCCTTTTGGAAGGGTTTGGCAGAGGTGCCTTGGTGTTTGTTCGGCTGATGTTAAGTAAGAAAAATGCAGCTGTTATTTTCCAAAGTTCATCAGTGTCTACAGACTGCTGGCTTCAGCAAGGGGAGGAGACGAACGTGGGCCATGCTGTGCGCTGTGATGGACCACACACTGGGCACTCCAGATGGTTCTAGTCCTGGCTCTGTGTGTAGGTGACCATGCCATGCCAGCCAAATTTCCTAGCTTCTTGGGACTCAATGTTCTTATATTTAAATCATTTACCAGATTTGGGATTCCCAAAAGCTGTTCTGTAGACTGTGTTGCCCGATGGATGCTTTAGTGAACAAAGAGTTCTTAGTCAAATGAATTTGGAAACTCTGTATACTATATATGTCTCATGGAGATTCATGAGAGACACCAGTATATTAAAAGAGTGAGCATGTTGTGGTCAAACGACAGAACAAAAAAAAACCTGCTTGACCTGGCACATACCCAAACATTTTTGATCATAGAGCCCTTTGTTTATTAAATATCTAGTGTGTGTGTGTGTGTGTGTTTTGAGGGGGTGGGGAGGGAGGTGATCTGAAGTAGGCTCCACGCTGTTAGTGGAGAGCCCAATGTGGGGCTCGAACTCATGAATTGTGAGATCATGACCCGAGCCAACGTCAGACACTTAACCGAGGTGCCCCTGTTTATTAAACATCAGAGTGACTAACAGAATATGTTCCTGAGTCTGACATCTGTCTGTTTTTCTGGTTTCTGATTCAGCTTCATTTCTAGCCTTAGGTGTTCTCCCTGTAAGTATTCTTTTTTTTATATAAATTTTTAAAAAATATTTATTTACTTTTGAGAGAGAGAGAGAGAGAGACACACACAGCATAGTGGGGAAGGGCAGAGAGAGAGAGAGAGAGAGAGAGAGAGACAGAATCTGAAGCAGGCTCCAGGCTCTGAGCTGTCAACATAGAGCCCGACACAGGGCTCAAACTCACAAGCTGTGAGATCGTGACCTGAGCCGAAATTAGACGCTCAACCAACTGAGCCACCCAGGTGCTCCTCCCTCTAAGTATTCTTGTGGGCTCTTAAAACTTCATAACCAACGCTCCTGCCTCTCACCCTCAAAACAGTACTTTGAATTGTAAACTGAGACTAACATCTGATTGTGCAAACCTTTCCCTGACCCTCCTGCTGACCTGTGGTGACACAAAGGCTCTGAGCCATGTCTCTAGTTTGCTCAGCTGTCACCCTGCCATCCACATCTTCCTGTGGTAGTAGAATACCATGTTGGCCAGTGTTACCTTTTACTGTACAGAGAAGTGAGTGTTTGTAATTTGGTGAGAGTTGGCTATGAAGACCATCTGGAGAATGAGTAACATGAATTTTAAGGATCAAATTCTGATTTTTAAGAACAGTTTATTTATTTTGAGAGAGTGTGTGTGTGCGAGCAGGGAAGGGGCAGAGAGTGAGGGAGAGAGAGAATCCTAAGAAGGCTCCACTCTCAGTGCGGAGCCCAATGCAGGGCACCATCCCATGACCCTGGGATCATGACCTGAGCCGAAACAAAGGGTTGGACTCTTAACCAACTGAGCTACCCAGGTGCCCCTCAATTTCTGTTCTTATTTCTTATTTTTTATTTTTTTATTAAAAATTTTTTGATGTTTATTTTTGAGAGAGAGAGAACGAGAATGAATGGGGGAGGGGTAGAGAGAGGGAGACACAGAATCCTAAGCAGGCTCCAGGCTCTGAGCTGTCAGCACAGGGCCCAACACGGTACTCAAACTCAGAATCACGAGATCATGACCTGAGCCAAAGTCAGACGCTTAAGCAACTGAACCACCCAGGTGCCCCCAAATTCTGATTTTGAAATGACAACCTCATCTTGTGAATTCCCTGTTTAATTCAAGATACTTTTCCTGCCTTACCTCCCCTATTCCATAAAGAACCCATGTATTTGGCAAAAGTTAGCACAATACTAGACTTCAGAGGATCTTACTCTTTTCTTTCAGCTACTACTTGTCATCTTGGAATTTATTGTTTCACTCCAAAGTAATATTGTAGGTTTGTGCTGGAATATGCCTTTTTGGAGACGGAATGTAAATTACCAGAATGAGGCAGCAATTTATGTAACTGTTAAATTCTATTAGTCATGTTAAAGACCATTGATCTTGTGAGAAATTAGCTAAAGCTATAGAGATCCATGTGAAGTCAAAGGTTTCCAGAAATATCTAGTGGCTCATTGTCTTTGCTACCTTTCATGATGAATTTTAGGACAAGAATTCTCAAGGAGGAGGAAGAGATTAAGGAATTATCCAAGCCTTAGTTACAATATCTGGTTACTAATTTTGATTCAAGCCAATTCTGAGTTATACATAATTTCTGGTAAAATATGGTGGAGCTGTATATCTAGTCTCTTTTTGAAAAGAAAAGCCTGTTTGATTATAGGCATAAAATCCACCAAAGTATACACCATCACCAGTTCATACTTTTAAGCCAAATTTATTATTGACTTTTTTATATGTACTGAGAAATGGAACTGGTGGCCATACCACAATGAGACTTTCTATTAACCACACAGAACTCCACAACTTTATATTCATGTCTCTTATGCTGCTTGGAGAGGGTTTATTTCTGTTGTTTTTCTGACTCAACAGAATTCTTTAAGCCCATTGCCTGTGTGTATATTCTGAGCCCAAGTTTATGTTAGGCACCGAAATGATAACGAGATAATACTTTTTAATACTGCCGGAACTGTAGGGGAAGAAAAAGCTCCTTCTACCTCTTAGGTTCTGTGGCTGGTCTTAGAATTAAATTGACATAAGATAGAGAAACAGGAGAAAAGCATACAAATTTATTTAATGCTTTGACATGTACATAGGATTCTTCAGAAGGAAAATGAAGAACTAAAGAAGCTGTCAGGGTCAAAATCTTACTAGTGAATGATAAATTATGGGGAGGTGACAGGACAAACAGGATTGGGCTAGGGGTAGTAATTTTGGGACAGTGACTATGAAATATATGGGGAAACTAGTGGAAGATATGGATTATTTTAGTAGTTTTCTCTTTTGTAGAACCATCTTGACATGAACTCCCAGTCTGGTGATAATGCTTTTCTCTTTCTGGTGCAGGGGGTATCTTTCTCATGGGAAATTTTATGACCTGCTTTTAGGTGCAGAGGGGAGGTCAGAGAGCTTTACTGCATCTGCTGTTTCTCAAGTGTCTCAAAATAATCAATATGCCAAAGTGGCATATTTTGAAGTGGCATGCTCCAAATCCTGTCAAAGTCCTGTTATATACCAAACAATAAACTCATTTCACCTAGACTGTCAGCTTGACCTCTGTAGAAATCACTGACTTGTCAGAATGGATCCTTGCCTCAGTCACTTTACCTTCAGGAGACTCTATCATGGTGTCACATAAAGGAGTTGGGCCAGATGGTCTCTGAGTTTCTAACATTGTGTGACTCTGAGAGAAATATCAAAACTACTTTATTTGGGTCTCCATACAGCAGATAGGAAATTGGCCTTAATGTGGTAACATAAATGATTAGAGCTTCCCTTGAAAATCAATATTTCAGGGTCCTTTTGTCTAATCTCTATCGCAGGCATCCATTGGAAATGACCTTGCCCTTGTATTCCTTGTAGCAAAGCCATCCCTCTTATCAAGGGCCCTGGGATCATGCCACACTTGGGTTCAGATTCCAACTGAGTGGTTTTGTGACTTGTGGCAGGTTACTTAACCTATCTGAGCCTCAGTTTCCTCATTTGTAGGAAATGGATAGTGCTGGCATTTGCCTTATGGGAGTTGCTGTGAGGCTTGAATGAGCTAATCTATTTAAAGAGAACAGTGGAATGCTTGGCACAGTCATGCTCCAAATACCTCAGCTGTCATTCCTCGTGTGGGGACCACAACACCTTGGTCTTCACCCTCTTGTGTGTCCCTTTTGTTGATCTATGTTTGGGTCTTGCTTAGGAGACTGCTTGTACGTTGTCTCCTATCTGGAGCTGTTAGCCCCCATCTTGTCGCCATCCCTAGAGCCTTCTTAGACTTCACTTTCTTGCTACAGATTCCTTAGCATCCCTCTCGCCTTACACTATCAACCTTCTACACACTTGCACATATTCACACCTTCCTCATGCTACATGTGAACCCTCCTGTTGCTTCTTGAAGGTAGAGAAACTATTTTGATTATCCTGACAGCATTTTTCTCCCGAGTACTGGTTACCAGTCCCTCTCCTGATGACACTATGCTCTTCCCAGAAGTTTGCACAGTTGGGGTTTGCTTTATACCTTTTAGAAAGATGGAGGTGATGTGAAGGCCACTCTCATTTGTGAATACTCTTGTTCAGACGTGTATTATCTATGTCAAGAATAAATGGATGAATAGAATGTTTATTATAGTCATATTATCTTTTTAAAAAGACATCCTTCTTTTTTCAGCTCAGTGTCTTGTCAAGAGACTTTTTTTTTTTTTTTTTTTTTTTTTTAAAGCAGATCAGTGCCAAGCAGTTATCATTGGGCTAGTGATGCTGTCAGGGATGGAAATCAGAAAAACTCTTTTCCATGCCTGGGATTACTGACCCATTTGTTCCACTACAGGAACATAGGGAAGCAGAATGTCTAAGGAGCCCCATACTTTCTTATATGGACTATGGCTTCCTCAGCTCTGGCAGGAGCTGGACTCTCCTGAGATCTAAGCCAGGGGATTTCAGACATGGGGATTTAGTCACCCAGCAAAATAGACATAACACAGAATTGGCAGTTATTAACTTTTATTTTTTCCAGTAAGAGTATTTACAAAAAGTAAAAACAAACTGAAAAATAAAACTCCCATTTAAAATCACAATCATTTTCATAAAAGACATTAATTAAAAGGATTTTTTTAAGACCAAAAAGTAGGACAGACATAATAGGAACCTCCTTTAACTAAAATAAATTTAGCCTTATGAAGAATTGATTACAGCATCCTTGTTTTTTTTTTAAATTTTATTTTTAATTTTTTAAAATTTACATCCACATTAGTTAGCACTGCACTACTAGGCGTTTACCCACGGGATACAAGTGTGCTGTTTCGAAGGGACACATGCACCCCCATGTTTATAGCAGCACTATCAACAATAGCCAAAGTATGGAAAGAGCCCAAATGTCCATTGATGGATGAATGGATAAAGAAAATGTGGCATATATATATACAGTGTCCTTGTTTTTAAGAACGTATCCTGGACTGGTAAAAATGTTGATATAAGCTAGCACTTGTTCATTGCCTGATGTTTGAAAACAAAAGCTTTGAGGCATACAAGGACACCAAAAGTATAGGGGGCAAAAACATGAGTGAGATGAAATGAATAAATGAAACCTAGACAACCCACTGTATCTTTAGGACAAAATAATATTCTGTCTTTCATCTTGATTGTTAATATTTCAAATCTCCAGTCCTTACCACTTGACTAAAATGTTTCCGAAAAACACACTTTAAAATAGTGAGAAAAATGTGTTTTCCATTGATAAAAAGGCAGATGACTTTTCTTCAGTTTACAGCATGATGATCTGCCCCTAACTCGGTTGGTCTCTGTGGTCCTTATTGAGAGTTCTTAACCCCTAGCCTGCTAGTGCTATTTGCATGCTCATCATTTCTGTAATTGATCTTCTCAGCTCCCTTCAAACCTTGTAGGAGATGGCTTTGAAAGTAACAAAGGATCACAGAGTAGGGCCACTCCAGTTGGAGGCTGGCTCATGTGGGCATTGTGGCACTCGCAGATTCTCTACCTCACTCTGCCCTGTGATCCCATCCTGGAGAATTCTGGTCAGTGTGCAGGTAAAATGGCTTTTATTGGAACACAGGTGCAGGGCAGCCAGGCTTTATTGTTGCCAAGATGGAACAAGAGAAGTTTGTTAGTAGAAAAGTAGGAGTGGCACTAGTTGCCAGGCAGCTGGTGTTGGGTTATCTACTTGGATTATATGCTAGAAGAAGCATCTGCCCATGCCAGGTCACTAGCATGTTATGAAAGAGAGAGGGAGGGAGAGAGACAGACAGACAGAGAGAGAGAGAGAGAAGAGGGAGACAGAGAATGGTTCCTAAGTTTGGTCAAAGATCTGAATACATTCACAACTAGAAGAGCAACTGTCATATGTATTCATGGATTATAGAGTGAAACAAGTCCAAGGAACCACAGATATTTCTTATTATTACTCTCAACTTCTGTAAGTGGAAATGAGAATTCAGAGAGGTTTAATGACTTGCTCAAGGTCACACTCTTGGTATGGGGTCAGAGTTGCACTGTCCACTATGGTAGCCATTAGCCACATGTGGCCATTTAAATTTAAGTTAGCTGAAATTAAAACTTCGTTTTCACTAGCCACATTTCAAATGCTCACTGGCCACATGTGTCTAGTGGCTACCATATTGGACAGCACAGAAATAGAGCATTTCCATTGCTGCAGAAAGTTGTGTTAGTGCTATTCTAGAGACTCTTGGTCCAAATTCTTTCCATTATTACAGTGAGATTCTCCTCCTTCCCTATGTATGCAGTCTATATCTGTAATTGTTATGTATAGTAGGAAAGGCATATTTTGACATTAAATTAGAAATAAAGTCTTCTATTTCTTACCTCTTTTGAAAGTAGGAGCAACTTGAATAAGCTTCCTAACCTTTCTAGAAGTGCCACTTACCTGTAAGCATTTTCCCCATCACACAGAATTATTAGAATTAGAACATGGTTTAGCACTGTGGTTGCTTTGACTTTAGGGTACAACTTTTTCTTTAAAGCTAATATTGATCTAACAGTGAATTCTTTAGAAAACGCATACAGCTCCTTGAGGAAAAATTGGCCATGGTTGTATGGTATCACAGATGTCTGAGGGCTTTAAATTAACACTGTAAATCTCAGGATTGTGGGGGAAGAGCTAGCAACTTTATTGAATGTCTCCCATCTGGCTGTGTTTCAGGCAGCTGCTTGACTGGCAGGGGGAGTGGTAGGTATAAGAGTAGAAATTCAGGTATCAGAAAGTATTTAATAAAGAGTCAGTTTTGTACCTATACCCAGGGATCCCATTTCAAATTTATTTTTCTTACTGAGATCAACAATAGAATATTATGCTCGTGGCAACAGTGGGATCGGACTGACTCAGGCTGTGGAGCCCAGCTCAGCATGGGACAAGGCTGAGGTGGGGATAAGGTTTGGTGGACATCACAGGTTGAGGGAGTCTTGAGTTTAAGGATGCAATAGACTCCCCAGCAGGATGGCCTGGTGAACAGGACTATCCTCTGATTCTGTGGCGCTTAGGGTTTGCTACTGCCTGCTGGGTGTGGGCAGCCCAAACTCTCTGGCGGGAAGAATTACTGTTTTGTAAGTAATTAGGATGATAGAATCATATTCTGTCTGATTGCCTTTATCCTGATCTGTTATTTCTTACAGAGAATGACCTCTCCAGGATATTTGGTAGTAAATATTTTATTTCACTCAGAGCAATGTACAATCCCAATGTTAGTGAGCTGGAGGTGACATTGAGATCGCCTGTGGACCCTTACAACTCAAACTGGCCCGTGGACCAGGAGCATCAGCATCGTTTAGGGGCTTGATAGTGAAGGGATCACATTTTTGACATGAAGATTAAAGTGAAAACACTTGAAATCTTATCTGAACTTTTCTTATTTAACTGAAGTAGAGCTTTCAGAAAATATGCAGCTGTCATTAACCCTGCACTGAGGGAGTTTCCTTCACATTCTAGGAGGGAGGCAGACTGATTGCTCATTACCATTAGCATTTAAAAAACTCCAGTAGAACCTTCCATACTCTTCCACTGACCCTTCCCCCCGACTCCATTTTTTTTAAGTTGGTATATAAACTTTTACCTCTGGGTATTCAGCAAGTTACTTATTACTGAGCAAATCTTATATGCACTTGTAAGTAAACTTTATTTTCTGCTGTTAATCCTTTTATTGTCAGTTAATTAATTCACATGCCCTTGACCACTTGAACCTAAGTTGGTAGAGGAAAATATTTTCCTCCCAATGGTAGAAAAGCAGAATCTTTCTTTTTCTCTTTTTTTTTTTTGAGAGAGAAATCGTGAGAGTTGGGGAGAGGACCAGAAGGGGCGAGAGAGAGAGAGAGAGAGAGAGAGAGAGAATGAGAGTCATAAGCAGACTCCACACTTAGTGCAGAGCCCAATACAAGGCTTGATCCCACAAATTTGGGATCATGACCTGAGCAGAAATCAGTCAGTTGCTCAACTGACTGAGCCACCCAGGTGCCCCAAAAAGCAGAATCTTTTTTATTTTTTATTTTTTTATTAAAAAAAAATTTTTTTTAACGTTTTATTTATTTTTGAGACAGAGAGAGACAGAGCATGAACGGGGGAGGGTCAGAGAGAGGGAGACACAGAATCCGAAACAGGCTTCAGGCTCTGAGCTGTCAGCACAGAGCCCGACGTGGGGCTCGAACCCACGGACCGTGGGATCATGACCTGAGCTGAAGTCGGCCGCTTAACCGACTGAGCCACCCAGGCGCCCCCCAAATAGCAGAATCTTAAGCTCCATCCCATAGCTATGGAATAGGAATCAGCATTTTAGCATCATCTCCTAGTGAAATGTTTGTAAATTATAGTTTGTGAAGCAAAAGCGTTGGCAAATTTTCTTTGTGAATGATTGGACAGTAAATTTTCTAGGCATTGTGGACCATGTGGCCTCTGTTGCAGCTACTCAAGTTTTGCCAGTATGGTGCAAAAGCAGTCATGAATAAATGTGTCTTTTGTGATGGTTAATTTTTTATGTGTCAGTTTGACTGGGCTAATGGATGCCAAGATAACTGATAAAATATTAATTCTGTGTGTGCCTGTGAGGGTGCTTCCAGAAGAGATTGGCACTGGAATTCATGGACCAAGTAGAGATTGCTTTCACCTTTGTGGATGGGCATCATCCAATCTGTTGAGGGCCTGAATAGAACAGAAAGGTGGGGGAAGGGCACATTTTCTCTCTGCTTGATATGGGACATCCATCTTCTGCCCTTGGACACTGGTGGTCCTGGTTGTTGGGTCTTTGGACTTGGACTGAGACTTAGACCATTACTCCACTGGTTCTCAGTCCTCAGGTTTGGACTGGAACTACACTACTGGCTTTCCTGGGCCTCCAGCTTATAGATGGTAAATCATGACACCTCTCTGCCTTCATAATCACATGAGCCACTCCCTTATAATAAATCTCTTTCTGTATACCTATATATATCCTATTGGTTCTGTTTCTTCAGAGAAACTAATACAGCTGTATTTCAATAAAACTTACAGACACTAAAATATGAATTTCATATGCTTTTCTGTTCCATTAACTATTCTTTTTTTAACCATTCATTTTCTTCAACCATTATTTTTGTTTTCCCCAAACATCCTTAGCTTGCAAGCTAAACATGTGGTAGGTTGGTCTATGGGCCATAGTTTGCTTATCCTTGGTGTAGACCATTATTTCCTTTTTTTTTTCAAAACTTCGTAGTACACATGGAAAATTATATTGGTACAGCACACGGGTGAATGAATGGGTCTACTTGTGGTTGGATTGACCACTTGAAGGAGGAAGAGGTCTCTGATTACACTGAGTGCTGAGAAGAATGGACAAGTTTATAACCCATTCATGGCACAAAGCTGGCAGGCTATGGTCTAAACCAACCCCCTCTGTGTTACCAATAAAGAAACAGACTGTCACCTTTTTTTCATCATTTTATCCCCAGGGTTCATCCTAATGGCTGGTCTTAAAGACCCCTCATTTTCTGAATGAATAGCTGAGAAGTGACTTTCTGGTAACTAGCAGAGCTAGGAAATGAGTTGCTTGCTTACTGGTCTAGTGCCCTTTCTGCCCTTACAGAAAATTATGATTAAAAATGTGACTGAGCTGGAGTTGATACTTTTCAGGAGAAAAGCCACTTTTTGGCAGAAAGAGCCTTCCTAAGCTCTTACATCCTATTTGTGGTAGACAACAGGGCTGCTCCTTAGTACTTCTGATTCTTTCCTTCCAAGCTCACTAGAGGATGGTACGCTCCTGGACTCTTATGGTTAGGCATGGCCGTGTGACTTAATTTGGCCATTGAGTGGAGGTGAGATATTGAAGTATTTGAGATAGTGTGTGAGTCTCCATGCCCTTTCCTTCTTTGCTTAGAGATCATGAAACATTAGATTGTGGCAAATGGTAGAGCCTTTATCAGCCTAAGTCACTTGGAAGACTATGAAGAGTCTCTGCTGATCCACATGGTCCTCATTGTCATAAGCTGAGATTTTGAAGTTTTATTACTGCATCATAACTTAGGATATCCTGACTGATATACTCTCTCATAGATGATTCCCAAAGAGAGTCCAGGCCTACTGGCTAACAAGAGACACAGGAATGAATATTGTAGGGTCTGGTGCTAGATTTTTAGGTCTCCAGTCAGTTGTAAGCTTGAGGGACCATGTCTTCACCATCTTTAAATGCTTTGAGTGGGGTTGTTACAGGTTAAATTGTGTCCCTCCTAAATTCATGTATTGAAGTCCTAATCCCCAGTACCACAGAATATCACCTTCTTTGGAACAGGGTCTTCACAGAGGCAGTCTAGTTAAAATGAGGTCATCATGTTGGCCCTAATCCAATGTGGCTAGTGTCCTTATAAGAAGGAGAAATTTAGAAACAGACACATAGGGAGAAGGCTATATGAAGATGCAGGCAGTGGTTGGAGTGATGCTTCTATAAGCCAAAGATTGCCAGCAGATTGCCAGAAGCTGGGGAAAAAGGGGTGGAATGGATTTTTCCTCATTGCCCTCAGAAGGAACCAAACCTGCCAACACCTTGAATTCAGACTTCTAGTTTTCAGGACTGTGAGACAATAAGTTTCTGTTGTTCAAGCCACGTGGTTTGTGGTACTTTGTTACAGCAGTCCTAGCAAACTAGTGTGGAAAGTTTTTTAAAGCTGTTCTTTTTTTTGTTGGTTTTTATGTTTTTTTTAATGTTAATTTGTTTTTGAGAGACAGAGTACGCGTCGGGGAGGGGCAGAGAGAGAGAGGGAGACACAGAATCCTGAAGTAGGCTCCAGGCTCTGAGCTGTCAGCACAGAGCCTCACACGGGGCTCGAACTCCAAACCATGATATCATGACCTAAGCCGAAGTCAGACACTTAACTGACTGAGCCACCCAGGGGCCCCAATGCAGAAAGTTTTTTAAAAAAAGTTTTGATTATATTTTCCTTCTTAAACAGCTTACTGTAATAAAATTTACATACCATGCAGTTCACCCATTTAAAATATACAACTCAGAGACGCCTGGGTGGTTCAGTTGATTAAGCATCCGACTCTTGATTTCAGCTCACATCATGATCCCAGGGTTGTGGGATCAAGCCCTGCATTGGGCTCTGCACTGAGCATGGAGCCTGCTTAAGATTCTCTCTCTCTCCCTCTGCCTCTCTCCCCCATTTTTACGCTCTCTTTCTAAAATTAAAATTAAAAAAAGTGTACAACTGAGTTGGTTTTTAGTATATTTATGTCACTATAACTACTTTAAGAACATTGTTATTTCTAAAAGAAACCACATACCCATTAGTACTCCTCAGAATCATCCTTCCCACCACCACCCAGCCCTGAACAGCCACTAACTTCCTTACTGTCTCTACAGATTTGCCTATTGGAGACATTTCATGTAAACGGAATCGTTGAGTATGTGGTCTTTTGTGACTGGATTCTTTGACCTAACCTAATGTTTTCAAGGTTTATCCATACTGTAACTTGTATCGGTATTTCATTTGATTTTATGGCTGTGAATAACATTCCATTATATGGATATACCACATTTTGTTTATCTTTCATTGTTTGATGGATATTTGGGCCGTGTCCACTTTTTGACTAGTATGAAAAAATAGTGCTATTGTGACCACTTGTGTGTATGTCTTGGTATGCATGTCATTTTTATTTCTTTTGAGTATATATGTAGGAGTGGAATTGCTGGGTCATGTGGTAACTCCATGTTTAATATATTGAGGAATTATTGCCCAAAGTGGTTGTATCATTTTACATTCCTGTCAGCAATGGGAGGGTTCCAATTTCTCTACGTTCTCACCAAGACTTGTTTTTATCTGTCTTTTTGATTATAGCCACATGCCAGTGCATGTGAAGTGGTATTTCACCGTGGCTTTGATTTGCATTTCCCTAATGGCTAATGATGTCAAGTATCGTTTCATCATTTTGTGTGTTTATTGGCCATTTATGTATCTTCTTTGGAGAAATGTCTGTTCAAACCCTTTGCCTGTGTTCCGTTGGGTTATTTGGTTATTTGTCTTTTTTATTGTTGAGTTGTGTGAGGTGACTTTATAGGTGGGGATTCATTTCAGTAACACTAGATTTTATTTTTTTAACCAGCAGGGTGAGAATACAATTTCTATTCCCTGTAGGGTTCTGAGGGCTGGTTAAATTTGCTGGATAATTTAGTTTCTTCCTTAAGTTAAGTATTTGAACATACGATAAAGGCCAGGCAATTCTAAGTGGTAAAGGAGGAAGAAAATGAAAAGAATTTGGAAGCTTACCCTCTAGTAAAGACTTTGGTCATTACAAAAGTTTTCAGGCTTCCTCTTTGTGTAACCCCACCCGGGAACCTCTTTCAGTATTCACACCATCAGCCAAAGGGGAAGAGGCTTTTTTTTTTTTTTTTTTAACCTTTTCCTCTCCTCCCCTTCAAATAGTTCTTTATGCGATTTGTGATTTGTTTGCTATTGTCTTTAATTGTTGAACTCTGGGTACAAGGGTTCAAGGTAAGTTGAATAAGTTATTCACCTCCTACTGAACAGATTCTGTCTTTGTTACCTGGACCAAAGCAGAGAGCTTCTCCTCCCCGACTATGCAAATCTAAAGCAGATAAATGTGAGCTATCAGGAGCCAATTTGCTGGAAATCTTCCCCTTAGTAATTGGCTTCATATTTCAGTTCTTAGAAAAAGTCGACTCTCATTACCAACCCTGCCTTTTCCCCTCCAGGCCAGCAGAGAGAGAGGTAGGGTCCGTTGGAGACAAGGAAGGGGAGGGAATGAAACTCCAGATGAATTATTATTTTTTTCTCTCTGCTGGCTTTACTTCCAGGTGCCCCCTCTCAGTCATGCTTCTTCAGAAAAGCACCTCATCAGCCGGCCAGGGCCTTCTTGCCAATGGTAATCATGTCCTTCCCACCCCAGGCTCCCTTTACCTAGATAGGAAGTGACAGGCAGGGAGACCTCCTGCTCTTGGGTTCTTGGGAGGGGAATACAAAGCATTATATCAAACACCGCCACCAGGCCAGCTCTTTTGGGTTGCATTAGGCAGTCAAGCATTTTGCTGCCTGCTGAATGTCATCTCATTTAACATTTTGTTAAACAACTTCTAAAGGTCTTAACAATATGACAGATGGGCCATTGACTGGGTTCTTAGTAGCTAAGTACCAGTTTGGCTAGGCTGGATTGTGTTTATTGTTCATTAAATGTTATTTAAAGAACTCAATCTTGATGCCTCCAACCCCTGCCCACCCCTCAATGCATACTTTCTGTAGGACCCCAGGGTGTCACATTAGAGGCCTGTTCCTATAGAAAAGCACAGCAGAAAGAAAGGGTGGAGAGAGGCTCAGAAAGGAGAAGAAATGAGAAGATAAGCAGAAGAAAGTGGAGGGAGGCAGAAAAAAGTATGTGTGTGTGTCTGCGTGTGTGAGCGTGAGGAGTAGCTGGAGGGGGGTTATCGTTCGAAGGCAAATGTAACAGCCAAATGAGACAGAGCAAAGTGGCTTATTTCTGCAGATGGCAGGCCCTGCCCCTTTTGGCTCCAGTTTCAGGGAGGGTCACCTTCTACCTTGCTTCCAGATTCAGGCTGAGGAAGGAGGGTGTCTCTGAGGAGTGGTGGCTGCTCATTACGCTGACCACACTGGCATTGCACTCTACCCTGTTTTTTCTTCCCGGTGAGCTGTAAGCGACTGCAAGACAAGGACCCTCTTTGCCTTTGTTTTCCCCAAGAAGTGGATGACAACCCCTGCCATGGAAGAAGCACTAAGTTACTCACTTGTGGTTGATCATGAAGTTTGTCTAGGCAAAATAGTCTGGTTTCTGCTCTTAAAAGATAAACTGAGACGTAATAAAAAATTTTAAGAGTTTATCTGAGCAAAAATCCATTCAAATCTTGCAGTGCCAAACTGGTAGCGATTAGGAGTCCTACCAACAGCAGCTAGAGGAAAGATGAGTAGAGAAGGTATGAAAGCAAAGAAAGGAAAATTCTTTGATTGGTTACAGTGTAAAGTCTACTTGGCTGTAATTGGTTGTCCTTAGGTTTTTATTTCTTAACCTCGAAGCATTTACAGGCTTAGGCCACTAGAGCCACCTCAGTCTAATGGGTTCCTTATTTAATTAATTTAACACTGCTTGTCACGTTCTAGATGATCAAGATGCAGCTACTAGGGCCAACACCGTTTCATCGGCTGGAACAAAGGTAGTTTTAAAGAACTTTGCCAGCTCACTGCTTGGGTTCCTAAGTCCTCCAGTGAGGAAATGAGAACTTCACACTGTTCTGGTGTTGTCAAGAGCACCGCTACTACCAAAGATAAGGAAAATGAAACAGAAACGTTGGGCGTTATCACAATATGGCAGGTCTGGTAGAATGATATTCTTTTTTCCAGTTAGAGAATGGCAATCTAGAATGTCAAGTCAGAAAATGACTTAGAGAATGTCAGGGTTTGAAGGAACTTTAAGAATCAACCTACTTCAGTGGCTACATGTAACCAGATGAAGAAAGAGTCTTAGAAACTTTAGCTTTGGTCACACAATCAGCAGGGAGCTAGACCCAGATAGCAGCCTCTTAGTGCAGAGAGCTTCCTATTGTTTCAGCCAGAATTCTTGATTGTGAGTGATGGAAACCTAATGGCGAGAATTCCAAAGTGCACTGACTTTAGGCATGGCAGGATCCAAGGACTCGGTAAGTACATAAAGACGTTTCTTTCTCCACCTCTCATGTGTGCTGTCCTTTGTATTGCATTCATTCTGAGGCAGACTCTCCTAAGACGTGGTAGAAAGTGACCACCAACAGTCACGGTGCATACTCCACCAGCTTGACAACCCCAGTAGATACACAGCTTCTCTTTCCTGCTGGTTTCCGCATGTCCTAGGGTTGATGGTCTTTGGCCAAAGCTGGCTTCAGGCCCATTTGCCCCTCCTGGAGCCTGCAGGCGGGGCGGGGCAATGGTTATACTTGAACCGTGTGATGAGGAGAAAAGTAAAGGGAAGAAAATGTATATGATCTAGCAATAAAGAAGAGCCCACTCCACTTCTGTACCATGGGATGATGTGGACATTTTTCTGGTACCTGGAGGCAAAGTCTCTCTTGCTATAAATGACCTGCTGGACACCCACTAACTCCTTTCTGGAGTCTCTGTGTCCTTTCTAGGAAAGCCACTCACTCTGACCTCCACTGTCACTAGGGGATGAAAAGAGACCACATGCTTCATCAGATTGTGGAAACTTGGGCACGAGAAGGTGGAATATTCACTCTTATTTCCTCCACTTCCAAGATCTCTTAGCCTGTTCATGCCTAAAAGAGGGATACAATAATGCAATTCAGTGTAGGTTAACAAGTGTTTATTGATTAGCTCTTTAAGTAGCCATAGTGTTAGGACCCAGGAACCATAAAGATAAGGAAAATAGATGCGTCTGATCTCTGAAGGTTAGCAAAAACCCTGATCATCTAAAAAGCTTTCTATTGTGCAGAGGAAATAAAATAATACAAATGCCTGGAATTCAGGTGTAATGGGATAAGTGCCATGGATAAAGAAATATTTGGAAGGGAAGGGGATATACTTGGGGGAGATTTTGGAATGATCAGGAATGACTTCTTAGAGGAAGTGACTTTTGTGTTGGACTTCAAAGAATGGGAATGGGGACTTGAGTAAAACACTGTCAGGAAAAGAAGAGGAAAAAGCGTTGTAAGAAGAAGAAATAGTAGGAGCACAGTCATTAACCTAGAGAGGGGTGGGGCCTTTCTGGGGAACTGTGAAGAGTTGAGTCTGGAGCAAAGGCGAGGTTAGTACAGAGACAGGGTGAAGGAGAAGAGAGTCTGAGCCAGCCTGCAGCAGAAGAGAGGGTAGACCCAAGCTCACCTGCACCAGTCTTTGGACATTATGTTGATTCCTATCAAGCTGGGTCTTCAGAGATTTAGCTGGGTTGCACTGAAATAAATATTCTCATATTTGCCACATCAGACTCCATCATTTTGATTTGGGGAAGCCAAAAAAGTCACATCATTAGTGACTTTCTTCTAGATTCACTAGAAACCAACGGATAATTACTGGATAAAGTAAATGTATATTTTTTTGTCAAGCAGCAGTTGTTAAAACATATTTCAGGTGATATATTCTGTTCTTAATTGTTTTTTGTTGTTAGTATGATTGGACCCAAGTGAATATTCTAATAATGTACTAAGATGGAACCACAAGATTGTGTAGAAATCATATTAGCATTTCACTCTAGGTTATTGTGATCAAGAGCTTGGGATGTCTTGGGGCACCTGGGTGGCTCAGTCGGTTAAGTGTCTGACTTCAGCTCAGGTCATGATCTCACCGTTCATGAGTTTGAGCCCCACGTCAGGCTCTGTGCTGATGGCTCAGAGCCTGGAGCTTGCTTCGGATTCTGTGCCTCCCTCTCTCTCTGCTCCTCCCCTGCTCATCCTCTGTCTCTCTCTGTCTCTCAAAAATAAATAAACATTGAAAAAAAAATTTAAAGAGCTTGGGATGTCAGCCTGAAAATCACATTTTCTTTTTACATATTAAAAAAGTTTTTTTTTTTTCATTTTATTTATTTGAGAGAGAGAGAGAGAGGGCACACGCAAGCAGGGGAGAGGGGCAGGGAGAGAGAGAAAGAGAGAGACAGACAGAGACAGAGACAAAGACAGAGAGAATCCCAAGCAGGCTCTATGCTCAGCATGGAACCTGATGTGGGGCTTGATTTCATGACCGTAGGATCATGACCTGAGCCGAAATCAAGAGTCAGATGCTCAGCTGCTTAAATGTTTGTTAACTGATGGGTGGTATGCCAATTTTTCCTGCTTCTGACTATGTCCTTAATGTGATGGAATTCTCCTCTGTGTCTGAGTTTGACTTTTGTATGTTGGTAGACAATTCCTTTCCTTCCTTCCATAAATATTAAGTCCATAAATTGACTTACACTCAAGGCTCAGTGTTAGCTTTGTGTTGAATATAAAGAGATATCACAACCATACCCTGTTTTTAAAAAGTGCATAATTGAGCTCAGGCGAAGACACAGAAAGAGCTAAATGATAGAGCAAGACAAGGTGCCACAAGGTACAGACTCCTTGCTGTGAACTCCTAGGAGAGGTGGTAGAAGGACGCTATGGAGACCTATTGTGTCATGAAACAGACATACCTGAGGCTGGCCATGTATGTGAAGGGCATACCCTTGGTTTGCATTTTTACACTCTGCTTTCTTCTGGAAAATCCAGACAGCTGGAGATTTTCTGCTCCAACCTATGAGGCTTGCATGGCTGCTGCAATTTTTGCCATTTTCTTCCTTCTTGCCCACTGCTGGAGTTAGCGCTTGCTCTTGTTACAGCCCTCTACTTAGCTTACCATTAGGGTACATCTTCCCAAAGGGGGCACTTGGGCACTTATATGTGGACAGATTACACCCTTTGCATTTTTAGAAGCAGAAGAACTGGGCTGTCCTGCCATGACTGAGCTGAGGATTGGGTAGGCTCCCCTGGGAGCTTGTGCTGAATATATTATGTATGTGTCTTCTGGGTCAGAGTAAATTGGGCCCTTAAAAGACAGCCAACTTTCTGGGTAATTAACCCAGTTTTGTCTTGAGAGATATAACTGAAATTGACTGAGAGAGACATAGCCACAAATTTTTAGAGAGAAAGCGCTGCTCATAATAGACTGGCCATTCAATGGAAGGGAGGAAAGTAATTTTCATGGAGACCCACTGCAAGAGACACTCAAAAGGTGGTAGGAGGCTACAGACTCTTTCTACCTGCCTGAAGTCAAAAAAAGTTGCCCTGGCCTTAAGCACATTATAAAGATTTGCCTAAAAAGCAAAAATTAACTGAAAATTGGTGGTGAATTGGCCCAGTGCAGAGAGCAAGTAGATGAGGTAGAGAAAGAGGGACTTCTCATAATTGAAAGCTTATTTATTAATTTGGAGAGAGAGAGAGAGAGAGAGAGAGAGAGAGAGAGAGAGAGAGAGAGTGGGAGAGAGAGAATCCCAAGCAGGCACTGTCAACATGGAGCCTGACACAGGGCTCAGTTCCACGACTGTGAGATCATGACCTGAGCCAAAATCAAGAGTTGGACGCTTAACTGACAGAGCCACTCAGGTGCCCCCAGACTTCTCTTAATTTAATGTGATAAAATCAACATATTGCCTTTTGTGTTGTTGCTATACATACTTTTGGGGTTTGTATTTAGCATTACGTTCCCTTTTCCTTTTTCCAATTCAGTGTCTTAAACCTAAATTACATTGCTGGCTGCTGTCCTGACATAGACTGGACATACTCTTGACTTGTCAGCTAAGTTAGGGACATAGATATGATGTCTGTAATATTTAAAAGAGCTAGACTATTTCTCAAAAAACTATTGAAGTTCCTGGAATCTTTTGAAAAATTAGAAATTATAACAACACTAAGTGTAGATTCCTGCATGGAAGCAATTGTCCTGAGCTCAATGCTGGCTTCTCCTTATCAATGGGACATTCTGCTGTTGAAGACAGTGCCAACCTGTACCTTTTGTCTATTTTACATAGCCCACCTCACCTATTTAAGTTACCTGTTTGACCTCTGTTGCTGTTTGAGTTTGCAACCTCCACCCACCCACCCACCCACCCAAACAAACAAACAAACAAACAAAAAATACAAAGTCACTAGTGATAGGGATTAAGAAAAATGTACAGTCCAGAAAGAACTTGATGAATCATTTGGTGACTTACCTTTACTCTAAAACATGGATGGAATGTCCTACAACCCATACTGGATGCAAAATAAATACCTGTGATTGTTTGATATTTTAGGCTCAGGCTTTAGCAGGGGCAATGGAATGTTCTTATACTTCCAGGGACATGAATCTGGGGTTATGGCTTTCTTAAAGAAGGTTTAAACTCTGAGCCCTGCTCAGCCTTGGCAAATGAAATGGAAATAGGTGCGCAGAAACATTCATTATTGTCTTCTCTCTGCCATTCTCAAGTCTGAACAGCTCTTTCATTTCTCATCATTTTTAGCACATTGTGGCCTAGGTATGTGCCTAAAGGGAGAGGATAGGACATGATCCTTGTTTCAGCATTCAACTGCAGAATGACATATGAATCTGATTAACTTTCATATTTGGTTTTATTCAAAATGTCTCATTGGCTCCCTCCCAACTTTTTTTGCTTAAACTTTGAATCTGAAATAACAAAATAATACAGTTGAGGTCTGATTATTGCCCTTTAAAGTTTTTTCTTTTTTATTCTTCTATATGACCAGGCTTTACAAAAAGCTATTTTACTCTAAGAAATTAGGTTTCTGGTTATCAGGAGCCCTAAATAGACATGAATTACAAGAACGTCCTTTGGAAACCCCACGCAGCACTTGTTTCATTAAATTCCATGAAGCGACCTTAATTTAGTGGAACACTGGATAGGCTGTTCTTTTAACCTATTATCACTTTGGCCAGGCCCATAAACCATATTCATGGATGATTCCATCAAGAAGGACAACAGTGGGATTAATATTATTTCAGGATACAGTAAATGCCACAATGATGAAGCTGTTTAAGATCTGGTGCTCACAGTGTCACACTGAATGCATTGACATTTACTCTGCTATCACTTCATTTCCAATATTCCTTCCAAATCAGCCGATGCTAATGCTTCAGCGTGTGTGCAGAATACAATGTGGGCGGGGGTGGGGAGACTGGGAAGGGATTGTGCAAATCCTTTGCCTTCCTTTTTTCTTTTGGTATTGAGGGTGAGGATAGTATTTGACAAGCAGTAGCCCCCAAGATGTCAGTTCTTAGGATTACAGAGGCTCCCAGGAACTGCTTTCTTCTGGAGTTGGGTCCCCTCTTGTCTGCGACTGAATAAGTGGTATGGGTCTGATATGAACAAAGAAAGCACTGGTTGATGTTTTAGCCTGATGGCATGTTGGGATTGAGTGCATATGAAAATTCAAACAGCAGACCATTTAGAAGGTCTTGTTTGCAGTATTTCCTGAATTACCTTAATCAAACTTGGTGCCCCTGACAAAATATAAGCTTAATGATACTAAATATCTGAAAGCTGGTGGGTAGTTTTGGGAAATCTCTTTTAAAGAAGCAATAAGGATATTATCCCTAATAACATTATTAATGTCTACTACTCTCTCAAGTGGTCTTAGCTCCTGATTTTGAAGGTTAGGCTGTCAGGGTTGCAAGGAATTTTAAGGTTACTAGTTCATGCTTCTTAAAGCATGTGTCTGTGAATCACCTGAGGTCTAGTTAATTCTAATAACTAGAGTCTGGGAGATCCTAACCCAGTAGTTCTGGTGTGAGGGCTGAGAATCTGCTTAGCATCTAACTCCCGGGTGATGTAGATGCTGCTGCTCTGTGACTCATACTTTTACTGCAGGATCTAGTGCAACCATTGCCTATACCCTCTTCAGGTGAGAATCTAGTGTATATTTAGACCTCTTTTAGTAGGAGGCAGCTCATATTATCTTAAGGCTGTCTGTTTCATCTTTGAGCAATTAGTTTTTCTTTATATTGCAGCCAAAATTCCATCCCCTGGACCTGTTAATCTTTGGCCCTGTCTCTAGCCATTGGTCTTGTACAATACAAATGGCAAGGCAAGAAGACAGCTCTTCTATTGAAAAGAAGCTTGCATCCTCCAAATTTTTAATCTGAAGGAAACTCCCTGGGTGGGAAGGGATAGCTGACCCATGGATAACTTTTGTCTCTTTGGGGTTTACCATTCTGGTTGACTTTACTGACTTCTTATGGCCCTTGAAGGCCACATGCTAGTTTTTGGTTTGGCTCCCACTCTCTATGCCCCAATTGGATGAGATCGTTCCCTCTTTTGAACTCTCACATCCTTGTGTGTGTGTATCATAAAAATTAATTTATCCCACCTCCCTGATTGTAAATCCATGGAAGCAGGGATTGTGCCTTACGGTTCTTCAAATTCTCTACAGTGCCTTATATATACTAAGAGCTCAAACCATGCCTATTAAATTAACACACAGAACCTATTTCAAGGAGCTTATAGCACTAACACACCAAAACATAAAAACTGCAACATATTAAGTTGTCGCACTAGCTAGTTGTACAACAGGTGAATTTCAGAGAAAGGAAAAGTTTAGTGCAGATAGGAGCAACTGCAAAGAGCTTTAAAGGAGGCAAAAGAAGAGAGGCTTTTAAATTTAAATTGGCAGTGCATGACCCATTTGAATCAACTAAGGATTCTGGGGCTACTTTGGAAGAGAGTCTAGTAGATGGTATAGGAGTGTATATGGTTTCTTCCAAGGAAGTTGGGGGAGGGATGCATATAACTTGGGTGGATTTAAGGCAGAGGTTTGAACACTTTTTCAGTAAAGGACTGTATAGTGAATATTTTAGGATTTATGGATGCAACAACTCAACTCTGCTGTTGCAGTGTGAAAGCAGCAATGAATTGGCAGGAGGCATTCAAACAAAACTATGTACACTAAAAATTCAATTTCATGTAATTTTCATATGTCATGAGGTATTATTCTTGTTTAGATACTTTCCAACCATTTAAACATGTAAAACCATTCTTAGCTTGGGTATCGTACTAAAACAGGTGGTGGGCTGGATCTGGCCTGGGCTGTGGTTTGCTCATCCTTGGCTGATGACGTGGATGTCCAAGTTGAACATTTCACTAGCAAGGGTTTTATGGATTGGTCACTTGAGATTGAGACAGATACCACCCCCAAGAGGGGGGCTATCAGCATTCATGAGAGAGTGACTGTTTGAGAAAAATGTGCAAGGCTGGGAGTGAGATGTTATTATCTAGGCATGGCTGGTTCCCCAGATGCCATTTCCCTATATGAGTGAGGTCTCAAGATATGGAGAAACTTTGGCAAGGATTCTCTTCTCTCCACTCTATCCCCACGTCACCCTAGTCCTTCGTCTTTTATTCTGTATCGTCTCTCCCACCTTTCTGATTCTACTTTTCTATAGTTTCGCTTTTCTACCTCATCAGGTTTCCTATGGCATATACTTAAGCTTTTAGAATTATGTAAATAGTTTTTTTCCTTGCAAAAACCTCCCTAATATTTTGGAACGTGATTACCATCCTTACCTAATGACATTTGATTTTTTTCTATATGTGATACGGACATTAGACATGAACAGTCTATGAAATGTTTGGGAAAGCATGTATTTTGGGGGAGAAAAAGAGGCAGATGCACATCCAGAGAGTAGAACAAACTAGCTCTGGGACCTGGAAAATATACTTTCTCTCAGGAGGAGGAACAGGGCAGACAGTGAGTTCAGTATGGGTCATGTTGAGCCTGTATTACCTGGATGAAGTTTGATAACCAACCAGCTAGGCATATTTAATAGGCAATTTGGTGATTAGTTCTAGGATCTAAGAGAGAGGAATGGCTCAGAAGTATAGATTTGGGAATCATCACCCACCCTTGCAACTGGGTGGGGCTCTGGGACTAGAATGTGGCAGGAGAGGGTCTGTGTGACTTCTGAGTTAGGTACTAAGGTGATATGGCTTCTGAGTGGCTTTCTATCAGTGGATGTGCACCTGGGGATAAGCCACTATGTGGAAGCCCAGACCACATTGGGTGGCACATGTATAGGTATTGTGGCTAACACCCAGCTAAGATCTTGGCCTCAGCCACCATCAGCTGCCAGGGATATGAATGAATGAGGCTCTGGGTGACTCCAATTCCCAGTTTTTGGGTCCTCCAGCTGAGAGCCCATCATCATAGAGCAGAGAAAAGTTTTCCCACTCTTGCTGTGATTCCTGACCCAATGAATTTATGAGCATGATAAATGGTGGTTTTACATCATGGTTTGGAGTAGTTTGCATAGTAATTGGAAAGGTTGTATGAAAATATGATATGTATGAATGTGTGTGTACAAATACATTTATACACACAAGTATGGCCCAAGACCCTAGGTCCTCCTGGATGGGAAGGGTCTCATATGCCTTTTCCCTTCTTTTGCCAATTCTTTTGTGAATTTGATAAGCCAATTCACAATAAGGCATTGGTAACTGATAAATGGTAAAAGGAATTTCAAGCAGGGTGGTAATTTGCTAAGGGTGGGGACGGGGTTGAGGTTTCTGGGAACCCTACTGTCATATCCTTTTCTCCAGATGAAGGACATAGACCATAGGTCTGTTCCATGCTAGCTTTCTTTGATGTAGTTTAAAAAATTTTTTAATGTTTATTTTATTTTTGAGAGAGGAGAGAGAGAGAGAGAGAGAGAGAGAGAGAGAGAGAGAGAGAATGAATATGAGTGGGGGAGGGAGAGAAAGAGAGGGAGACACAGAATTTGAAGCAGACTCCAGGCTCTGAGCTGTCAGCACAGAGCCTGATGCGGGGCTCAAACTCACAAACTGTAAGATCACAACCTGAGCCAAAGTCCATTGCTTAACTGACTGAGCTACCCAGGTGCCCCCTTTGATGTCTTTTTTTATTCCAATTTTCTCTAACTCTTGAGAAGGGACTGCCAGTGGGGGTCTTCTGCCGTGTCCCAATGAGGCACAAGATACAGGGAGATTCTAGTAGTAGGAAGTCCGTGAGGAGAACCAGAACATATTCCCAAACAATGTGATACCTGGGAGGGAGGAAGCCTAGGGAATGACATCTGTCCTTGCTACTTGGGGTCCTTATCTGCATGGGTGCGAGGGTGAATGCTCCCTGGTGGCCTGCCCTGGCCCCTGCATGGCCCTTCCCCTGGGGCTGCAATGGAAAGTGCTTCTTCATGTCCTGCCCTTTATTCCTTCCTGGGGCTTGGATGTGGGAATCCTGCAGCCCCTGGATAGCCCCAGAGGTAGTGGTGTTTCTGTCTTTTATAAGTGAAATTTTATTCTTATGAAGGCTGAGAGGGAGAACAGTTATAATTGTGTCTCTGTGCTTTTTCAGCCTCCCTCCCCATCCTTTCTTCTTCTTTCTCCCTACTTTCCCCCTCTTTACACTTTCCTTTCTCTTCATTTCCCGTTTCCTTCCTTGTTGCCCTTCTTGCCCCCTGGCTCTCATTGTCACTTCCTTCTTTTTCTCTCTTGATTCTCTGTTTTAAACCATTTGCTCCAACTTTGGTGGTAAGCTGAGGCTGGGGGATACCAGTTCCCATTTTGCGATGATGGGATCATATTTTCACTAAGATGACTTAGGAGGGGAGAGTGGAAAGTGAGGAAGCGTTTCTCTGCAGTGTAGGGGTGGAGGAGAAGGGAAGAGCATGTCGAATCAGGATGAGGATGAGGAACTTCCTCATCAGCCTCAGCATCAGTAGAGAAACAGCCAGGGAGTAGGAGCATGAGCCTTCGGGGTCTTTCTCTGTTGGGTATAAGAATTCTCTGGCGAGTCAGCTGGAAGGGCCTGGCTGAAGCTGGATAAAACAGTCACCATGGCCTTAAAATAAATGCTTCATTGAGGTGTCCTCTGGGAAACCCAACTCACATGGATTCCTGTTGAGTTTCCAGGTCACCTGCTCAGGGTAGGTCCACCCAAAGCACAGAAACATATGCCTTAAATTTCGTTCTGATTTATTTTCCATTTCCAGGGGCTTGATGGAACAAAGTTGGAATTTTGGCTACCTGGCATCTCTGGAGCCACAGACAGAAAGCTGTTTTCTGTGGGACAGCTACCCAGAGCCATCCCTGTCATAGCCTAACCAAAGCTGGCTGCTTGAATAGATAGATGAATGAGGTCTATTTTCAGCTCTGCTCAACTTGGCCTGAGCCAGGAGGTTGATGGGTTTAGACTCTGGTTGCTCAGCATCAGTCTGTTCTGGAGGAGGGGAATGAAATTCTGGATAAAGGTCCCTAACAAACCAGACTCCCCTGCTTCCCAGTCTGCCAGTCAATGAATGAATTTGGCCATTTGCAAGTTGAACTGGGTCCCCTTTCCCTCCTCCTCTTTTTAGACCCTCCCAAAGCTAGGTGGTCCTCCATTGTCACTGTCTTTGTCCTTTGCGACATTGTGAGCAGTTCAGAGCTGGACCAACACGCTGAATAGCTGGGTGGTGTAGGCTTACCCCAGGATTGGAGGTGATGCCACCTTCTCTCACCAGTTCTCTAAGGAATGACCCTCAGGTGTGGGACCAGTTTTAAACAGAGCTCAAACTGTGGCGAGAGCCAAGAGAGATGGGCTAGTAACTTTTAGATGTGTTTCACTTTCTGTTTTCCCTTTTAAGGCCAAGAGCCTTTGAAAGCTTTTCTAGCATTAACAATTTGGCTGAATGCAATGGTCTGACTCCCTCAGTGGGCTGAGCTGGTGAGGGGCAAACATCTGGCTTAAACTGATGAAAGGCAAGAAACTCAGAATTACTTTCTGATACTTTCTGCTTCAGTTTAGGATTTTTTTAACATGGCAGTGTGATGTGCCAGCTGACAGAGGGACTGCCAGGCCAAGAAATCGACTTAATTTTTGAGTTGAGAGCACATTGTTCAGGATGGGGGGTTAGGGGGAGAGACCAGATGATGAAGCCTCATCTCCCCACGAGGTGGCACCGGCAGGGATGTAGGTCCTGTAGGTCTTGGGTGGAAGCAGTGAGGTTTTGCATGAATTCTTTTCTGATTGGCTCTTATGTATTTTCTCCAGGGAACACCTCTGGTCTTTGCTTTCTTTCTAACAAGATCCCTGACCATGGAGCCACAGGCCTTGCCCCTGGCTGGCAGTGCAGTCAGATATAAACAAGCTGAGGGAAAGCCTGGTGTCAAACATTATGTTTACTAAACAAAACCGACAAGTTCTCATTGTTGCGTGAGGAAGCCCTGTAGCTCTCAATCCCCCTGAGCTGAAGAGGATCCATTTTATTGAGCTCTGTAATGACAGACCCGGCTGGAACAGCTGGGTAGTTTGTATTAGCTCTAAGAGACTCGAGAGGGCCGTTTTTCTTTAGAAAAATTATGTTTTTCATTTAGACCAACAACAGCCTGTCTGAACATACCTTCCTATAATCTTTAAAAAAGTGGTAAAATCATAGCTCAGATTGTTCCCTCAATACTTAGGGTGGTCAGAATTAGCAAATAAAAATAGGTGATACCTGGTTAAATTTGAATTTCAGATAAACTACAAATACTTTTCTAATACAAGTATGTCTTGCACAATATTTGGGACGAGTTTATACTAAAAATGTATTTGAGGTTTTATTTGAAATTTGTATTTAACTGGGAAATCCCTTATTTTTTCTGGCAATATGTTATTCCTTTCAAAACATCCCTGCTTAAATACCTCTGGTTATAGGGAACTCACTACCTTTCAAAACAGTCATTACATCGTTAGACAGCTGTGATCGCTAGAAAGCTCACCTGCACATTAAAGTGACATTCTCACACATTTGCTACTCATGAACACCTCTGGGGCCCCTTGGAATATGCCTAGTCCATTTGCCCTGTGACAGCCCTCTAAATGTTTATTAACAGCTCTGTGTCTCCTTGAAGTTTTTCTTCTTCAGTCTGAACATCTCATGTTCTTTCAGTTTTTCCTCAAGTGATGTAGTTTCGGGCATGCAGGCCAGCCTGTGAATGTGCTCTGCCTGGCTTGTTTAGAGCCTTTGTAATCAAGTGGGATCTGGTGGCCCCAGTGATGTGTTTGATTGACATGGCTTTGTGCTTGTTGTCAAGAGTCCGTGTCTACTATGCCAGGGAACTTCTAGCCTCATGAGCCAAGCTTTGGCATGGACTCTTCTCTGAAGAAGGAGTACTGCTGCTACCTGTCAGAGGGGAGCTTAAAGGCAATTGGAGAAGTGTATGCTCCTTCCTTGTTATAGACTGAATGTTTGCACCCCCCACCCCTCAAATTCACGTTGAAACCTAATTCCTAGAATGATGATATTTGGAGGTAAGACCTTTGGGAGGTGATTAGGTTATGATGGTGGAGCCCTCATGAATGGGATTAATACCCTTATAAGAGACCCCTTGCCCCTTCTATCATGTGAGGACACAGGGAGAAGATGGTCATCGGTGAAACTGAAGTGAGCTCTTATCAGATACTGAACCTGCTGGTGCCTTTATCTTGGACTTTCAGCCTCTAGAACTGTGAGAAATATGTATCTGTGGTTTATAAGCCACCCAGTCTATGGTATTTTTGTTATAGCAGCCCAAATAGACTGAGACAGTCCTATACTGTACACACCAAAGTGAATGTGGCAGCGCTATTCTTATTTATATTGGCTCAGGTCATGATCTCACAGTTCGTGAGTTCGAGCCCTGCGTTGGGCTGTGTGCTGACAGCTCAGAGCCTGGAGCCTGCTTCAGATTCTGTGTCTCCCTCTGTCACTGCCCCTCCCTACTCATGCTCTCTTTGTCTTAAAAATAAATAAAACATTAAAAAAAACCCATCAAGCTGAAGTTTGCTACAGGAGATTTGTTACAAGCCAACTGTGGGACTTTTGGAAAGTCATTTATCTCTTTGGCTCTCAGCATCTTCATCTAAAAAATGAGGTGATTGGATTAATTCTCTAAGGAAGAGGAATGTCTCACAGAGGCTATGGGTGTGCCTTTTGACACACAAAGCTAACTGGAATAAAACAGATGAAAAAAAAAGATGACAAAAATGTTAATTGTTTTAGATATAGAAAATTAAATGTGGACTACTCATTGATGCCTGTCTGTGAGGTCTTTATTGGTCCATGACAAGAGAAACACAGAAATGGAAAAGTATTCAGAAACATGTAAATCTACCTGACATTGCTGTGGCATCCAAGTTCAGAACCAATGGGTTGTTTCATTGAATAGGGGATGGGCCACTGGGTACCACTGAACTTGTGGGTGGTGGATGGCATGTGATGTGAGCTGTGTACCAGTCACTTAAAATAGAACCATGTCGGGGCGCCTGGGTGGCTCAGTTGGTTAAACATCCAACTCTTGATTTCTGCTCAGGTTGTGATCTCATGGTTTGTGAGTTCAAGCCCCATGTTGGGCTCTACGCTGATAGAGCATAGCCTACTTGGAATTCTCTCTCTCCTTTCTTTCTCTATCTGACCCTCCTCCCTCCCGCCCCCTGTGCATGCTCTCTCTATCTTCCTCTCAAAATAAATAAATAAACATTAAAAAAAAAGAGATAGAAAAATGGGTTCATTACTACAGACAGTTTGAGGCAAAGCTGCTTTACTGACATGCTTGAATTACAGGTGTGCATAGCTATTGTTGTGCCCTTGGTCTTTGAGGTGCCTGGGAGAGGCCTAAGGCAGCTTGGACCAGCCATTAGACCAAGTTGCCTGTAGCCATGAGAAATCAGTTCACTATACAAATATTACCCTTTTCTATGTGTGCCGTGAAGTGAGTAAGGGTGAAAAGTGCTACCATTTCTTCAAAAAAGCAAATAGATATAAATGAGGGGACTGGGCTAATTGTTGCTCAGACTGCAGCTTCTAAATGAACTGGATTGATCTAGTGGTTCAAACTGGAATTCTGCTCCCAAGCAAAAGTGTCAAATATCTTTCCTTCTTGTTTACCTTTCTTTTAAAATTAAATTTAAATTCATCAAAGAGATACATGCATGTTCTTTAAAATCAACTAGTACTAAAGTATATCAAACATGAATCATCTGTACCTCCCCTCCTCATACCCCATTCAGGTTCTCCAGAAGTAGCCACTTTCAAGTTGGAGCTTCAGTGTTTATGAAGAGAAGATACTATGGTGAAATGCTCTGATTTCCCACAGACCCTCAGGGGGCTCAGTGCTGGGAGTCACCAGGCACCATAAAGCACAATTGGGTGAAAATCTGAACACACAGCAGTTGGACCAGGGACCACCCCAAGGTCCCCCACATCACTCCATCATAGCCAGGCAAGCCCTCCTTGCCACCATTCTTCTGGGAAAAGAAATTGGTATAGCCACTATGGAAAACAATATGGATGTTTTTCAAAAAATTAAAAATAAAACTGCCACATGATCCAGCAATCCCACTTCTGGGTATGTATCTAAAGAAAATGAAATCACTACCTTGGAGAGATGTCCACACCCCCATGTTCATTGCAGCATTGTTTACAATAGGCAAGATATGGAAAGAACTTAAGTGTCCATCAACAGATGAATGGATAAAGAAAATGTGTTACAGGGGCTCCTGGGTGGCTCAGTCGGTTAAGCGTCAGACTTCAGCTCAGGTCATGATCTCACCGTTCAAGGGTTTGAGCCCCACATGGGGCTCTGTGCTGACAGATCAGAGCCTGGAACCTGCTTTGGATTCTGTGTCTCCCTCCTCGCCCCCCCGTCTGTCTCTCTTTCTTTCTGCTCCTCCCCAACTTGTGCTCTGTCTCTGTCTCTCTCAAAAATAAATACACATTAAAAAAATTTAAAAAATGTAATATATAATGGAATATTATTCAGTCACATCAAAGAGGAGATTCTTTTTTGAAAATATAATTTGTCAAATTGGCTTACATAGAACACCCAGTACTCATCCCAACAAGTGCCCTCCTCAATGCCCATCAACCCATTTTCCCCTCTCTCCCATCCCCCCATCCACCAACAGTTTGTTCTCTGTATTTAAGTCTCTTATGGTTTGCCTCCCTCCCTGTCTGTTTGTAACTACTTTTCCCCCTTCCCTTCCCCCATGGACTTCTGTTGTTTCTCAAGATCCACATATGAATGAAAACATATGATATCTGTCCTTCTCTGACTGACTTACCTCACTCAGCATAATACCTTCCAGTTCTATCCATCTTGCTGCAAATGGCATGATTTCATCCTTTCTCATTGCCAAGTAGTATTCCATTGTGTTTATAAACCACATCTTCTTTATCCATTCATTAGTTGATGGACATTTAGGCTCTTTGCATAATTTGGCTATTGTTGAAAGCACTGCTATAAACATTGGGGTACCTGTGCCCCTATGAATCTGCACTCCTGTATCCCTTGGGTAAATTCCTAGGAGTGCTATTGCTGGGTCATAGGGTAGTTGTATTTTTAATTTTTTGAGGAGCCTCCACACTCCAGAGTGGCTGCACCAGTTTTCCAGAGTGGCTGCACCAGTTTGCATTCCCACCAACATTGGAAGAGGGTTCCCGTCAAAGAGGGGATTCTTACCATTTACAACATGGTTGGACCTTGAGGGCATTATGCTAAGTGAAACATGTCAGAGAAGGACAAATACTGTAACGAATTCATTTATATGTGGAATATAAAAAAGTTGAACGCATAGAGACAGAGAGTAGAATAGAGGTGGGGGAAATGGGGAGTTGTTGGTCAGAGGGTAAAAACTTCCATTTATAAGATGAATAAGTTTAGGGCATCATTAGTATCATGATCCATTATATTTACCATGCTGTAGTACTACACATTAGTATATTAGTATATACATTAGTACAGCATGATAAATATAGTTAACAATACTGGATTATATGCTTGAAGTTTGCTAAGAGAGTAAATCTTAAATGTTCTCACTACAGACACAAATAAAAGGTGATTATGTGAGGTGATGGATGTATTGACTAACCTGATTATGGTAGTCATTTCACAATGTATATAGGTAGCAGATCATCACAATGTACACCGTAATCTTACACAACATTATATGTCAATTTTATCTCAATAAAGCTGCAGAAAAAATTAGAAATAAAAGAATTATCAGAGTATATCCCCTGCCCTAGGAAGAAGATCAGAGTATTTTTCTCTGAGAAGCTAAACACCCCCAAGAAAAGACATTTGGAGGCCCCAGAAGGGACTGTTGTCTATCTTATAGGGACCTCCAGCTGTCAATAAGTCCTGCACCCTCCACAGAGCTTCCAGTTGGCTATTTCTTCACACCTAAATAGGAATGGAGAACCAAAGGTTTGAGAGTCTTCCAACATGAAAGATAGATGCTTTAGTAGATTGATTTCATTAATTGTCCCAGTTAATGTCTTCCCTGTCTTCATGCCTTCATGCTGTGGTTTCTGCTACCAGCCAGCTGGAAAAATGTGAGAGAGAGGCATTTATGGAAGATCCAAGACCTTCAAATCAAGGCCATCCTACATCAGCCAAATGAATGCTAGTAGTCTGGCCCGCCGAACACAGGTGCATGAATGAGCCCCACCCAGATCAGTCAAGCCTCATGCAGGTGACTCATAGACCAAGCACTGTTCTCCCTGAGGAAAGCAAAATTCTATGACATCCAATCTATAAGACATTAGTGTGGATGAATACATCCCCTGCCTTTTCTTGTTGCATCACCAAGTCCCACTTCTCTGCTTGAGGTCTCAGAACACCATCTGGGCCCTGAAATCCAGTTCACTGTAGGAGGGATACCCTGAGTCCTGTCCCAAGAAGAACAGGAGGCCATGGGTAGAAATCAGGAAAAGAAAATGCCAGAAGGACCTTGCTGGACACAGGCTTCATCTTCTGGCTGTTGGTCCTCCTTTACAGTGATCTCATATGGCCCATGGCTCTATGGTTACTTCTGTGTTTGGGTTAGTGAGAAATCCAGAATGCCAGGTGGAACTGGCTGGATCTTGAACTCAAATTTTGGCCCAGGGAAGCTCCAGGGCTTTCCAGTAAAGCTGGAAGCAGGGGAATTGTGAAGTTGGTAAATATCATCTACCACACTAGCCCAAGATCTTCCTTTCCTTTGGCCCTGCCTTCCTTCCTACATTCAAGCCACATCCAGCTCTCTCTGCTGGTCTCATTTTAGGAAAGATTCTGCTGAAACCCAGGGACATTTAAATTTTTTTTTTAATGTTTATTTATTTTTGAGAGAGAGACAGAGTGCGAGCCAGGGAGGGGCAGAGAGAGAGGGAGACACAGAATCTGAAGCAGGCTCCAGGCTCTGAGCTGTCAGCACAGAGCCCGAATCAGGGCTTGAACCCACGAACTGTGAGATCATGACCTGAGCTGAAGTTGGACCCTTAATCGACCGAGCCACCCAGGCACCTCCCAGGGGACACTTAAATGTCACTTTTTAAAAGTTTATTTTATTTATTTTGATCGGGATTGAGAGAGAGAGAGAGAGAGAGAGAGAGAGCGAGAGCGCACATGTGCACATGAGCAGGGGAGGGGCAAAGAGAGGGAGAGAGAATCCCAAGCAGGCTCCATGCTGTCAGCACGAAGCCCATTGTGGAGCTTGATCTCACAAATTGTGAGATCATGACCTGAGCCAGAATGGAGTCAGACGCTTACCTGACTGAGCCATCCAGGTGACCTAAATATCACTTTTCTTAATGTGTCTTATAATTAAAGTCTTATTTCTAACTAGGATGAGGAGCCTTACCATTTGAAAAGGCTTTCCTCTAGAAGGTGGAAATCCTTTTGAGGGAAATGGGTTTGTGTTTTTCAGTTTTTCTGTGGCCAGAGCCAGTGCTGCCATTCTTATTTTTCCAAAAACATCCTAGAGATAGTCATTAGCTCCTTGGGGACCAGAGAGAAAGTAAATAAGAAAACCGCCTTGCAAATGTATATCATGTTTTGTAATTTGGGCTGTCTGTCTCTGTGATACTCAAATAGAACTCACAGCCACACACTGTTACCTGAGTAACAATCCTTGAGTTGACATTTTAGGATCAAACAGGTTTCAGAGGAACAATTTCATTTTTTCCTAGGCCTTTGCCAGCTTTCTGAGGCAGGTTTTCCTCCTTTTGATGCTACAATAGAACTTATGGTCTCCTGGGAAGATGAAGTCTAAAAAATTAGTTATTATTGCCCTGGGCTTTACAACTAAAGCAAAGGGAAAGCTGAGGTAATTGTCTGAACAGTTTGGGCAAAGCAACCAACTATCCTCAATGGATTGCAAAGTTTGGAATTATCCAAATAGAATGATACAGTGAATCTGCTTAGTACTTTTTAGTTTCTAGGAGAGTAAGCACCATCTCTTTTTGGGATACTTCAAATGGAAATGTTGAAAAAATTCATTTGTGTCAATTTAAGGATCAAATTGGCTTTATTCAGTAATTCATGAATTGGGCTGCATCTCATCTAAAAATAGAAAGGAGCTCTGAGGAGCTGTACAAAATGGGGGACTTTTATGGACAGAAGAGGGCAGGGACAGGGAAAGAGTGGGTGACCTCATCTTTCTTTCAGGGACTGTCAGACAGATTACCTCACTAATGCTGACCAGGAAATTCCAGATTGACTGCTTTAAGTTTATATTCCTGGGAGAGGTTGAAACTATAATTAGGTTATGTATGAAGTCTTGGTTTGCTGATGTGGGGCTTTGCACAAGTGACTCCATTTTGGGCCTGTTTTTTGTTTCATTTTTTTCAACAGACTTAATAAGCTTCTTTGGTTGTTCCAGTTTGCTTCCTTGGAAGTGGCACACAGAAGGAACCTCATGAATGTAATACCAATTGTGAATGTTTATGAGATGGTCTCATAACTTAGTACTGTTCTAGGCATAGTACTAAGGGTTTTAAAAGGCGAAAGATTTATTCGATCTGAAGAGAAACCAGAGTATAGTACTAAGGGTTTTAAATAGATCTCATTTAGATGTTGTCACAATGACCCTGTTAACATCCCCACTCAGCAGATGTTGGACATGGTGCCAACAGAACTTTTGGGGACTTGGGTGAGGTTCACAGCTGGTAAATTGCAGAGCTGAGTCAGCCACCCTGACTCCAGATCCTATCCTTTCCAACATGAAACCTCTAGGTGGGATTATACTATGAGGATACTGAGATCCAGAGGAATTGTAATCAGATGAAGGGAATTTAGCACCTTTGTGGAAGAGGTGATAAATGCACTAACTAGCTAGATGATAGAAGGCAAGAAAGTGCACCCCCTGGACCTCAGATTCTGCAGGGGTAACTGAAGGGCTTGGCCTTCATTTCATAATTTGTAAGTACACCTTAGGTGTCACTTTCTGTGATTTAAAAAAAATTTCTTGAACGTTTATTTATTATTGAGAGACAGACACAGAGCATGAGCAAGGGAGAGGTTAGAGAGAGGGGGAGACACAGAATCTGAAGTAGGGTCCAGGCTCAGAGCTGTCAGCACAGAGCCCGACACGGGGTTCAAACTCACAAACTGCGAGATCATGACCTGAGCTGAAGTCGGTCGCCTAACCAACTGAGCCACCCAAGGCTCCCTGTCATTTTCTGTGATTTTTAAAGTGGCCTGGGTCTGTGGCCCTCAGTAGTGATTTCCTGAGCTCTGATTAGAGCTGAGCTCTGTACTATTTGATCCCTGGTGTTCTTACAAGGAAGGATGAACTAATAGGATTGGTTGAGTTTTCCTGTGGTAACAAATAGCCTTCAAATCTCACTGCCCTAAACAACACAGTGTTGTATCTGATGTGCTTACATGTCCATTCTGTGTCCGAGAACTCAGTAGTCCTTCAGAACCCAGCTGAAATGGAACACTCTGCCTAAGGGGGAAAAAAAAAAGCTCTGGAAAGGATTACACTGGAAATTAAATTCTCTGGCCCCAAACATAACATGTGCCATAGCCTCTCCCTAACTGATTAACCAGAACTAGTCCCACAGACTCATCCAACTTCAGGAGACTGGGAGGTACAATCCTACTATTTGCCCCAGGGGCAGACAACTGGAAATATTTGGAGAACAGCATTAATAGCCACCTAAAATATGAATGCCACAATGTCCCTTTAGGATCCTGCATAACTGAGGGAGATAGCAAATTTGGGCAGAGCTGCTAGTATTGCATTGTGGTTGGAAGGGTAGGTTGGACAAGAGAACATTTCAAGGAGATAGTGGAGACTAGGTTGGGAATGGACATGGGGGTAAGGAGAGGTCACTCAAAGCCAGGTTTTCTCTAGGGTCATCTTGATCACATTCCTTCCTTTACTGTTTCTTGTAACCCACTAATTAAGATAGCTAAAAATGTTACCATGAGCTAAAGTCAACATCAATTAAAAATCCCATATATATTTCACATGAAAACACATGGTCTTCAAACATGTGTGATTTTCATCAGACCTCCTCATCTGTTTGTCATTTAACGTCCAGGCCATTTTCCATATTTCTATCAAAAGCTGCCTGCTGTAGATGAAAGCCTGGCAAATAACTGTGTGCAAGGAACTTTCTGAAGTTATAAATAATCAAGTGCCTGTGGGGGGTTGACCTCATATACAATAATACACAGTAATGATCAGAGCTCAAGGGGAAAATGGAGCTGAACAATTGCCTTAGTAAGGAGAAGGTTTCAGCTTTGCTTATAATAACACGAGTGTCATTTTCCTGACACCCTCATCCTCTGGCAGGAATAGGGCTGAGTGGAGCTATAAAGACAGCTGGGAAAGTAGCTGAAACACAGGTAGGGACAGTGGTTGACGGTAAGTGTTTAGCAGTCAGCTTTCTGGGGGCAAAAAAGCCCTGATTTGTAGTGTTTACCAATTTCCATGGTGTAAATACCCCCAGCATGTCTGAATTTCAAGGTACCAACATTACATCATTAAACATGGATTTGAGAGGAGAAATGTGTATGATTGGCTTTTGCAAGCCAGTATCACCTGGGTTCTTTGCATCATTGAGCAGGGAAATGGAGATGGTTGCTTTTCTCCTGTCCTCTACCTAGCTCTAGTCCCAAAACATGATGTTTGGAGCTTGGGTGGCAGGAACCATTTAGAGGAAGATAGTTGGCAAGGGGGAGGCAGACCCACTGCCGAGGAATATCAGGGACTCCCATATTCTGTTCATTGCCTAGTTCTGTGGCTACAAATGACTACAAACTGGGTGGCTTAAAATGATAGACATTTATTCTCTCACAGTTCTGGAGCCCAGAAGTCTGAAATCGAGATACTAAAAAGCTGGTTCCTTCTGGAGTCTCTAAGGCAGAAACTGCCCTGCCTTTCTCCTAGCTTCTGGTGATAGTCAGCTTCTGAAGCTTGCCGTTTCTTGGCTTGTAGACATATTCCAATCTTTGACTCTATCTTTTCATTGCTCTCCTCTCTATGTGTGTCTGTGTGCCCTCTCCTCTTCTTAGGACACTAGTCATTGGATTTATATCTGCAAAGACCCTATTTCCAAATAAGATCCTATTCTGAGACTCTGGGTGGATAGGGATTTCTAGGGGGCGCTATTCAATTCATTACACATATGTATACAGAGTAGAGAAAGGATTAGAGAGGGGCATGGGCAAGACCAGAGTTGGCCACCTGGCCTTAACATTTCCCTTGACTTCCTAGAGCATCCTTCAGGCTGTGATCTTTTTCCTGATTTATGACCACAGGCCAGCAGGGAAGTGGTCTGTGATGACTGGGTTGCTTTTCCACTTAGTCATGCTCCTCACCTCCAAACCCAGGTGGGTGAGGAATGGAATGGCCATGGCCCAGTGTTCTTTTCAGAACACCCCTATATCATTTACCATCTTCTTTGAAAATAATTTTGGCAAAACTAGACACAAAACTTAAGAGAGTTCTGTTCTGTAGTGTCATACAACCTATCTAGTAGAATAGGTCATTAATAGATACTGAATGAGTGAACCAATGAACACAGTTGAGGGGCACTTAAAATGGGCTTACTGTGGAGGAAAACAGATGAGTTCTCAAGTTCAAAAATATCTTTTCAATCTGAAAGACATATTCCTGTCCATTAGGTCAGTGGAAGACAGTGACTGGGGGATCAAGTGTCAGAGGCCTGGGAGACATTTAGTAGGGCCCTCCTTGGCCCTGTAATAGGAGCTGCCATCAGTGGAGGCAAGCTTGGCTCTTCTTCATGGCCCTGATGAGAAAGCCAGCTTGGCTGGGCCCCAGAGGTTAGGGAGAGGTCACCAAGATGCCACTAGTGGCAACTTTAAACCGCATCTTGTGAGTCCCTTCACTTTTGTCCATGAAGCTCGTTTCTTAGCCTGGAATGCAGAGGAAGGGAGTGGAGGGCTCAGGTTTCCAGGAAAGAATCTGGCTTTGGAGTGTATGTGCTTTTTAGCAAGGCTCACACTTAGGGAAGCACCATTATTTGGGGGATCTGCTTGCCTAATGAGATTTTTACATATCAGGCCCAAATTCCTCATTTCCACCAACCATTTTTGGGATTGATTGAATTTATGTGCCGTGGCTTAGGAGTTCGTAACAAACACCTTTCTCTCAGGCACTTTGCCCTGTTTCAGCTCTTCTACTCCCCCAAGGTTGCCCTTTCTCCTGGGTTTCAGGTATGCAGTCATTTGGCTGGTTGAGCCCTGTGATCACATGAAACAATGACCATATAAAACATATCTCCATTTAAAGATAAGCACTGATGCATGCCCTGCAACGGAGATTAAAATCTGTCTCATAAATCTCTCCACAATGCTGTATTTTCCACATATAATGATGAGAAGTGAGCTAGTAAATAAATAGCTGAGCAAAAAAAATTCCTCACAAAATACCCTATGATTAAGAGGTTTGATCTCATATTGCTAGAAACCATAGGAGGGGGTAAGATTTGTCACTGATATTGCTTCCTCCCCTCACTATGGCATTGCATAGAGGGTTCAATTTCATTCATCACACATTTTTTTTTTTTTAAAAAGCCTTCTGTGTGCTGTGTGCTGGGGTATACATAGGTTTAGTTGGGAGTTCACAGATACAGTTGATAAAGTAATAGAATTTGAAACATATTGGGGCACCTGGGTGGCTCAGTTGGTTAGGCATATGACTCTTGTTTTAGGCTCAGGTCATGATCTCCTGGTTTGTGAGATTGAGCCCTATGTTGGACTCTGCACTGACAGTGCAGACCCTGCTTGGGATTCTCTCTCTCTGCCCCTCCTCTGCGCTCTCTCTCTCTCTCTCAAAATAAATAAATAAAAATAATTTGAAACATATCAATTTGAGATGTAATAAAAATATTAATGTGTGCGTTTACATGTGTCTTAGAGTTTAATGGGAACGTTGCACGGAGGCATTTGACACATTTTTCTCATGTATAGTGGACTTGATTATAGGTCCCCAAGGTCCAAAATAAATAATGGAATGAACCAACCATTTCCGTGATATTTATAGCTCTACCATGATGGTAGATTTTCTGAAAAAGCATTTAAGGACTCACTTCTGCTCCTTAGTGTGTTGATAAATAGGGACAATCTACTGGTCTGAGTCTTGGTGCCACCATTTTATTTTATCTGAGGTAACAAGGAGTGTATATATGTGTGAATGTCTGTTATGTGTGTAGGACTGGGTGTGTTTGTGTGAGTATGAAGGTAGGTGACTAGGAGCCACAGGATTTACAGAAGAAAACATGATATAATGAGAACACATTTTGAGGTAACAAATAACTATTTTTGTCTTCAGTAATTCCTAGTTGCAGGTGAACTTGCAGTTGAAGAGCAACCATGTTGGTAAGATTTCGATCATTCAGGTGCTCCCATATGTAAAGAGGAATGCCTCTTTTGCCATGATGGTTAGGCCATGAGGTTGCAAACTTGGATTAGGGGGAAGACATGATGGAGTAAAAGGGAAACTTGCCTTTCTACACCGAGCTAATGTGGGATGGAGAATAATATCTGTAGATGAGGAAATCAGACTTAAGGGTCTTTGTTTCTCTCACTCCATTTGGTTCCCATCTCCCATGCACAGATAAGAATGAAAGAGAACACTGCCCTAGTGGACTAGTGGTATGCTTTTCTTGAGTGCTGTGTGTGTGTGTGTGTGTGTGTGTGTGTGTGTGAGAGAGAGAGAGAGACAGAGACAGAGACAGAGACAGAGATTGAGACGAGAGATGATCCAGGTCTCTAGGAGACGTCTGTCATGAGGAGGAAGCTAGGCAACTGAGGAAGGATGGACTGAAAAACCTGAGGCCAGGTCCTGGTTACCATGGTCTGACTATGGCTTGCAAAGGACCCGGAAGGACACATGTAACTGAGAGAATAGGGGAGGGCTGAGAGGGTAAGAAGCATGTGTCTTGATATGCTGGAGGCCTGTGGTTAGAGTAAAGAGGTTGCACTGGGCAGGGGCCTTACAGTCCAGTGTGTGCCCCTTCATCCCTGACCCCCCCCCCCAAAAAAAAAACCCCTCATAATTAGTCATCATCTCTACTGTCACTACTGTAGGGAGCAGATCTGTTCTGGGTGATAGGCAGCTGAGACTAGGGAGTACACAGAGAAGTGTCTTGCCTGCTGGCAAGAGGATAAACTGATCCCTTCATGTATCAAGACAACATCTTAGGGAAAAGAAGGGGGATGAAATCTGAGAGACAAAAATTCATCTAAATACACTGACTCATCTGAAAAGGAATAACTAAATGCGCCCTAACAGGGAATTCGAATTTGAAAACACTGAGTGTCTAAGGGGAAATTTTCTAAGGGATGGGACTGAAATACTGTTATTTCTCAAGTCTAAATTTTCCCAGCTACCCAGGTAGGCAGGGGCATGGAGGGGGAACAGAGCCTTTTTGAGGAATAAAGAAACTTCAGTTTCTCTGTACAGTTGATTGGTATAACAGAGCAACCCTGATACATAGGATAAAAATAAAGTTGTAAACTTTCTAATATTTTCATCTTTTTAAAAACTGTTTATTTATTTTTGAGAGAGAGAGAGAGTGCAAGCAAGGGAAGGGGAGAGAGAGGAGGACAGAGGATCTGAAGCGGGCTCAATGCTGATAGCAGCGAGCCTGATGTGGGGCTTAAACCCACAAACTATGGGATGATGACCTGAGCCAAAGTCGGACGCTCGACCACCTGAACCACCCAGGTGCCCCCCTAATATTTTCATCTTTTTTTCCCTAATAGTTTAATCTTAAATAAACAACTGTAAAATAGTCATGGAACATTCTGAAACTTTTCAGTTGTCTTTTGAATCTTTTGTAAAAAAATACCTTGGGAACAGGAATCTTTGATGTACCGTCTTGCTGGTATCCAGCAAGAAGAGAATAAGGGACCCTGAGCACCTGAGTCCTGACAGAACCCAGCACCCCAAGCAAATCTGGGACCTTCAGCTGGTCCAGGTATTGATGAGGAAAAGGCCTTGAGAAATTTAGTCTTCAGGGAACATTTTCCTGGAATTCAAGACTTATGCAGATAACAACATTCCTTTCTCTGGGGGTGCTTTTTGAGTATGGGAAATAGGTACTTGTGTGACCAAAACGATTATGGTGCAGATTGTTCTGGACACGGGGGAGGGGCCTAGGTGACCTTCCAGGGGTCTCATACCTAATCCATGATTTTGTAAGTAATGAGTTGACAGAAAATTGCATTCTGTGTTTGGTCAGCCATCTGCTGTTTCCCCAATGCTGGCTGATAAAAGCATGGCTATGTGGGGAGAAGGTGAGCTGTAATTAATTATCTATGGCATTGATGAATTTCTTGTAAGATATTCCCCTGCTAATCCAGCAATATAGCTGCATCCATTTCCCCCCTCCCCAGTGTTAATGGTCTATTTATGGACTCAGCTCCATAATTAAATGTTTCATTTGCAAGAAAATGGTTCCTAGGAAAATCCGAGCTCTCTCTGTGTGCCTGCAATCGGCTATTGCAGACGTTATATAAGATATTAGTCCATGTTGGCCTGCTGCTCATAGCTTTCTGGATAATCTAATGTATTATGTTTCTGGTGTATGTAAATTACTAAATGTAATATTCTTCAATATGCCTGCTGAATGAAGCCAAATGTATTGTGGGCATAATTTTAATTATTTATATGCTATAAAAACGGAAGAAATCGGAATTCTAGAAATCGGGTTCTAAAATACCCCTCTGGTTTTCTTTTGGGCACCAGTTTAATCAGATTAAAACCATAATAGTTTTTCAACTCCTGCGTCACACTTGTTTTGACCATCTCTTCTGTCAGCATGTGGCTGCCCCATGAAGGCATTTAATGTCAACCCAGAGTTTTTGCCATATTAGAAAACAGCACATATTAGATAGTTGGGTTCAAGTCAGGGGCACCTTTGGTAAAGCTCAAGTCTCCCTTCTGAGCTTTGCCTTTTGTTCTTGAAATCAATCCCTGGCAACTCCTGATCTCAGTTTTCTTCTGAGTCAAGTAGGTAGAAGCTAAGTGGGTGAGGCTATAAAACAATACTGGGAAAGAGCAAACGTGAGAGGGACATGTGTGTGTGTCTCTGGGTGTGGCACCATGAAAAGAGAATGAAAACCAGCTACTTTTATTAACTTGTTAGAGATGTGGAGGCCAGTTTTTAGTTTGAGATAGCTGATAAGGATAAAATGGATTTGGGTATCTACTCAAGCCCCATAGACTATGATCTGAAATGAGTTGGTCTAGTGATTTTTATCATATTGTGATACTGTGGTTGAATGTGGAGTCTGGAATCAAAGCACTTGGTTTTGATTCCTGGTTTCATATTTTAGGTGAAGCATCTTAGGCAAGACACTTTTTCTAAAGCCTTGGTTTCATCATCCATTAAATAGAGAGCCTGTTAACAAGGCTGCTTGGTTGAGACGTCATGAATATCAAATGGAATGATGCATGGGAATGTGATTTTTCTTCTTTTTTAAAAAATATTTATTAAGAGAGAAGCACGAGCGGGGAGGGGCATAGAGAGAGGTAGAGAGAGAATCCCAAGCAGGCTCTGGGCTGTGAACGTGGAGCCCGACTCAGGGCTCAGTCCCACAAAATGTGACCTCATGACCTGAGCTAAAATCAAGAGTAGGATACTTAATTGACTAAGCCACCCAGGCATCCTGGGAATGTGATTTATACACACTAACTGGGGCTACAAATGGATGTTTTTGTTGTCATTACTTTCTTCTCTTGCCCCATAAGCTGCAAGGACAAGCAAGTCATGTTTTAATTTCCCCTTCCTTCCTTCCTCCCTCCCTCCCTCCCTCCCTCCATCTTTCTTTCTTTTTGTGACTGATGAGGAGGAAAAATAATTTTTATGAGTTAATCCAGTTAACTGGATTAGAGGGGGGGAAAATGCCCTTTTCTTTGGTGATAGACAGTAATGGGATATTTTGTTTCTATAATACAGACCTCTTAAGCCAGTTAAGATTACAGCGTCTCACGTGTTTCATGAAGGACCAGTTTTTAAAATTCCCATTTTATTTATTTTATTTTTTTATTGAACAAAATATATTCAGTATGTATGTATGTGTGTATGTATGTATGTATGAATGTATTTATTTATATTCTCGTTAGTTAACATACAGTGTAGTGTTGGCTTCAGGAGTAGAACCCAGTGATTCATCTCTTACATATGACACCCAGTGCTCATCTCAAAACGTGCCTATCACCCATTTAACCCATCCCTGCCCCATCATGTGAACAGGGGAGAGAGGCAGAAAGAGAGACAGAATCTTAAGCAGGCTCCACATTCAGCATGGAGCCTGATGTGGGGCTTGATCCCATGATCCTGGGATCATGACCTGAGCCAAAATCAAGAGTCAGACGCTCAACCTACTGACCCACCCAGGCGTCCCTAGCTTTTAAAATTTGATCCATTGTGGACTAATACTTTCATAAAATATAACTAAATGTATTGTTAAAAACATGAAATAAGAAAGACACACGACGTACAAGTCTTACTTTTCTCTTATTATTATATTTATCAGACATAAAATTACCCTGGCAAGTTGCTATAAAACTTTGACATCTGTACTTATCTCATTGTAGACGAGGAACCAAAGATAATGGACCAACAGTACTGAAAAGACCCCACTTTAAGGAATGCTGTTGTAGGTGGACGAGACTTCAAACAAAAAGAACTAGCCTGGTTTCTATTGTACAATAGCACGTATTCTGAATTTTTGCCAGATAAGCTGGTAAATGGGTACAAAGCCCAGAGAAGAAAGGATAAAGGGGAAGGGCCTGTTTTGACACAGAGAGAAGCCCAGGAAAAAAAATGATAGCTGGCCAAAGTATAAAGAGAACAGTAGTTAAATGCCATGTGCTGGCGATGGTGCACAAAGATAGTTTTAAATTGTTACCTTTGTTGGATTGTGTTATTCCCAAACTTCAACAAAGTCTGTTACATACAATGTCTGCATGTTGGTGGTGCTTGGGGGCTGAGGCAGGGTCTGTATCTATGCCCAGGGGAGAGTTGAGAGCAGGGAGGCAGCCCTAGGACCACAGTGGTGAGTAGAGACCAGAGTCAGCCCAGCAGGGGAGATCAGAGCCAGTACTGGCCAGGAAAGTGTCAGCCTTCTCCTGAGTGTGTATGGATGCATTGAGATCAGCTCTGGATTTTCCATTTTATATTGGATGGATTTGTACTTACTTGGTGTTAAGAACAAAGGGGACCCCAAAAATTTGGAGGATAAGGGATACTCAGGTTCCACTACAATTTTTGATGGAAAGACTTCTGCCCACGTTTTGCCATCAGAATCTCCTGTTCATTACATGTGGGATTCTTTATCCTTATCAAGGGAAGAATGTATTTTTTTCTGGCTGAGTCTGAGTGCACAAATGAATCAGAAATAGGGCTTAGATGTGTTCTGTCTTCTTAGCATCTGTTTCCTTCCCCCTATAATTATCATACATTTATTGAGAATTTGTTGTGCCATCCTTTGCACTTTGGATAAGTCATTGCAAATCCTTATGGTGGTTCTGCAGTTACATAGATTTTTTTATATCCTAGACCTACTATTGCTAGTTATTGTGACCTTAGCTAAGTTACTTCACCCTTCTGAGTCTCAGTTTCCTCATCTATAAAATGAGGATATAAAAATAGATATGACCTCATAGTGTTACTGTCAAGATTAAACAAGATAGTATCTTTCAGGCATTTAGCACACTACCTGATACATAGTAAAAGTGGTAGTAATCATAAAAATAATAATATTAACGACAAGTGACATTAAAGGGTACTTGCTATGTGCCAAGCATTGATTAAAACACTTATATTATCTAACTGCTGACAATAACCCTATGAGATGGGTGCTATTATCATCCCCATTTTACAGATAAGGATTCTGAGACTCTGAGGTTAAGGCATTTGCTGATGTCACACAGCCAGAAAATGATGGAGTCGTGTTATAATTCAGGCTGTTTGACTCCACAGCAGTCACTCTTAATTATTACACTACACTTGTCACTCAGAAAATAGTTTATTATTATTATTATTATTATTATTATTGCAGATAAAGAAAGTGAGTCCCAGAAAGGTGAATAATTTGCCCAAGGCAGTATAGCCATGGACAGAGCTGAGATTGAAAGCTGTTGGCTTTCTGTGGCCCCAGTTGGTTGTGTGGCTGGGTCCTGGGAATTTGGATGGATTAAATGGCTTCAGCCTGTCCAGGTGGACCACATCAAGAGCCATGCCCTCCTCATAGTGGATGTGGATGGGTGAAGGCAGGGTTCGTGACCTTTGACATCCTCTGGAGGAGCTGAAGTCTCAGCAGTGAGCCTGAGTTACGAGTTTGGAGAGCAGACTTGTTGGAGCCCAGAACCCATCCACACCCAGCCTTGATTTACATGGGAACATTTCCTCACTGCTGGCATTGGGGAAGGGAAATAGCAAATTTTGGGTGTTTGCTTATTTCCGTCAGTAATTTCAGCTAGGAGGGGTGAAGCCTGATTAATTATACAGCAGCTCATTAAAACATAATATCCCTTTGAAGCCTAGAGCAGCAAGTGGAGAGCTGTTTTGCAACGTTGGTGGGACTTTGGGTAGTCTCCAACTCATCCCTCTGATGCAGCTGGATAAGGTGTCAACTCTAGAGTTGTACCTTTAGGCACAGTCGAGGCAAACTTGCAGGTTTGTGGTGTAAAGGGAACTTTGGGAATACATGGGTACGGCAGAATCCCCCCGAAGGGACCCCCAGGCTGAGACTGGGCCTACCCCATATCCTGTCACTAGGGTCCCAATGAAGCCCCCAGTGGGGGGCTTCTACCTTCCCCCATGAGTGAAACCACCCCAGGGAGGTTGGGGCCACAGCTGGCCGAAAACCCTTGTGGCCACCAGTGCCTCCACCTCAGGAAGACACTGCAGGCCAAGGAAAACACTTGGTAAACTTAGCCTGTGCAGCTCTCAGTAACTCATTTAGGATTTAATGTTTCTGTTTAAACAGAGCACAGAAGGCTTGGAAAGCAAGTTTAGTGACTCCTGAGAGGATAAACCAGTTCCAACTCTTATTCATTTTTGCTTTTGGCACCTAGAAGGTGCTCAATAAATGCCTGTTCAATTTCAATCATCTTTTGTGGTTTTTAAAAAAGTTTGGAAACACCCCAAGCATCATCTATTGGATCGCTTAGATTTTGGCTGAAGTCAAGTGTTGAAATAGTGAGTTACTTAAGACTGATTATTCCCAATTAGACAAATAGTCAGTGGACATTTATTGGTCAGGCATTGAACTGAATGCTGTGGTAGGCGAAAGACATGTAACTGAGCAGGTAAAATTCAGAGCAGGAGCTGCCATAACAGGAATATAGACAAGCCAACTGCAGGGAGAACACAGCAGAATGGGATAAATTATTATTTTCTTTAATTAAAAATTTTTTTAATGTTTATTTTTGAAAGAGAGAGAGACAGAGCACACGTTGGGGGGAGGGAAGAGAGAGAAGGAGACACAGAACCTAAAGTAGGCTCCAGGCTTTGAGCTGTCTGCACAGAGCCTATTGCGGGGCTTAAACCCAAGAACTGTGAGATCATGACCTGAGCTGAAGTCGGATGTTTAACCGACTGAGCCCTCAGGTGCCGGGGGGCTCAGAATGGGATGAATTAGATTAAGAGATCAGGAAAGCCTTCACAGAGAGGGACACTGTGGGAGGAGCCTTGAAGGGTGAGATTTGGAGGCATGTTGGGTAGAGGTGCAGATTTATAGTTAACTGTGAAGGACAAGAGCAGGCACGAAGCTGCACTGGCAGGTATGCAGGGTGGCTGAGCTTCTGGTATGAAAAGTCAAAATACAATTTTTTTTTAAGTTTAAAGATCAGTCCTCCTGCAAATATATAAGCCCATGTCAAAGATTTATTTAACTCATTACTTGAGGAGGTAGCAGAGTGGTAAACTGGTTCAGAGAAGAATTGGAGAGACTGAAGCCTAAAAAAATCAATAAAAGAAGGGATATTGCAAGAAGACTGCAGTTAGATAGGAGTCCGCTTGATATCCTGTGGAGCGATAACTGTGTAACCTGTGCAGCTATTTTCTCTAACAGACAGAATTTATTTGCAATTATGCTGGGGAAAAAAAAGCTCATTTATAGCTTGCCTATTTTATATACATTCACCGAAGTTTATAGAATTTGAACCAGCATCAATGGTAAATGGTAAGTCCTGTAAAATTTACATATCTCTAGAGCATCAGATAACCCCAAAGCAGGCTTTTTTTCACAATGCTCTAGGATGACTTTGAAAAAACATGCAGTAATCTTCCCTAATTTCCAAGTTTCAGATAATCTGGCTAATGGAAAACTGTTCTGGCCAGATTTGGAGGACCCGGTGATAGACTTGGACTTGATTCTGTATAAGTTTTAGCAGAATTAATATGATATGTACCAGCATGTAGGAAGATGATGGGAAGGACTGGGTGGAAAGGAGAGATGGTGGAGGTTATGGTAATAGTTCACGTAGAGATGATGAGTGGCAGTGGGCTGAGAAAGGAGGGATCTGATACGAGGGACCATGTGAATATGAATTGATTTCATGGGGGCTGTGAGGTAGGGAGTTCAGTTTCACAAATGTTTATCAGGCATTTACTAGGTGTCACCTGTGATAAACACCTGCTGTTCAAAGAAGAGTAAGATAGTACTATTGTCCCCCAGTAGCTTATAGATATGAAAGATTTTTCTCAATTCCATGTAAAGGCCAATGGTACAGATATGTACAGGGTGAATGGAGTCAAGGTCAGGTCAGGGAGGAGTCCCAGAGAGAGTCTTTAAGGACTAATAGGCATTACACAAAGGAGGAGTTTGGAGGAAGTTATTCAAGCCTTGGTTGCACATTGGAATCACCTAGGTAGCTTTCAAAATTCTGGAACCTCTCTCCCACCTCCAGAGATTCTTATTTAATAGACTTGGTATGACCTGGTCTTAGGGAGTTTTTACATCTCCCCAAATGATTCTAATGTGTAGTCAAAGTAGAGGATGCTTGTGAAGAAAGAAAGTATAGGAGCACAGGCAAGGAGGAATGTATAAAGCAGTCTGGAATGTGCTGGGGAGAGAAACATAGTACAGTAGTCCCGTTATCTGGAGTTTTGCTTTTGCGATTTCATTTACCTATGGTCAACAGCAGTCAGAAGCAGATACTCCGCCTTCTGATGAATCATCAGAAGGTCAGTAGTAGGCTAACCCTATGTCACAGTGTCTACATCATTCACATCCCTTTGTCTCTTCATGGAAGCATTTTATCATCTCACATCATCACAAGATGGGTGAGTACAGTAAGATATTTTGAGAGAGAGACCATATTCTTATAACTTCTATTACAGTATATTACTATAACTCTTCTCTTTTGTTATTAGTGTCATTAATTTCTTGCCATGCCTAATTTATAAGTTAAACCTTATCGTAGGTAAGTATGTATAGAAAAAACACTATACATATAGGGTTTGGTACCAGCTGTGGTTTCAAGCATACATTGGGGGTCTTGGAGCATATCCTCCCTCGATAAGAGGGGGGAATACTGTACTTTAGCACTTCTGTTGTGATGTGGGGAAAGTGGGAAAGAGAGGCTGGGCTGGCTGGAGCTAGTGGCCACCATGGAGAGCCTTATCCCATCAGTGTGGAAGTGGAGATCATGCTACCCATGTTCTACTCTGGGAGATGTGGGGGATGGGATACCACTAAGGTCCTAAAATAAGGACAGGAAACTTTGGAAAAAATTGAATTTGCCATGGGAACTCATTTCTTTAAATGTAAAATGAAAGATTAAACAGGATGGCATCTAATAAGTTCCTTTCAGTTTAAGAATTACAAAATTCTACATTTTTTCCATCAGTTTGATGTTATTGATGTTGGGTTGAGTTATACTTAAGACATTCATGGTCAGAACCTTAGGGAATATCTACTTAAATAGAATGATGCTGTTTTTTTTTTTTATTTTAATCCAAAGAGTACTACATACTTATAGTATAAAAGCAAAAAATAAAACTGTGTAATACAGAAGAGTTATAAAGCAAGTTTTTCTTCTGACATCCTGTGTCCCATTTCCTACAGAAACCTTCTGGGATAGTTTTTTGTGTCTATATATCAATACTTGTTTACATATGTAAGCATGTTATGTGTGCACATTTAATATTGTACCCATATAGGGCCATGTTGTACAGATTATTCTGTAACTCATGGTTTTCACCTTACAGTTATTTTTGGCATCTTTTCATGCCTGTGTTTTTAAAACTATCTCCTTCTTTTTGCTGGTTGTATGGTACTTCATGGTATGACACCGTGATGTCCCTAACCTTTAATAGACATTTAGGTTGTGTTAGTAGTTCATTGTATTATAGTATGTTCCAGCAAACTTTCTTGTACATACATTTGTGTAACGGTGCAAGTACTGTCTATTCATGGAACAATCCCTTAGAGACAGAATTGCTAGGTTGTGATTAAGTACATTGAAAATTTTGATAGGCATTACCAGTTGTCCTCCAAAACTGCTGTATTCATTTATATGTCCAACTATAAAATGTATGAGTGTGCTTTCTCTTCATTGCCTTATAAATGCTATATATTTTCAGAGTTTTAAATAGCTTATTTTGGGGTGTGAAAAATGATATCTCATTGTTTTAATCTGCGTTTATTTAATAGGAATTGATTATCTTTTCGTATGTTTATTGTCTATTTGTGACCTTTTTGTTGAAACTGCCTATTCATGTCCTTTGTTCTTATTTTTTTCTTATAATTTCTTATAATTTGGAATGTCCTCTTTATCATACACTAAATTCTCACATAGGTTTGAATTTTTTTTCTGGATTCTTTATTCTGTTCCAATCAGCTGCCTGCCTATCCAGGCATTAATATTATACTGTTTAAAATTTTTTTTAAATTTTTATTCAGTATTGAGAGACAGAGTGTGAGTGCGGGAGAGGCAGAGAGAACGGGAAACACAGACTCCGAAGCAGGGTACAGTCTCTGAGCTGTCAGCAAGCACAGAGCCCTATGCAGGGCTCGAACCCATGAATGGTGAGATCATGACCTGAGCTGAAGTCAGCCACCCAACCTGGTGAGCCACCCAGGCACCCCTATAGTGTTTTAATAACTAGCTTTGTAATACACTTTACTATCTGGTAAGACTGAGTCATCCTCAATGACCTTTCTGTTTAAAATTCTCTCACATGGTTTACTTTTCCAGATGAACTTTAATATTATATTATCAAATTAAAAAAATTTATTGGAATTTTTAAAATTGGAATTGAAATGAGTTACTAGATAAATCAGAACTGACATCCTTATTGTGATGAGGCTTCTTGTTTAAGTTTTATTTTACATATTCAATTTTTTTGTTATTCAGTAGTTTTCAAGTTTTATTCTATAGGTCTTATACATTGAGTTCCTTGTTAGATATTTTATATTTGTTTTTGCTATTGGACAAAGGAATTTTACTTTCATCTTATTTTACATCTTGTTTTCGTATAGGGAAGCTATTGGTTTTTGTACATTCTGGAAGAACTATGATAAGGGACATGCAGAGGAAGAGAAGGAGAGAACTGGCAGAAAGAAAGAATCCAGAGACTGTAGTGGAAGCTAGGGGAGGATGCATCTCAAGGATCAAATGATGATCAAGGTCACTATCAAGTGATGTCCAAGGCAAGTAAGAAAGAATGGGGCCTGAACCTGGAGCCAGCTGAGAGAGGGATGCAGTAAAGATGAGAATAGTTAGGAATCACACCAAAAATGCCACACCTCCTTGTCTTTTGTGTTCTGTGCACTGCTGTAGTCAGAGAGCCTTCCACGTGTGATAGAAAAATCCAGAAGCTTGGATGCATGTGTGTGTGTGTGTGTGTGTGCGCGCGCGCGCGTGCGTGCACGCATGCATGTGTGCATGTGCACGGATATGTGCTGCTGGATAAGGAGCATAGGTATCAGTCTCAGAATCTGTGGGCTTACATGGGAGCTGATTATTGATGGTTTTATTTATAGTGAGTGTGATGTGAACCCTAAATTGGCATGCAAGGCAAATGAGAGAAAGTCAGTTTCTCTGGTGCTGTAGAGTAGGGCAAACTAGGGCACGGATTTGCTTTTCCTGAGAATTGAGAGCAGTAGATGAATAACAAGACATTGTTTCTTTTCTTTTTTTTTTCTTAATTTGTTTCAGTGAAATTTTGTTCACATGGCACGTTGAGTTCCCCAAATGGCCATAAATCCCTGACTTGGCTGGAGGCTAGCCTCCCTTTTCCTGCCCAGGTTTAGCCAGCCTTGCCACCAGCTGTAAAGGTTCTTTTGGACAGCAGGGGGTAGGAAGAAGAGCTGCATGATTGGCTTGTGGCATTTCTTTCTCCCTGTTGCTTTCTGTTTGTCCAGGCTCGTGCTTTAACAATAAGGGACTTTCATTGGCTGTGATATTAGAATAGGTTAGAGATATATCAATATCATTATACTTATGAAAATACCCTTCCAGTAACTGGACCCTGAGAGCGAACCAATGAATTGCAAGAAAGCTGACCTTTCCAAATGTAGGGCCTAAGGTGTCCAGCTCGGAATAAAGGAGGAACCTTAGTATGGATGCTGATGTTCGATCTTTGGTACTTAAGACTGTAGCATAGGGATGGAATTTAGCCATGATTTGGAGGAAAAGCTCTTTAACAGAATAAAATTGACTCGCAAATTTTAGAGGAGCGTTTCTCAGGTTGACACATAAGATACATAATACTCAGTTAAATTTATATTTCAGATAAAAATGAATAAAAATTATTCCCATTTTTATTTCCTAACTCTGGCAGCACCACACAGCTTGTCTTTCTAAGGTAGAGATGTCCATCTTTAATGGCAAAGCTCAGCTGGACTTCGTTGGGTTATCCTGTGGACTGAAGATTCTTAGAGAAGAACTGTTTAGGGCTAGATATCCTAAACATCCACTGGATTCCAGTTTCTGTCCATTCTTTATGTACTGAGCCTCTCACATCCATCTTGTCTACTCTATTCCATCACTGCCCAGGGAGTTCCAACTATTAACACCATTAACCCAAAATGTTCATGGGCTCAGTGATTTACTCCCTTTGCAGTAAACTCCTATTGGTTTTCTCTGCTTGGTTTCTTTTTCTCAACACTCCCTTCATGCCACACTATTCCACCGTGAGTGCAATGATCTGAAAAATGATTCCCAAACTCCATTTCATCATGTCCTATGGTGATATGTTACCAGTCAAATCTGCCTACCTGTAGAACTGAACCATATCTGTCTGTGGCCCAGAATTTCCAGGGGTGTAATTTCTTCTAGTTCAGTCACATCTGTGACTCTTGTGCCCTGAGTTCTTGAGAGTTGATCTTTTCTACCCCTTCACAACTCCTCACTCAAGAGACACCTACTGGTTGGTTGGTTCTAGTGAATCCTATCAGAATTGGCCAAATTTATTGCATGGGAAAGTTGTTTTAAGCCCAAGGGTTTTGTGCTGGAGAAGTTCAGAGAGATTATAAGACACTGAATCTTGCTTTTACTTATGTGAGCCTCCCTCTTACTGTTATTCCTAGTTTTAGGGCTCAAAAGGCAGAGATCTCTGCGTTTGAACTCCCGATTGGTCCTTTAAACTCCAAAACCAGCTTAAGCCAAGAGGGACTCAATAAATATTGGTGTTGGAACTGAATTGAGAAGTTTATTCTTTAAGTGACTTAATTCTAGATTTCTAGGTTGAAATCTATGATATATTTCTCTTTGGAACTTCCTGCCTGTGTCTGCAGGTCTTATTCAAGAGAATAACTGCTTTGGCTGCTCTACTCGGAAACATTATAGAACATTGCTGGAAATGAGGAAGAGAGGTTGGAACCAAGAATAGTAATACTATTAATAAAACTGGATGAAAGCTATAATCACAATAATAATGGTAATACTATAAAGTGTCCACTGTGTTTCAAGTGATTTATGCATATTTTTCTTTAATTCAACAACATCACCAGTAGGTGTTATTGTTACCATTTCACAGATGGGAAAACTGAGGTCCAGAGTGATTGAGCTGTTTGCCCATGGATAAAAGCTAGTTAAGTCATAGAACCAGTATTTGAATAAATGTCCATCTGGCCAAAGTCCTAGGTTTACCCACTATACCAGGTCACATTCCTCTTGTTGGTTGTTGGGGACTTTTGCTTTGTGATTAGAGACTCATGGGTCCATTAAAGGGAAATGTGAGGGCTGAATGGTAGCCTGGCACCTGTAGCCAAATAGCACTCCATTCGGAGGATCATCTGCCTGCCAGAACCAAGAGGAATAAGGCAACTGGGCCCAGCTCCTGGGGGTCTGGAATGTGATGTGGGTCCCCAGGCAGACTTCTCTGAAACCAGACCCTGCCTTGACCCTGGTTAATTACTCTAGTTATTCACACAGCCGAATTCCTGCTGTCAGTGGGTCCTGTGATGCACATCAAGTCTGCCAACATACACAGAGCAGTGCTAATCCTGGTGAGCTTGCCCTGGGGCTGGGCAGGACGTCCTATCGAATGATTATCATGTGATGAAACCCCAGTGCTCCCTGGCCTGTCCTGGCTTTCCGGCTGCAGTGTTAACAGACTTTTCTTCTGGGGCATCAGGGAGCTGGAAATCGCTCACATGGATCACACACGCTCTGGTGCCAGCCCAGCAGCTTTACCTAGCTGAAGGCCTCCCTCACTCTGGCTTGATAGCAATCGAGCCCTCCCAGTTGGAGCTTGTTACCTGGGAGCTGTCCAGATCCAATGATGAAAACTGGCTGGGGTGTAGTTGTTACGGTCAATTACCGGCAGCCCATTAAATGAGGGTTGGCAAACCTGGGAGCCCCTAAGCGCCATTTCTGAGGCACTTTGGGTACATTGTTTTTTTTCCAGCCTCTATTCTCTTAACCTGCCTTGGCTCCATTCTTTTCTTTCATGTTGAGACTCATGGGAATATGAAAGGAGATGGAATCCAGGGTTTTGGATTCCCAGGGTAGTGATTCCTGGGTGGTGGGATGGGATGGGATGTTCTGTGCTCAGAAGGTGGGCTGAGCCTCTTTCACCTCTCGAGGAGAGGATGTGGACTTTGTTGAGAGCCAGTGAACTGAATCACCAGAGAGGTCAGAGTGTGCCTGGAAACCAAGTGCCGGCAGAATTCCTCTGAACCTTCTTAACACAGGGCTAAAAGGAAGCTGTCTTCTATAAGAAGGCTGCATCCAGGCCTTTCCAGGCAGTCAGAGGCTCTCAGTTTGGACATTCCCAAGGTGGCCTATGCTCATCATTTTGGGCTAGGCTTCATTCTGGGCCTTCTTTCTGAGGAAGCCTAGAATTGCATCACCAGAATTTCTCTGGTCTGCTAGGTAGGGCCTGTTTTTTCCTAAAGGCTAAGATTTTCCTCACGAATACTTTAGACCAGAAGTTTAAAAACTGTGGTCTCTAGACCATCAGCATCAGCATCATATGGAAGTGAGTTAGAAATGCAAAGATCAGGGGAACCTGGGTGGCTCAGTTGGTTAAAGCATTTGATTCTTGATTTCGGCTCAGGTCATGATCTCACGGTTCCTGAGTTTGAACCCTGCATCGGGCTCTGTGCTATCAGCATGAGATTCTTTCTCTCTTTCCTTCTCTGCCCGTCCTGCTTGCGCGCTCTCTCTCCTTCTCTCTCAAAATAATTAAATAAACTTAAAAAAAAAAGAAATGCGAATGACCAGTCCCCACACTAAACCTGCTGAATCAGGACTCTGGAGGTGGGGCCTGGCAGTCTGTTTCAGCAAGGCCCTTTGGATGGTGAGGAGGCATGCTTAACTCTGAGTTTACTTCTTTAGACCCATGGTGTGGTCTGTGGAACACAGCATCAGCATCTCCTGGGAGAATACTTGAAATGCAGTATCTCAGGCCACTTCTCAGACCTGCTGAATCAGAATCTGCATTTTAATAAGGTCCCCAAGTGATTTGATTGCACTTTAAAGCTTGAGAAGCAGTGGTTCTCAACCTTGGCTGCATGTCAGGTTTACCTAATGTGCAGGCCCCACCCTGGACCAATTAAATCAGAATTCTTCAGGTAATGCCCAGGAGTTGGTATTTATTAAAAGTTTCCCTAGTGATTCTAATATATAGTCAAGGTTGAGAGCAGTTTCTTTGGACCACCATAGGCTCCGGAATCACAGGGAGTTACGTCTATTAAAAAACAAAACAAAACAAAACAACCAGCCAACTACACAATGACCAGAACAAACCTGGTGATGTAGAGCAGAGCTGTCCACCAATATGGAGGGACACATTAGTGCTTCATGGATTTGTTGGGTAGATGTGGAATTATTGATCCCATCAGGCCTTGGAGGTGGCAGGATGGGACCTGGGTTGGCATGAGCAGCTATGTACCCTGGGGGCTATTACAAATATACTTTTCTGTATATGCTTTGACAGGAAGAAGGTTGGGGAGCATAAGTAGAGAAGCTGAGTCTGTTATTCCTGAGTTTATGTGCTAACACTGGTGATGGGGTATGGGAAGGGTTGCAGGAGTGAGATGCTAAAAATCACTGACTCGGGGGCTGAGAAGGCAGGAACAGGCCTTTAGATATTTGACGACTTCTGTAATTCAAATCTAGACAAATGCTTTCTAGACCATTATTGCCACCTGGTATTTATTTAGTATTCTTGCTCTTTAGAGATTTCCTAGCCGTTACCTTATAATTTCTTACAATAGGCACAGATTATTTTCCTTTTTTAGAGATGAGTAGTTTGAGGCCAAGAAAGTTGGGACTCCCTTAAGGCCAGTTAATAAGGGACAGTCGAAGGATGAAGTGTTTCCTTGATTTTCACCGGAAAGGTCTAAAGACCTTTCATGTCATAATGGCAAATGCTACCTCTGGGATGGGGGCGAGGAGATTGGGAGTGGGACTCAGCCCCCTGTTTTCAGGCAGGGACTCCATGTTCCTACTGCTGCTTTCAGTCCTGAGTCCTTGCCTGGAGCCTGGGGCTTCCTGGGAGTACCCCAAGAAAGCTCTAAAAGAGGAACTGTTTAGCTAATTACAAAGCCCGACTGTTGTTTGGCTGGCTGGAGTGTGTTAACACGTCCCCCTCTCGCACAAGTTTTCATCCTGGTGCTGGATGAACATATTGTAATTATGCTAATCGTGCTGGCTGGGCAGCCTGAGGCTGAGAGGGAGGGGGCCCCTCTCCCTAATTGTTTCCCTCTCCTGGAGCAGTTGGTGTTCTGCCTGAGTCCCCAGACAGGCAGAGGGAAGGCCGCAGGGCAGGTGGAGCTAGGGAGTAGGCCTGTACAGGGCTTTCTGTCCTGGGGCTGCTGGATCCACCTGGTTTTCAGGGAGGGAGAGGTCAAGGATAGGTGCCAGGGATGGGTCCATTGAGTAAAGGGACCTTCTGCTGGATTCAATGGGGACTGTTTTCAGGACTGGCCCTTGTGAGATTGTGAAAGAGGCAAATTGATCATTGATGTCCTTCACCTTCTCTTTGGTGATGGTGGCTCTTCCTCCCTTCCCACTCCTCCCTGACCCCTACCCCCCATTCTCTTGCTTCTTTTTGCTTTTTCTAAACCTCCAGGCACACAGTGTTTTTCTGCTGGTTTGGAATTTGTTTGTAGGCAAGTTTATGATACAGACATAATTATAAATATAGATACACATACAGATATAGATACTGACATAGACATGAACATCCTCACATGTAGGAGACTTAATGAACATTTGACTACTAAAGGCAACTTGTTAGAAAGAATAATGCTTAATGAACTTAAGGCCATGAATGATGGAGATATTTTCAATCAAAATGACCTGTCCAGTGTTCTTTATATGACAGGGTTATATAAGCAAAATTGTTAACAATTGGCACCAATGGAGTTTTAAACATGGAGTTGATAATATATACTGGATTTCTTATTAAATTGTTCGCACTTACTTTTTCTAACACCATCCATCTTCATGAGCTCATCAGTAAAGGGCACTTCACACAGATTTCATGGGCACATAAGGCTCTGTGTGTCGTGTACATTTATATCCATCCAATGAAAGGAACTGAGTCTCACATCCAAGCTGATGCAGACTAAAAAGGATCACTTAACCAGGAATGACCTTGAGATGGTTAGCCTCTGGGTACCCATCTGGACTTTTCACAGGATGTGTAATGCTGGTCCAAGCTCACTGTAAGCAGATTTTACAGGGCAGCATGACACTGGTCATCATTCTGGATTGTACTGAAGTAACTGTTGAGAAAGCAAACCTTGACTTGGGACTGTCACTCGTCAGAGCTTTATTTTCCACTTGTGTTTCAGTTTATGTATTTCCCTTGGTAGTCTCCTATTCAGCTGTCAGGGAGATCATGGAAGAAAGAGTGCTTCTTTTTCTCTTTCTTTTTGATCATGCAGGTCTTTATAGCTGCAAAGGACTCCAGGGAAGTGCTAAGCTTTGTGTAACTGGCTGATGGGTTTCATTTAGCACCATGATTCTTCTGTGGGATTCTTTGTTCATTGTTGGTTGTGAAACTCTTGATTCAATCCAAAATTTCTGAGCCTCAACTAGACTGGTTTATGGCGTCATGAGCCAAGTATAGAATGAAGATTGTTAGTTTGGTTTATCTTGTCTGTTAGTCCAGGGCTAGCTGGGTCTTCAGCACTGTGCTAGGTTTTAGAGGAGTAGGGGATGTACAAAATAGCAAATACAGTCCTTGCCTATAGGGCAACACATGTCTAATCTCTTATCCTTCAGTCTCTCCTTGTAATTTTTTTCCCTTGAACTTTTCCCTCTTTTCTCTTTGTCCTGTTTTCCTCCTCCTCTGTCTCATATTTTTTCTTCTGTGTGTGTTTCCAAATAAGATTTGTCTCAACTAAATATTTCTGCCTTTCCCCCTTTATTTCTATGGCCTTATTAATTGTTTTTTTTTATTTTTTATTTTTAAATCATCTGATTATAGATTTTCAAAGCAGGAAAACAAACAGGCAGGCAACAAAAACATCTCTTAAAGCCTGATTCCTAAACAGTCACGGATGGGTTAAGCAGACCTTCCCTCTCCTCATGCTATATAACCTTGCCCAGGTATTATAACTCAAATGGTCTATTATCTGAAAGATCTCCCTAACAGTGGGCGTTCTGACCTACTATGCAGTATGCGCTTCCTCCATAACCATTCACAACAGGCTAAATGCAGGGCAAAATTTCAGTCCTAAATCAGAATTACCCTGGATTCCTGGCACTTTAAACCAGATTGCTAATACCCAGTGATTTCATTAGAGTATCTCTTGTAGGCGTGGACTTTTTTTCCTCCCATTTTAAAATGCTAGTTAAAAGGGAAAAATGACAAGTTCATTCCTCTGAAAGAGAATTTTGGCAGGCAGATAGTATGATTCTGGAACAGACGGTTTAAATATTATTTATGTGTTAATTTAAAGTTGCAACATGGGCTTATGCATATTCCTGCAACATTAAATAGCTGTTCAACTTGCAATTGTTATCAAGATTAGATCAGTTTATTTGGAAGAAGAGAAAACATAGGGTGGGTTGCTGCCCCTGGGAACACAGAAGCCACTATAGTGGAGGGTCTCAGCCGTTGGTGAGAGAAGGAAGAGCCAGAGCATTTTCTCTGCTAGGGCAGGCAGCCTGTTACTGGGGCTAGAAACCACTGTCCTCCAATATGTGGTTATTGACCTGTTCAAATGATTGCTTTTCATTTGCTACTTCAGATCTAATTGTTGACTCTAGTGTGGACTACATTTATTTACCATGTCCAATAGCCAGCAAGCAACCTTCTCAACTTTGAGAATGGAACAGGGAGGTAATTAAATGGAAAATCAAAATAATACAAAACATCATATGATAAGACAAATCTTATTCTTTTTTTTTTAAAGTTTATTTATTTTTGAGAGTGACAGAGACAGCGTGAGCCGGGGAGGGGCAGAAAGAGAGGGAGAGAGAGAATCCTAAGCAGGTTCCAGGCTCTGAGCTGTCATCAGAGAGCCCAATGTGGGACTTGAACTCATGAAACTGAGGTCATGACCCTAGCCAAAGTTGGACACTTAACTGACTGAGCCACCCAGGTGCCCCAAGGCCAATCTTACTCTATCTTTAATTGTTATTTTAAGAAAAACTGAATGAAGGTATTTACCTCAGAAAACAAGAGGAAAAATCCTCCTTAGGTTGAATCACTTCTTGCCACGTTTTAGGCAACAATAAAGTTGGATACCTAATATGAATTTCATACAGAAAAAAAAAGGATGGCTCATAGATGTGTAAGTCAGGATAGGTTAGGTTATGGTGGTGTAACAGACAATCCACAAATCTCAGTGACGTAGCATATAAAGGCTTATTTCTTCCTCATGAAAATTCCACAAGTCAGAACAACTTTTGGCTTTCCAGGTTGCTTGCATATATTACTGTGCCATCTGGAACACATGTCTTGCACTTTGGTTATTAGAGCATGGGAAGAGCTTTGCATACCGGCTTTTAAATACTTCATCCCAGAAGTGAAATACATCACTTCTGCTTGCAACTTGTTGGCCATAATTAGTCATAGTACCCCTCCTAACTGTAACTAAGCTGAGAAATGTAAAGGAACACATAATGAGTGCTAAATGTTTCTGCCACAAAGCATAAATGGGACCTATGCTGTGTTAAAAGGGTCTCATTTTGTTAACTACCTGTATTTGTGTGATAGGAGCATTTTAGAGAGGCTTGCAGAGGGCTAGACTACTGGGAGGATTAAGGGTCAAGGTCCTCTCAAAGGCAGGAGAGCTGGAGTCAGCTCTATACTTGCTCAGACTGCTGGGTTTAAGTAGACGGAATTGTGGGAGACCCCGAGAGGCTACAGACAGAGCGTCTGGTTGCCCTACTGGGGACCATCTCCGTATAAAGAGGCAGATGATTTGGAGGAGTCTGATACTTGCCATTTCAAATCTCTGGGTTTGTGAGGGCCCTTTCTGAGGCTGACTAGTGCTCTGTAGACACTGACCATTCCTGCACGTAGTCCTCCCAGATGCCGAACCTCTCCTAGGGTAGGGATACCTTACTGGTTGTTGTGACAGCTGTGGTTGTGTCCCATGGTGACTTACCCAGAGAATTCCACCAGGTTTCTAGAGGAATAAACCAGGCAACCGGAGTAGGTCAGTATTGTTGCTTTTGTGGTATAAACTAGGGCCTCTCAAACTTGGTTATGCTTACAAATGACCTAGAGATCTAGTAAAAAATGCAGATTCTGGTTGAGTAAATCTGGGGTGAGGCCCGAGATTCTGCATATTGACCAAGATCTCACACTTCACATAACCAAGGATTAACCAAGGATTCCAACTGGGTGTGTTAATTTACTGAGGCTCAGTTGTATGAATATGATAGAAGGTTTTCCTTGGAAGCTTCCTCTGTGGGAGGCAATAATCTCAATCTCATTATTCCTATTGTTAGGCCACTGATGGGAATCACACATGGGCGGGCCTTCAGAGACAGAGAGGCCTCACTTGGGCTGAGCTATTTGTGAATATATGAATTCTCAATACACCTGGTTTTGTTTTCTCCTGTTAAGGAATCTGACAGGCAGTTAATAGCTCATGAAAAAGCCATATCCAAACTGTACTTTGAAGGAGTCAGAAGGTACTGCTTTTGAATGATTTCCTTCCCGTTGCAACTTCCAAATCCAGTCTAGCAAGGGGCCTGGACCCTGAGTGGCTCCTCTAGCATTCAGATGTGTGTGAGCAAACACAAGAGGCAATCAAATCACCTTAACACTGGCCACTTCAGAGCGCTCACTTGAGATGACAGTTTCAGCTTCAAAAGAGGTATGCAAACCGGAATAATGAAATGTTCCATTTTATTAAGTTCCTGGCCAGAGGGAGGGATTGTACTAGAAGGAAGAAAAGGTGGGGGGTTTTTGGCTTGATTTCTGTGACGCTGATAAGCAGTAATTCTTGCGGGGGGGGGGGGGGGTAACCCACTGCAGTAAAACCATTTTCATAATACCATGGGAATGAGTTATTGCTGCGAGTGAGGCATGGCTCCTAATGGCTGCCTCGGCTTCCATCTCCATCTTTCATGGGCCAGTCCGACGTTTTTATAGTGCTGACACAAGAGAGAGCATTTACGTTGCTTCCATTCTCCATCTGTCAACAGTTAGGGTAGAGGGCCACTACCTGAGCTTCACTTTTGATCTGCTTTCTGTGTCGCTCGGCATGGGACTGCTGGATATGTCGTGGGAGCAGAGTGGCTCTGGAAGCCAGTTGCACCACGTTTTCAGACCACTGATAGTTAGAAGGACTGAGAGTAAATTGTTTTTGCACAAATCAGAGCAAAGTGCCCTTTCCTCTCCTTTATGGTTCATCAGAAACTTGGCCACGGTGCATCGGCCTCACTTTCCCTGGGCCTCCCAGAACCTTGTCCGAGTTCCATTTCCAGAAAGTGGGATTCTCTGTCTCTCAGTGGACCTGGTATATGCCTGACTCTGAAACAGCAACCCAGAGATCTGGTTAAATGCATGGATGAGGAGAAAACACTTAACATGTGTGTGCCTCTACATTTCCACCCCTACCAGTAGTATCTGTGTGATCTGCGCTAGGAGCATGCGTATCCTTCCTGTCACTTCACTTCAACCCCCAAAAGTTCTTTAGGGATTGCTTACCAGTATTCCTAGGATCCATGAATGCAGAAGTTACTTCTTCTTCTCATTAATACATTGAGAGTTAACTATTAGCATGTACTAACCTGTATTGTTAGTTGCCTAACCTTTGAGATCAGAGAATGTTTTCTTTATATTTTCCTGTGGTGAGATTCCTGGCACTGTACCATAGCAGTTACTCGATGTATGTTTGACTGATCAGCAGATTGACCCAGTATCTGCTTGGATCTGCTTATGCTTTAAAAGGCAAGGTGTTTTGAGGGTGAGACAGGATAGATACCGGCTAATGCATGCCTTGAAGTCTTTGTAGAGAGTACCATTTGATGTGGCTGCTAAAACTGTCCACAAGCCAGTGCAAAGAATTCTAACATGAGAGAAAAGAGTCAGTGTACAAACGCAGATAGGGATTGAAGCCTGATTGCACAGTGTAGCAATGTCTCTGACGGAGCCTGAGTGTCTTTTGGAGCTTCTTGGTCCTAAAGATCTCATTCAGCTTTAGTTTAGGATGGTAATAAGTTAAACTCCAACACTGGGACGGCCGTTGATCAATGAAATGAGCTGGCAGTTTCCAGACAGATTCATGAAATGAAATACCTCAAATTGACCAGTCTGAGAACATTTTTCACAGCCTATCCATCCCTTCTGAGCTATTCAGAGAGCAAAGTAAAAGAAATTAGAACTTTGAAATTGCTGCTTGTCCAGTGGCAACCTCTCTGGGACACTGAACGAGTTGCAATTTATCTAGTTTTTCCACTTAGAGAATTGGCAATAGCAGCTGCACCAACCACACTTAATGAGTATAGATGTGTTAGATGCTGTACTGAGTCTCTGGATCTCAGTTAATTTTCCTGACAAACAGGCAAGGTAGCAGTGGTTATCCTTATTTCATAGATGAGGAAACCATCACTCAGAGAAGGAAGTAAGTTACCCAAAGTTGCACAGCTAGGAAGTTGCAGAAGGACTTGAACCCTAGCTCTACTTGATCCAAAGCCAAGCTCATAAATGTTATATAAACTGCCTTTTCCCTTTTCCAGCATCTCTCCTTGAAAAGAAATGCTCCTTTTCCAAGCGGAATTGGAAGACAGTGGGGTAGGTCCCAGTTCTTTAAGAGGTATGTCCTTGTGGTTTGGGAGGTAGGAAATATAAAAAATAAATTTTTGCTACTTCTCAGCCTGGTAGCCATTTCAGATGAACTAATAATCGTTGGTACTGTTTTGTGGGAGAACTCCATTCCCCTTTGAGAACTGTTGCAGTAATGCCTTTGGAAGGATTTAAATTCCTCTTAGGAGTTGGGCTGCCAAGGTTACCAGCCCAGACAGCCAGGAGAAGGGCATTCAACCAGGAAGATCTGAAGGAGAAAAAATAAGTGAGAGGAGAGGGATGAGTTTGATTCAGTGCATTTCAGTCACTTGAAGAACATCCAGGGGTGAATGTTGGACTAGAATATTGAGCATCAAAGAATATGACTGATGCTTTGAAGTGGAGTAAGGAGACCAGTTAAATGTGTAAGAATAAATAAATATGAGGCCAGTTAAACATGTGTAAGAATAAATGAGGTTATTAAAGGACACAGTGCAGAGAGGGAAGGAGGAAATCAAGGTAAGAATCTTGGGAGGAAGAGGAATGCATAAGAGAAAGTTGAAAGTGCTCAAAGCTAGGAGAGGAGGAATTATGCAGGGGGATTGTTAAAAGGGTCTACTAAATTGTTAGATGGTTAAAAGCAGTGTCTACCACAGTTGAACATGTGTGCACATTCATGTGACCTTGGGCTTCCTTCTTGGAATATGGTCCACAGAAATGGGTATGTGTGGGCACATACCCATACACGCAAGAATATTCATGGCAGTTTTGTTTGTGATAACCCCATGTGTGTCAGCAGTAGAATAGAAAATAAATTTTAGCATATTCCCACAATTATAGTAGTACACAGCAATTAAAAATGAAGTACTATACATGCAACAAGAAGGATTAATCTCATAGACATAATGTTGAATGAAAGGTTTTTTAAAAAGAAGTATTCATAGAGATAGCAAAAATTAAAGAGGATTGATTTTATATCCTCCCTGTAAGAGACATTTGGGATTCTGATCCTCCCTTATACAGGCTTTATAGCAAGTGTGCTATTTTGGAGGCTTTTTTTGAGCCTAATAGAGTACAGAATTGGCTTTTTTCCCCCATTTAATTTGCAGCTCCTCTTGCCCCCAAACCCACTGGAGTGAACATAAGTGTTGATGCCAGAGAAATTTTCGATGGATCCCTAGCTTTTTGGACTTGACCTTTATGACTAGCACCTGTTCACTGAGGGTTGGTCAGCCTTCTTGATCACATGTTGGAATTTTCTGCTTGGTCATTTTTGGTTTGACTTTCATATTTAGTCCAAATCAGTCATTCTTTGTAGGAGACTCCAAATTGAATACAGAAATAACAGTTTCCCTATTAAAGGGTTTCTTTTGTTTTGTTTTTGAGTGTGAATTTCATGAATATGTTTGCCTTATATGCCCCAAAGAGTAATGAGTACTAATTTAGGAATCCTTTTTTGATGTGGTTTGGCTGTAAGTCATGTCTTTTAGAAATTAGCATAAACTTCTCTTTTTTCTTTCTCTCAACATGAGAAGTCAGTGTTGCAGTCTTTTTCCTTTTGTTTCTAATAAGGCAAAGACTCCACAGGGTTAATTAATGCCAACTATCCTGTGACAAAGATTGAGCCAGCTGAGAGCATTCATTTATTACCTACGGTGAACAAACCAGCCGTTGAGGAGGGAGAAAAGAGAATAAGCATCCTTCAGCAGGAGAATGAAGCAGTGGAGGATCTGGGAATCTGTGAGGCAAAGAAAGATTTCTAACAGTTTAAGAGAGTAGCCGGTGGCAGTAGCTGGAGGCTGAGATGGAGCAACTATGTAGGATGGAGTTAGAAATAAGAGGCTGGGGCACCTGGGTGACTCAGTCGGTTAAGCAGTTAAGCTTCTGACTCATGATTTCGGCTCATATCACGATCTCACTGTCGTAAGGTTGAGCCCCGTGTCGAGCCCTGTGTGGAGCCCCATGTCAGGCTCTGTGCTGGGAGTGGAGCCTGCTTAAGAGTCTTTCTCCCTCTCTCTGCCCAACCCCCTCTCAAATAAAAGAAATCAGAGGCTAAAAGTGAAAGTGGGAGGGATGGCAGTGGCAAATCTATGAAAGAGCTGGAGAAGAGGTGAGAGCCCCTGTTGAGTAGAGGTGAAAATTCAGGCACTGTCCACCTGCTATCAAGACTTTGAAATGAAAAAAATAATATCCCCCCACAGGTAGAAGCAACTGAGTATTTCCAATCATCTATGCATTTTGTGTTGCGGTGGGAGTTGGTAAAACATCTGAGAGATTGAATTGTTTACTCTTCATTCATTTTAATTCAGTGGAATTAATTCAGTGGAAACATAGTCTTTAATAAATGATTATTATTCCACTTTTTATTGTGGAGATTTGAAAACATATACAAGTTCAGAGAATATTATGGTCCCCAAGGCTCCCATTACTCATTACCTAGTGCTAATAATTATCAATACTTTGTCATTCTTGATACATGCTCATTTTTGGAAGATGAGTTCAGGGGAATTTTAATTATTTTTTGTATTAAAGAAGAGCCCGTGTCTACCTCTTAATCTCATTTGCTCTTTTAAATCAAAATAGCCACCAAATAGCCAACAGATATTTGGGGACTGTTTTTCTGCTTTTTACAAGTTGGTGCAATTACAGGAGCAAGCAGTAAGATCTGCTGGGGTTTGCACTTGTTGGCCCCATTATGGATGAGCCCTTAGCATCAGATGGTGGCCAGGCAGGACGGTAAAGGATCCTGGCAGGTTTTGGTGCCTCAATTCTTTGATCCATGGGATCCTTCTTCAGGCATCCTGGAGCTCAGGATCTCTTACCTGTCTTTTAAACAACATACCTGCAGAAAAAGTTTTGCTTGACTTACTCACCATGAGAATGGATGATTGGGTATATTTCATGTCTGTTAGGGGAAGCTTCATTTTAAGTGTAAATAAGAAGCTGGGTGAAATATATAAATCAGTAATTGCAGAAGGCAGGTGTTAGGCAACAGGTTAGGGAATTATTTCTTCCGGATGCAGGGCCTGGACCCCAAAATCACTTGGTGTAGGCTGCCACCTATTTCTATATACAGAGTGGCCCCAGCATGTCAGCCTTCTTGTGATGTCCCCAGACTTCATCTTCCATACTTCCTGGGCATAGCTCCCTCCTCCAAGTTCTGGTCAGCCTTGTGCTTGTGCCTTCAGGAGCCCTGTCCATAGGCAAGGTCAAAAGCTTGTGGCTGTGGTGCCTGCCGGGGTTTGAGAAGGGAATGTGCAGCTGTTCATTTTATTTTTACTTCTTCCTGTTCTTCCCCTTGCAGGGGTTGTCCACCCTCTGCTGCCTTCTGAAATGATTATTAATGGAATCCTCTTCACTTTTTCTGAACCCTTGGTTTTTCCTTAGTTCCTGATTATTTTAATTCTGCTAGGCTCTTTTTTTCATGTCTTTTGCCTGCTGGTCCTTGATTTACAGTCCTGCCTTTTTCTTGCTCATGTCCTTCTTTTCTATTCCTGTCATATTCTTTCTCTTCTTTGAGCTTGCACATATTGGAGCAAATGAAAATATAATTTTCAGATTTTACTGGCCCAATTATTCTATTCTAAATGAAGCCATGGCAGCAATCACACTGATCTCTGAAACCCAGGCAATCTGAGGACAGAAGAAAAATACTAGCTCTTCTCTTGCCTTCCTGGCCACTTGCTCTGATATGATTTTTATCTCAAAGAATATTATAGATTTAAACATGTTATAAGTCACATTAAGTTTTTTCCCAACGAGAAAAAGGTAAATTACTAATATTTTTGAATACATTAGTGATTCTTTTGAGCACCTTCTGGGTGCATAAGTGTTATGCTGATCAGCTATGCCTTTGACTGGTAACTTTTCCAAAAGATTGGTATCCTATAATTGATCTATGAAGTAAGAACAAGAAGAATTGAAGGTATTATGCAAGTATTAAGCCATGAAATTGTCATAGGGTGTATCTTTAATAGTTTAGCTTGGTTCTCATCTTCATGAAGATTTTCCTAGTCATTGCAGGAAGTTCTATTCTTGAATCCTTCCTTCCTTCCTCCCTCCCTCCCTTCCTCCCTCCCTCCCTTCCTCCCTCCCTTCCTTCCTTCTTCTTTCCCTCTCTCCCTTTCTTCCTTCTGTCTTCCCTCCCTCCAACCCTCTTCCCTCCCTCCCTCCCTTGCTCCTTCCTTCCTTCCTTCCATCTATCCTTCTTCCATCCTTGCTTCTTCCGTCCTTCCTTCTTTCTATCCATCCATTCATGCATCCATATGTCTGTCCATTCACCTATTCAATCACCCATGGACTCATCCATCCACCCACCTAGTGCTTATTACTCTTTGTAAGATGCTGTGCAAATATTGGTCATGCAAAGAGCAGTATAGTCCCTGCCCTTAAAGGGTTCATAATTTGGTAGGAGAGAACTTATAATAATAATAGAAGCTAATATTTATTGAGCTTTAACTATATGCCAGGCATTGCAATAAGCATTTAAAATAAATGATCTCACTTAATAATCAGAGAAACTCCTGAAGTATCATTGCACAGATGAGAAAATTATTGCTGGGCTGGAAATATTGGACATGAGGGCTAGTTTGACTTTAGAAGCCTATAAACCTTCAATCTGATGGTCAGCCTCATAAAACCCCAAGTGGTAATGTGTCTAATTCCCACAAACTATCATTCTTCTAACACTGGTAAGAAATAGGAGAGGGTTTGGGGGCCACCATTGGATGTCCAGTCACTGTGAGCCTTTCCTGTGGAGACATCTGCAATGAATGATTCAGTGGGGACTCTGCTGCTCATAGTCACATGGTGGATGAGCCCAAGAAGGGAAGAAAGCCTGACTCCTTGAGCTCAGGTTTGGAAAGAAGGTTCTCTGTTGATATCTCATTGTATTGATCTCTGTTGTATTTTAATAATGTAAATGTATTTTTACACCTTGCTTGAGGATTCTTAATTTATTATCTCTGAATGGCAGTGACAGCAGTTGGAAAGCAGTAGCAACTTGGGGAAACACAGAAAAGTTAAGTAACTTGCCCAAGGTTACAGGACTAGGAAGTGCCAGAGTGATACTTGAGCCCAGAATCAGGATAGTTGTCTCTTACACTTAATTTGTTTCACTTACTTAGTGCTTATTGGATATGTGCTTGCAGTACAAAGAACAAATGCTTGGAGCCAAACCAATCTGGGCATGAACATGCCCTCCGGCACTTGCTAATGTCATCATCTTGGACACATTAAACTTCCATAGCCTCACTGTCCTCCTTTGCAGAAGTGGGATAGTGATACTTAAGGAGACAGGCTGCTGTGAGGATTAAATGAGATGATGGGTATAGAGTACTAGTCTGGTACTTGGCACACAGAAGAAGAAGACCCTCCATAAATGTCTGTTGTCTTAGTTCGGGTCTCCTCCCTTTTGGATTTTGGTTCTCCAAGGGCATATCCCTACTTACTGTGGGAACTCAGGAAGTGTCTGATGATTATGAATAGGGCTTTGGGAAGCCATGTGAGACCAATGGCTGTCAGCTCTTAGATCACTTTCTCTTTAATTTTAGGGGAAATAGATACATTGTAGAAGACTGGCCCCACAGTGGCTTATCATCATCATCATCATCATCATCATCATCATCATCAAAGCCTTTAACCAAAGATTACCTGGTCATAATCTTCATGGGGTGGAACCTGATAATCCTTACTCTCTCCCCAGTGATTCATATGATCCACCAGTTTGGGAAGCTATTAACCTTAGAGGGTTTCATTACCTATAATAGCCCAGTGTCCTGTATACAGTTGCCAGATAAAATACAGATGACTAGTTAAGTCTGAATTTCAAATAAACAATGAGTACTATTTTACCCTAAGTATCTCTTAACTATCACACAGAACATACTTACGCTAAAAATTATTCATTGTTTATCTGAAGTAAAAATTTAACTGGTGTGCTGTATTTTTATTTGCTAGATCCTAATCCCAGTTCACAATGATGCAGGTGTGTAAGGAGAAAAGACCAACATTTCCATGTACTTTCTACTGCCCTCTGAAATGCACACAGTGCTCTTTTGGTTAATTTTCCCCTCAATAAAAAAACATGAGTTGTTAACTGGTGTTGGCTAAGTCTTGTGTGATTTAATTCCTCCCACCACAGACATTATTTTGTATAACCCATAAATGAAGGTAGATTTAGGTATTGTGATGGAAAAGATTTTTCTTTGAGAATTTCTGGCCCTTGAGGTTCCATGTGGTCACCTTTGTCATCATGCTGGGGATAGCTTGAGGCAAAATAATGGTACTCACAACCTCTTCCCACCACACCACCTCTTTCCCTAACTTTGTGTCACTGTGAATCCTCAGCTCCCTCCTCTTGATTTTTATGATCTGCAAAATGGTGAAAAGATGAAAAAATGTCCTGAGCTTAATCGAAAGTCTATCTAATAATAATGAGTCCTGCAGCGGGCTTGTAAAGAACGCAGATCAGACCCACTTAACCATAATGGTCCTACAAAGTAATGAAGACTCAAGTGGTCCTTATTAGGTATCAAGCTGTGAATCAGAACTCATCTAACATTCTGATTGCTGAGGAAATCAGTAATTGATGTGACAGAATGGCCATTGTTATTATTATTACTTTTTTTTTTTTTTTTTTTTTTTTAGACGAAGCTGCTAGAAGCCTGCCCCCAGCCTCCTTGGGGTATACCAGGTGTGCGGGTTGAGTGTTGCCCTTCCGTTAAATCTTCAAATGGGGGCTCTAATAAATTTTGCATTGAAATAAGTAATGACCACATTTAATGACCAGTTTGTGTGAGTGTTAACAGCTTGTGAGCCAACAAACTGGTCATTAACAGGTGCTAACTTTTGCTTTCTGGTTTAAACAATCCATTCTCGTCTTTCTCCTGTTTGTGTTAGGGACTTATGCAAATTATGGCTGGTTTCTTCATTTTCCTTGAGATAGGCAGCTCTTTTAATCAGATACCTCTCTGCTCATGGCTCCTCTTTCCCAGGATTGTTTCTTCTGTAGTTCAGAGATGAATGCATTTTTTTAAAAAAATCCAGTTTTTCTTCTGAAGGAATGAATGCATCCTGGCATAGTTTGGTTCCAGAATGAATTAGGTGAAAAGTCATGGAGAAAAATCCACTCTTAAAATATGAAATCTCCTTCTTTGAAGAAGGAATGCAAATAGGTGGAAAATGTCATAAGATTTGAGGCAGGATTATGTCTGCTGAGGGGATGTGACAAAGATTATCATCTTTGTGCTAGAAATGAATAGAAATTTCTATTTGAAGAGCGTGTGATTGATCTTCCCTTAGTCCAATATGTGTCTGCAATGGACCCCTCCAGAGAAATCCCCTTCCCACAGTCTCCCTTGTTTTGGTTTCCTTGCTTTTGCCAGATTATTAGTAAAAAGAACATACTCTCCTCTCTCATGTACCCTTGGGGGAGTGGGGTTGGGAGAAGGTTTGTGTTGCAGGAGTTTCCTGTAGATAAAAGAGAAGTCAGAAAACAAGAAGTCTAAATTCTGTCCAGTGAGCTACCTTTACCATCTTGTGTATATGGAGGCTGCACTGGATTATACACTGTTCTGAAGCAGTGCTTCTGAAACTGTTTGTGGCAAAGAGCTATTAAAAAAATCCAGTCCGGGGCGCCTGGGTGGCGCAGTCGGTTAAGCGTCCGACTTCGGCCAGGTCACGATCTCGCAGTCCGTGAGTTCGAGCCCCGCATCGGGCTCTGTGCTGACAGCTCAGAGCCTGGAGCCTGTTTCAGATTCCGTGTCTCCCTCTCTCTCTGCCCCTCCCCCGTTCATGCTCTGTCTCTCTCTGTCCCAAAAATAAATTAAAAAAAAAAAATCCAGTCCATTGCAGATTGATCATTTTTAAAGTATAAAATCAGACACTTGAATGTCCTGGCCAATGTCAAATTGCTGTACAAGTTTCTAACTGGTTTCTCTCACTTTTCATACTTATCCTGTCTTGGGCACAGTGGGTGTGCAACCAACATCAGTCATGGATCACACTTTGGGTAGCACTGTTCTCATGACCTTGAGTCTTTCCTCTTTTATAGGTAGGAGTGTTGGTGGTGGGAGAAAACTGTGGCTCAGCCACAACTTGCAATGATCATTTCCTTGGAATGACTTTATGGTGAAAGGGTGGGCCATGACTGGATGGTTTCTCAACTATCCAGTCATGGATATTTTATTTTTAGTATAGTCTTCTATGATATTTGGCCAACAAGAAGGAAGCAGCTTAGTGAAACTAATTTTCCCTCCTGGGTGTTCTTCAGATTAGAGTGGCTGGAGCACTTGTCTTGATTAATCTAAACCCAGGAGCAGAGAGGAAGGCGCTCTGGGCCAGCAATAGGGTTGGTGTTTGGGGAAGAAAGGTAACCGTGGTCTGAGTCCTCTCACACATGGAAGTGTTTTATCAGATGGGGCCTTTAGAAGGTTCTGTGTTCTTTATAAGTGTCAGAATTTTAAAACTTAATGTTATAAAACTTGTAAGGATGATGGCAACAATCTGTAAAATGGCATTTAAAGTCACATTCAAGTTTTGTTCCTGGATATTATGAAATTTAATTGTATTAGTAAGCTACAAGGTACCATTTACTTTCTTGTTTATGGTTGTTTTCAGTTTGTCACAGAATCTGAAATAAAAATGCACTGTTTAAAATGAGTGGGGTTCAATACCTTAATATATTTCTTTTAAAGGTCACTTACATATTGTTCAAACCCCACTGAAAAGCAAAACTGTTAAGAGTGAACATGTATTTTATGAAGACTTGGTATTGCTTAATGGTTGGCCGTAATCATATGAATATCAGCTTTAATTTGTATCAGAGGGTTTGTTGAATTTGCACTAAAAAAGTCCCTGTGTTCTAATTCTAGCACCACTGCTCTGAGTTCCTTAGGCTCCTTGCTTGTTTTCTTCTCATTAATATATTGGAGGCCCCAAGAGTTCAGTTTGTCTCTTCAGTTAACATTTATGGAACACTTACTGTTGTGAGGCAAGGTGCTAGACACTGAAAGATCAAAAGGAAATAAGACATGTGCCCCACCACTCCTGGCACTGGCAATGAAATACGAAAAATGAGATGGGCCACACAGGTCATCTGACGTTCAAGAGAGGCACAGCCACAGTGAGCTATTGTGGGGATGCAGATGAGGAGAATACTCACTTCTGGGCAGCGGCTTGCAGTGACGGTGGAGGCTAGGAGAAGGGAGGGATGATATTTTAGGCAGTGGTCAGCAACTTTTTCTATGAAGGGCCAGGTAGTAAAGATTTTAGGCTATGCATATCAGATGGCTTTGATTGTAACTATTCAACTCTGCGGTTGTGATGTGGCTGTGTTCCAATAAAATTTTTATTTACCAAAGCAGGTGGTGGGCCAGATTTAGCTTATGGTGGCACAAAAGGTATTTCTAGAGAAATAAAGGAAGGAAGAACCTGGAAATAAATGTGGATCAGTTCTAGGAAATTTGGATGCTAAGCTGAGTAATTTGAACTTTCACTTGAAGGTCATGGAAAAAAAAATCACTGTATTGGTCAGGCCAGACCAGGCTATGTGGCAGTAAAAACAAAACAAAACAAAACAAAACAACACAACTTCCAGAGTCTTTTCATACAGTGGCTTACTTCTAGCACATACAAAATATGATGTGGTGAAGGCTGTTCTCCCAGATAATACCCAGTTATCCTCCATATGGTATGGCAGTGACTCAGGCACTTCCATTTTGTGGCTCTGCCATTTCAACACTTGGGTTCCTGGGTTACCACAGGAGAGAAAATAGAACTTAGAAAACTCATACTTGTTTTGCAATGCCTTGGTCCAGAGTTGATACCCTCTCTTCCATCATAGTCCAATGGCCAGAACTTGTGGTCTGGTTCTGTAACTATAAGAGGGTTGGAGAAGAAAATCAGAACAGGTAAGCACTAGAAGTCTCTACCACTGTCTGTGGGCAGAATGAAACCAGTGATGGTGTGGGAGGAGGGTGGCAGAGAAGTAACATGATCACAGTGTTGCCTGTGGAAGGTTAATCTGAAGGACGGCCCGGAGTATGGAGAGGCAGGGAGACCAGTTAAGACGTTACTGTAGAAGTCTACTCAAGAGTTAGTAAAGGGGGCGCCTGGGTGGCGCAGTCGGTTAAGCGTCCGACTTCAGCCAGGTCACGATCTCGCGGTCCGTGAGTTCGAGCCCCGCGTCAGGCTCTGGGCTGATGGCTCGGAGCCTGGAGCCTGTTTCCTATTCTGTGTCTCCCTCTCTCTCTGCCCCTCCCCCGTTCATGCTCTGTCTCTCTCTGTCCCAAAAATAAATAAAAAACGTTGAAAAAAATTAAAAAAAAAAAGTTAGTAAAGGACTGAACTAAGGCAGCGGCAAAGGAAATATGAAGGAAATGAAATATGTGAGGGAATTAAGGTCTGGTTGGGCACAAGGACAAAGAAAAGACTGAGTGAAAGGTGTTTCTTTGTATTATAGCTCAGGAATGTCGTCAGGGAAGTCGGAAGGGATAAGTCCTAGAAGAAGATAGAGAATTTGATTTTAGGGGGCATGTTGATTTTGGAGTGCTGGTGGACATTCAAGTAGAAGCTTCTGACAGAGTTGGAAATTGGAATTGAGAGTCTTTAGATGTGGTAATTGATGCAAGGGGTAGAGATATCACTAAGTGACAAAAATAAAAAATATGGGGCAGCTGGGAGGAGAATGGGGACCGGCAAGAAGATACAGAGTTAACAGAAGAATAGCAAGGCAGGGGTCTTTCATCAAACAAAAGTGAGAAAGTTTCAGAAGGGAATGTGTTCAACACTATCAGAAGCTACAGAAAGATGAAAAGGCAGGTTGTAATGTCTGGTGCTAATGCACTGCTCCTTTCTATTGGATCTCCTTTAGTCCCTTGCTCAGCCTCAATATGCTTTTGGCTTCAGCTGCTTATACCTGCAACTCTTTTGTGAAAACCACCTTCAGGCTACTGGAGTGATTTTGCTGGTGTGCTCAGAGAGGAGGAAGTGCCTGGAATTTACCTTCCTCTACCTGTCATCCCGAGCCCTTAGCCACCACTGCCAGCTGGGAAGTATGAAAACCTAGTTCCCTTGCCTTAGGTTAGGACAACTCCAAGATATAACTTACACTCTAGAGCTCCCCTGTGGGACTTTGCTTGCTTCTTCCCCTCACTGCCCTGCTTGCCCCACTCCCTTTTTCTCCCAGGAACACTGCCTTCACTGCTCTAATAGATCACTTGCCTGTGAATCCTCATGGCAGAGTCTGTTTCTAGAGCTAATTCTAGAATTGGATTTACAATAGTTTGATCTTGGGGGAACAGTCCTGATGATGAAGCAACCCCGGAGAGGCTGGAGTGCTGAGAAGCAGATGCCACGTTATGAATGGTTGAGGAGTGACTGGATGATAACCAACTGACTGGGGATACCAGTAGAGAATATTCAGTGGAGAAGGTTGATGGTGAGAAGCTCAAGAAAATGACAGGGTAATATGGTTAAATAAGGTTGCTTATTTGGGTTTTAGACTAGTAGAAATCTGAGCATGTGGCTAGTCAGGAGGGATGGCATAAACAAGGAAGAGAAACTGAAAACACTAGAGCGAATGAGATGTGACGTAGATAGAAGCAACTATGGAGGAGACAGTAGAGGAGGTCTCCCGAATGTAGGTAGAGGGATGGGCATTACAAAGAGGACGGCATAGTGTGTCCTTCAACACAACTATGAGAGCAGAAGCAAGTCAACTTTAAGTAAACGTGTACTGAGGAGCCAGGCTGGGAAGACTTGGAGATGATGCAATTTAGTACCTACATTTTGCAGACTCTGAAAAGGTTCAGAGAGCTCAAGTCACTCAGTGGGCAAAGAGTGGAGCTGAGACCTGAGCAGGTCTCCTCATGACTTACTTTCGTTGTCCTATGCAGCCAGGACTGGCAGAGAGAAAGCCAGCTAACTGAGAATTTTGGACAGTGGAGGGGATGCTGATGAACACCCTCCTTCCCTGTGATCCCTGTGTGAGTGAGAAAACAAGGACAAGGTAGAGCCTCGGTCTGTCTTAGATCAGGTCCTCCTGACTGACACAGAACACACAGTGTGACAGCCTCAACAAAATGAGTTGTTGCATAGAATAACATTTTTCAGTCCAGACAGTCCAAACTGTGGATTTGGGAAAAGACAGACACTCTGGGGAGGAGGAACCAGGTCCTGGTTTGCAGGACAGTTTTCAAGTTGATTTCAAAGTGTGTGATTGTTTTAATGCCTTTAATATTGGCACAAGCACCACTTAAAGAAGTTCATCAACAAAGAGAAGCCTAGCAAGCTTCCTGACTCTGGAAAGGGTGGAGGTCAAGGGAGCAAAGAGGTGGAAGGGGTCTTACAATTTTTTTTTTTTTGTGAAGAGTCTGGAATTTAACTTAAGTCATTAGCTATTGAGCATTAAAAAGGGACCTTTATTTTTGCAAGAGGATTTATGGCCTTTTATATGTTTATTTTTCCTTCACTATTAGACATCCAAGGAAGAAAGAACACAAGGGTCAGAGACTCCCTCTGTCCAGCAATAGGCCACATCTCCCTAGGTTTCCAAGTTCAAGGTGTCCCCTGGAATAGAATGAGGGGAGAAGGGCATGCTTTCACTCACCTGAGCTGAGTTTGCCTCACTTCTCATCTAAGAATCAACCCTCCTACCCTCATCCTCACTCCATTCAACTTGACCCCACCCCATCCACCCATGCCATTCACTGACTCTCTTGCTCATATTTTCCTGCCTTCCAGAGAGGGTGTGTCAGGCATTCTGCTTGGTTTGTGAGAAATACAAAGTAGGATAAACTACAGTGATTGTCCTCCAAGTGTTTACAGGGTAGGTGGGAGAGCCTTATTGTATACTCAAAGAGGTAAATAATTGCTTTAACTACATCAATTCAAGATAGTTTTGAGAGATATCAGTGGATTGTTAGGCACTCAAAGTTTAAGGATTCAGAGTGAGAGATCCCTGGGCTGGACTGGGTGTTCTGTGAAGATTTCTTAGTGGGAGTGGGAGCACAACCAGGCCTGGACATTTGGGCAGAATTTGGATGTGGAAATGAGAAGAGGCTGGGGGGTGGTGGTGGTGGTTTCCCTTCATACACACCGTGTGTATGCATAATCTGTGATGGATGTTTAAGCAGATTCGGTGCATAAAGGGGACATCGATCTGTTTTTGTTTCCAAGGCAAATGAACTTGTGTGGACAGCACGGGGGCTCATTAAATGCTTGGTGAATTGGAAGGCAGTTTCTGTGAGCTTGGAATGCTGAGCCTGGCAACACTAAAAGATCACTCCATCAGTATTTAGTGAGGTGCTCTGAGTTGCAAGGACTCCACTACGGAGATGCTATAGGAGGTAAGGGTGAAAGAGGATATCGTTCCTGCCCTTGAGAAGCATACAGTCAATGATGGACTCATTGGACACAAGCCCACAAGCAGAAATTTAATAGTTCAAGGCTCTGGAAGGATCAGTGGAAATAAGTGAAATAACCAAAGTTATTGGAGGAATTTGAGTAGATGGTGGTGCGGGGAAGAGTGTTGATTGTACTGAGCATGACTTTTTTTTTTTTTTTTTTCTTAAACTGTTGGCTTTTGGGAGGAAAAGTTAAAAATAAGGCAAGGAAAATAAAGGTATATTAAAGGACACATGAATGCTCATAGGAGACTTTATATTGAATCTAAACATCTTGATCTTACATTTTATATCAACCCTTTGCTCTCATCTAGTAAAGTGGGGTAGATAAACATGGAGAAGTAACTCTTGCAGTTACTTCCAAAACCCTTGTTGGATCATTAATTTTCTGTCTTTTCTCACTAGTTTTATGTCAGAGCCAGAACTATTAATGTGCCACCATAAACCATCATTTCCCCTCTTTTTTCAGCATGTGGTGGTCATTTGCCTGTGGAGACACTAATGAACAATAGAGTGGCAGGGATACACCATGCAGGGATTGGGGAAAATGCAAAGGGAGGCCAGAGGAGTTGTGGGAAATTTGAAGGATTAACCCCGCATTTCCTAAATTAATAAGTGTTCATCGATGGACGATAAGACATTTCATTAATTGGTGGATGGACCTTTGATCTTTCATTTTAGGGATTGTCACTGCTTGGCCTCAGACCTAATTCTTTCTTGACCATAACCTGGCTGTGGATAAAAGGCCTTCTATGGTTGGGGAGAGAAATTTCACAGATAACCCAGAGGTAACCCAGCCGGAAAGCAAAGAGTTGACTGTGCCATACCTAATTGACAGTGGAGGGGTAACCTCAGGTTACGTGCCTTTCGACTCAAGTTCCGTATTAGCTGTTTGCTTGGAAGGAGCAGATGTTTTGGCTCTGGTGGTCACTGCTCACCTCTGTCTGGGAGGTGCATCAATCACTTTAATTATAATGGAACGTGGGGCCAAGAACTGAAGGAGAAAAATCAACCCAATCCCAAGAACAATCTTTCTTGATGAATTCTCCCCTAAATCGAAACAATTCACTGGATATCCCAGCTGGGGTTCATATGCTTTTGATTACTGTGGGCTATTTAGCTCTACAAAATGACAGGCTGCTTAATGGACTTTTAATGGTTATAGGTTTCTCTCTCTTTTTTTAATGAGCTTCACCAGTTTGTTACTAATGCCCTGTAGAAATTTGGCGAGGGGCCAGACTTGATGTTACACATTTCTGGTTTCCAGGCGGCATTCATGGCATACACGGAACCATCATAGCCAGTGGGGAAGTATGTTGCCAATCGTAGTAGGGTAGTGCCATCAGGGCAGGGAGAGCAGGAAAGCTAACTGAGTGCCCTGTAGTCCTAATAATGATGTCATCTTAGAGACGATGGTTGCTCTTTGTAGCTGAAGTTACCTGAAGGCTTTAGAGGCTTTGGGATCCCAGGGGGCAGGAGAGTTCTCCATGTTGGGAGTGGCCTTTGCCTTCCTTGGATTTCCACAGTGTTGGTAAAAGGTGTCCCTCATGGACTCGGTTGCATCCTGTCCACCAGTAGGTCTGTGAATATCTAGAGACCAGGGCCAGGTTTCATCTTATCATGTTTGTGTCTGTAGTGCCTGGTGCCAGACTGGGGCCATAGTAGATACCCAATTCACGTCTGTTGAGGGGGAGGCAACAAGCATTTAGAAAGAGTGAGGAAGAAGGGCTTTTACTGAGAGGACTCCCTGTTCTGGGCAAAAGCATGAGATCTGGGGCAAGAGAAGTATGAGGAATGAGGAAGAGTGAGGGCATCCTGAGTCACTAATAAGAACTCCCATTTCTTGTCATGCACCAGACACTGTGCTAAACACTTTGTATCCATCACCTCAGCAATGCTGAGTAGTAGACGGTGGTGTGCTGCTAAATATTCAACAATCCACTTTGGATGGTCTGGGGAAGATGCCCAGATTTGTAGTAAATACTTCCACTCTGGCCTCTTTCAAACATCCACGTGGTATCAGCCAGCTGGCAAAATTTCAGAAAATTTAACAATTGGCTTTTGTGAGCTAGTGTGAACACACCCCCAGAGGTAGGTTTCATTATCCCATTTTACAGATGCAGAGGATAAGGCTAAAGAAGTAAACAGGCCATGTTCATAGAGAAAGTAAAGGACAGAGTCCTTTAAGGTCCAGAGTAATTCCGAAGGATATGCTCTTGACCATTGCACTGCACCACTTTCCTGAGCCCACTTCTGCCGTCACTGGAGTAGCCACAAAACTGGGAAGTGGGCGTTGTGGCCCATACTTACCTAAAGCTCACTCTGGTTTCCTGGGTTGCTCCTGTAGGTTACCTACGATATTCTCTATAGAACTTTGTTGGAAGCTTCTGGTTCCTGGGCCACCCCCTCCTCACTGTCCCTGCATTCTGCTCACCCACTCTATGGATGTTTCGCTTCTTACAGCAATGTGGGCTCTAGTCCTGTTATGAGGTATTTATTGTGGTCCCACCTCCTCATTTTATAGATATGCAGATTGGGGGCCAGAAATACTAAATGATTTATCCAGTTACACACAGCCCATCAGTGGCAGCACTGGAAATAAAATTGAGATTTCCTGATTCCTAACCCAAGGCTCTTCCCTGGAAATGATTCTGCTTCCCTCTCTTAAAAAAATACATGAGACTTGGAGTTAAAAAAAAAAAAGAGTAACTGGGGGTAGATTTTCCTGCCCCATTGCTGATGTTCTTACTCACTGCTGGCTCCCATTTTGAAAGATTCAACTTGACTTCCCTGGATTCAGGGGCAATGAGCCGAGAATTCAAGGACAGGCACCAGGAGCACGTTGTGAGGTGAATGCAGCAAACATGAAAGACATTCTTTGGGAGCTTTAGTGGATGGGAGGAGGGGGAGGGAGGAAAGGTGGGGGCTCCTTGCTGAAATACCCTCATGTTTCGGAGTCCCGAGATACTCCTAAATCACGCCCAGGTCATATGGTGCCTATACTTGTCTCTTGGCCTAGGGTGAAAACAGTTCACGTTGTAAAATTAACTTTCCACATTTGGCTGGCCTACGCGGGCCAGCTTTCTTTCAAAGTGAGTTTGCGAATGAATGAATGAATGTGTTGACTGGGTTACTGTTCTTAGGGGAGCCTTCTTTGCATCGGACTTGGAGAAGGATTAAAGCTGGTTTTGAAAAGTGTTGGTGCTCTCCCAAACACAGCATGCTGATAGAATTCTGGTTGCACTTTTATTTGCTATGGAACAAAATGCTCTAGTTTCATGGAAGAAATAGCCCAGCAGATGGTGTTTGGTGGATGGCATGAATGTAGTCTTGTAAATAAGCATTCAAAATAGACCAGCTTCCCCCCAAATTTACCATCTGCCCCTTACCCCATGAGGTCCACAGGTGGTAAAAGAAAGAAAGGAAATTGATGCTTTTAGTTGTTATTGTTACTCTTTTAGTAATCCCAAATTATGGCATTCGTATATTTGGTTATTCAATTTTTGGGGAGCAACTTGATGGAATTTTAGGGTTTGATTAGGCTTAAGAGTAATTGTCTAAATGGCATTGCCCTGCTTAGCTTCTTTTTGGGGGGTAGCTTTTGATGTGTTCCTTTTTCTGCAGCTCTCATGGCTGGGAGGCTTCTACCTTCTCCCCTGGCTCTGGATAAGACTCTCAGATTCCCTATTGCTTCCAGTCTCCCAAAAGCAGGCTAATCTAATGTGCATAGGATCTGGAATCATGCATACCTGGACTGGAACTCATTTTTAATCTGTGGAGCAACAGACAAGTCAATCTCTGTAAATCCCAGTTTCCTCATCTGTAAAATGAGGACACTAATGCTGTTAAAAGGACTACTGAAGAAGGTCCTTAAGTTTAAGTGAGAAGAGGCATCGGTGGCACTCAGGACTTTGTGGGCAATGTTGAAAAAATGTTCAGTGTTGCTATTCATGTCATCACCACCATCCCTGACTATAATACACAGCTATCTAAACTGGGGAGTAAAAGGGAATTCTGGGTATTGGTGATTTATTTCAGGGGTGGTAGGGGAGGGTGATGGAACTCATCAGGCTGACTGCTTACACTCTTCCTCTCCCCCCGCCCCCACCCCCGCAAAAGGAGTTCCCATAGGCCACCAGCCAGAACATGACTCAGAGGATGGAATGCTTTGTGAGGCTTTTGGTGGGTTGGGTTGACTATGTAGGCAGGGAAGATCTAAGTCAAGATTTTCTCGCATGTAAATGGTGGATGGTTCAATGGGATGGACTGAGCATTCGGATTAGGAATCTGAGGTCAGAATCTTTAAAAGACAGGAGTCTGTTTTTAATACTGGGGCCATGGGAATTCTTAATTATTGATTCTCTCCCATTTTTGCAGAAACAGAAAGATTGGGTTTAACCGATAGGATTAGTTTGCTCAGATTTGGAGTAAGGATTTACAAGGGGGCTGGATTTAGAAAACCCTAACTTTTGAAATTTTTGTTGCAGCTTCAGTGATGCAGAGACTTAGGAACAAAATGGCTAGGTGGAAGTAGGGGCCAGAGAGGAAAACTTCTGGAGTGTATCTTTGAAGAAGAGCTTCTCACTGGGGTGCAGCTGTCTCTTTTTAGTGATTGTGGTTACATTGAGAGAATGGGGATTTGTTGGGGTGCTGCTTATTGAGAGGAGGGCGAGCAGATGTTCTGAAGGAGACTTACAGGTCTTCAAAAAGGACCGAAGGAGATTTGACCTGCAATACCCTACCTCTCTAGCATTTAGCTGGTTCTTTTCTCAGAAACTTTCAAGTGGCAGTTAGAATCTTCAAGTTGTAGTAACAAAAGGTATCATAGAGGTGTTCCAGTTCCCATCTCCTTATGTGACAGATAAGGCAACTCCAACACAATGAGATCAAGTTTTTGTCACCCCCTTCCCTAACGCCCCCACCTTGAGATCCAGAAACCAAAGGTGGAAACTGTGTTCTTGTATTTTTGGTAGAAAAGGTCAGGATTGCGCCATTTTTTCAGCCCCTTCTCATACTAAAAGTAGGTGTTGTTGAACTCATTGCATGCTGGTTAGAGTACAGCATTATCCTTAAGAAATATTAATTGAATATTAAGCCTAGTGTGTATTGTTAGGAGAATAAGAGGATGGTCCTTGCCTTTTAAGGCCTTAATATCTTCAAGAAATCACAGCAGAGTTCAATGAAGTTGAGCAGTCTAAAGCTAATAAATGTTCAGCTAGAGAGGTATAATTGAGAGTCCCAGCCCAGGTGCCAGGGCCTGGTTTTAGTGCTATCTTTCTGCCTCTTCTATGACAACTTGAGTAAATTACTTGATATCTTCGAGTTTCTCTCCCAACGGTTTTTGAAAACTGTTTTTGATGATAATACCTCTCCCTCCTACTTCTGAATTTTGAGAAACAAATGAGATAATAGATTTGTCTATAAACTGTGAAGTGTAGTAGAAATGGAAAGGATCCCCCTTGGTGGGACTGCACTCGTAAAGAATTAAGGTAATTTACAATTTCACTTACAGTCATCCTCATAATCATTATCTTTACTACTACCATCTAGGAGTTTTCGTTAGATGCCTCTCTATATTTGGCATTTTCTTACTCTCCAGAACCCTACAAACCAAACAGCCACTTTCATTCAGCAGATTCAGGTAATTGTGACAAATTAGGGTTTACATCATCTGGTTAGATGTTGCAGTTGTCTGCATCACTGTTTATATTTGTATGTGGCAGCTTGTGCAGCAGTTTGGTTTTTCTCCTCAGCCACACTGTGTTCAACAGAGGGAGACAGTTGAATCTTAACCCAATAATGGGGCTTAATTTCTTTCTCTATCAAGTCCACAGATACCATGCTGACTGTTGTAGATGTTGGCAATGATGTGGCCCAGGAACAATGTCTTTCATATCAAAGAATTTTAGGGAGAGCTGGCACAAGCTGCAAATAATTATAAGAAACAATTAATTCCTGGATCCAACAGAAGGCGGAAGTCTTGAGAATATACTATAGCCCAGTGGTTATGATGCTTATTGTTAATTTGGTTGGCAAGGCTGAAATAAACATTCTAGGCTGGATCTAACTAACTCTCCTTTAGAGATGTCTTTGCTACCTCTGAAGCAACCTAAGGATCAGGTAGTTACCTACCTGATATTTTATTCTCTCCTGTTATTTTGTAAAAGAAGTTGGATTTTATTTGAGTGACAGTGTGCTCAGTCTCCCTTGTAACTAGAAGTTAGCAATTGGCTTAAGAAGAGGTTGTTGGGTGGGACTTCCAGGAAAGCTCCTTGAGAAGGGAACGGTAGTTGACCTGTACTCCCTTTTGTTCTTCCTATTTTTCTTGCCCCATGCCTGGATATAACTGTGATTACTGGAGCCTCTCTAATAGCCATTTTAGACTAGACGAAGCAACCACATGCTAAAGGGTGATAGAACATAAAAATAGAAGGAGCCTGACACTGTGGCTCTTCCATGCAATCATGGACTAACTCACTTTGAACTTCTTTCACATGAGGAAAAAAAAAAAAAAAAAAACAGAAACAAAACTTAATCACTGCTAATTTCCAGAACCTACTACTAGCAGTCAGATGTAATTCCTAACTGATACAGATGTCTTCCCCACCCCATGAGTAGTGCTCTTGTTTCTTTGCATCTAGCTCCTGGAAATTCTGCCTGTGTTGGTCCATGCTGATTCACAAGCCCCTACAAGAGCAAAGTTGGACTCAGCTTCTGCTAATGAGTGGAGGATTGCTTGTGAATACAATGCTGGGATTATAAGGTGCTGGCAGCCATGCCAGAATAATAAGGTCACATGGAAAATCATACCAGTAAATATCTTCAGTAAATATCCTGTCCCACTCTAGTGCCCTCCAAATACCATAGCCTGGATCCACAATTCATGTGGTGGCGTTGCAGCCTCTCTTCCCCAGAGCCATCATTTCTGTTTGTGGGGAGAATGATGAGGGTCTCGGGTACTACTCCCAATTTTTCTCTGTGTAGCTGTTCAGCAGTAGCGTATATTTGTTCTGACTTGCAGCTGAAATCCTTGTTTGTTTGAGTTTCTTTTCCCTAGCAATTTCATCTATAATCTCAAAGATTGTAGCTGTAGTTTGGTTTGCTAATCTTGACCTTTGGCTGAGTGACATGCTGCCCTAGAAGAGGCTCAGAGGACATGCGGACACTTCTTCAATGTACTGTGTCTCTGTATTATTATATTGTCCTTGTGACCATTTGCTATGAGCCCTGTAGTGCTGTACTCACCTTTCAGATAGTTTTAAGCTTGAATTTCAGGGAAAGATTTCAGAAAGATTTCCATAATCCCTAAATTTCTCTCATCGCAGAAATAGTTAATCTTTCAGTGATATTTTGGTGCATTCCTGGGACTAAAAAAAATCCAGGGCAAATATAAGGCAGCAGAGCTGGGAAAGCAGAATATTCTCTGCTGGTCTTCTTTTATGGTGGGTTTGGTGATCATGGGCCAGATCTGAGTGTGTTTATCAGAGGCAGCTGCTGGTACCATTTAAATTGAATTCAGAAATTAGAATGACAGCATTGCCCACTGTAAGTGACTTTTGAGTAGTTTGTATAGATGTTATGGTGAGGTTACTGGTCTGACCATATTTAGAGTCACATATTTCTCACATAATACCATATACCTTACATATCCCAAATATTGCTTATATGGAGGATTGATGAGGGTGGGTGAGGTTGCCAGTTATGGGAGGGATTAAACAAATAGCTGCTGTCTAATGACTTGAAAACAATTTTGCAAGACTGTTATGATAAAAGGAATTTCTTTCTCTTGGAGTAACTTGTAGTTAAATACATATATAGGGTATGGCCAGGAGAAAGAAAGAGTTTGGGGTGAGAAGATCTGTCCTTACTTCTGAAACTTTTTTAAAAAATAAACTTAACCCAAACTGAAGATTTTACTTTCATTTTATTTAGACTTTAAACTAAACAAACTGAAATGTGCAGGGCAGCCTGTAATCATATTTTTCCAACTTTCTCTTCTTTACAGGAGATTGAGGTCTATGAACGGAATAAATGTAATTAAGAAAAAATCAACTCATCTGGAAAGAATCACTAATACTATAGAATAAGTTTATTATTATTATTATTATTATTATTATTTTACAAACCTAGCTATTCTACCACTGTTCAATAGAGATGTGATATATATGATGTGCATATCATTGTAAATTTTCTAGTAGCCACATTAAAAAGCATTAAAAGAAATAGGTGAAATGAACTTTGATGTATCTTAACTAACACAGTATATCCCAAGCATTATCATTTCAGCATGTGAAAAATTAACAGGATAATGTGTGTTCTTTTACAGCAGATCTCAGTTTGGGCTAGCCACATTTTAAGTGGTCAGAAGCCACAAGGGCCTGATGGCCACTGTCTTGGACAGGACTAGTCTAGAGGACAGGGCTTGTATCGGATTTAATCAGTTCCATTGCCAGCTAAACCATTGCTGAAAGAACTGACTTTTGATCATGAGCTTTTTCATCCTCATATATTCATATTTCTGCCCTGAGTGTTAATGTCTCATAAAACATTTTGGGAGTAGAGCTTGTCAGCCTAAAAGAAGAAGTACTCCAAAGCTGCTAGAGATGCAGACTTTCTAAACAGGAGGGGAAATATCCCTAGATTAGGCAGGCCATGGGTTCCATGTTTTCTGGAAGAAAGATACCCCCTTAGAAATAGGAAGGTTCAAGGTATCCATTTTTCTTTTTACCTGTAGGGGGAGCTCTTGTCCCTTCACTCTTTAAATTCCAAGTTTGGTTCTCAGAGGCTGGCAGCTTCGAGTTCTTTCACCTGGGTCTGTGGAGAGTTTGTTTTTTGGCTCCAAACCAGCAATGCTTTCGCAATCTCCACACGTTACAGCTGCTGAAATGCTAGGACACCAGCCGGGTGGCGGCTTGAGTCTTGTGATTCCCAGGCAGTCCAGCGAAATGATAAACAAAAGTCTTTTGTGCAATATTAATAAGCTTTAAGCACTCCCCAGACGAGCCCCTTGTCATCCAAGTAAGTCATGTGTATCAAAAGCCCTTATATGTGAAAGTTTGTTTTCATATCTGGCCAGCATTGAATGGGAGCCCCCTCTGCCATGTTGTAAAACAAACATTTGTTTATTTTGTGAACAGTGCTGGCAGTATGATACAGGAACCGGGGGCTGAATGGAGGGACCCCTTTCCAAGGAGGCGCCTTTGAAAACCTTTCTGCTGGACCATTCCAACTGTCAACTGATCTTGAGTTCTGTTTACATTAAGACAATAACAGTGTTTCCTAAATAAATAAGTCAGAGGCACCCATAGGCCTTAATGAAACCCCATAAATGGGTTGGGGGCTGGGGATAGGGGAAAGGAGTTTTTGTGCTGTGCAGAAACAATGGCTAGTTCATCTTACCATGTATCCGAGGCCTGTGTTTTTAAGACAGAAGGGGGCCTTTGTGTTAATTGCACTGATAAAACTCTCCTGATAGAGCTTCCCCTGGAACGCTGGGACAAAAGATGTGACATTTCGCCCCGTGTGAATGCCACACTGTCAAACAGACATTTTCTAAAGCAGAGAAGTATTGGTCACCCCCCCTACCACCCCCCCCCCCCCCAGCAGATGAGCTAACCTCTCCTGGTGAGCAGAGAAAATAAATAAAAACTGTAAGACTAAACCATCTGCCGTTGGGGGTGTCTGGCTTTTTTCTTGGTAGGTTTGGAGCTTCCAGGAATCTACTGCAGTTTCTGATCGGCCTAAGTGGCCTTCAGGCACAGTGGACACAGAGGCAGGCAGTTACCGTAGAGGAGTGAGTGCTGATTGGGGAGTTTGGGTGCCAGCGAGTCTTCCTTGGAAGCAGGAATTTCAGCCAGTTACTGGAAATCATGTTTCTGAGCAAAAGACATAATATTCTAGGTGAGGACTGGAGGCTGAAGATGAGGAACTAGCAGGGCTCACAGCATGTAAATTTTAAAAATATTTTATAAATACTGTGATAGTATTGTGGAAAATCTCTTAGACTTCCCCCTGCAAGTATTTTCAGTTATAAGGATTCCTTATTTGTTTTGTTTCATAGAAACATTTTTCCTTTTTTCTTTTGTGGGGGGAGAGAGAGAGAGAGAGTGCATAAGCAGGGAGAGAGGGTAAGGGGGGGGGGGGGGGGGGGGGGGGGGAGAGAGAGAATCTCAAGCATGGAGATTCTCCACACTCAGCATGGAGCCTGACAGGGGGCTCAATCCTACAAACTTGGGACCCTGACCTGAGCTAAAAATCAGGAGTCGGACGCTCAACTGACTGAGTCACCCAGGTGCCCCCCCACCCCCGAAACATATTTTAATATGGGTTTAATAATAGCATTCACATTATTTTGGAACTAGCTTTTTTCTTGGTTACCATTATTTCCTGTGCCTTTTTCTCCAAGTTACCACCTAACCTCTGTAATTACCGTTTTCAGTGGATATACAATCTTCCAAGTGGATATACCATCATTTATGTATCTGTTTCCTTATTCTTGCATACTTAGAATGCTCATGACTTTTCACTATTATTAATAATATTACAATGAATATCTTCATACCATAAATGTTTTTCTTTTTTAGGGAAATATTAATTGGGATAATACCCAGACTATAAATACTTAAGGCCTTTTTTTATGTTTATTTTTGAGGGCAGAGAAAGATGGAGACAGAATCTGAAGCAGGCTTCAGGCTCTGAGCTGTCAGCAGAGCCCGATGCGGGGCTTAAACTCATAAGCCATGAGATTATGACCTGAGCTGAAGTTGGAGGCTTAACCAACTGAGCCACCCAGGCGCCCCAGGCCTTTTTTTAAATTATAAGTGTTTTTAAAAATTTATTATTATTATTATTATTATTATTATTATTTTATTATTTTTTTTTTTTTTTGAGATAGAGAGAGAGAGTAGGGGAGGGCCAGAGAGAGGAGAGAGAGAATCCCAAGCAGGCTCCGTCCTGTCAGCGCAGAGCCCAATGCGGGACTCAAAATCCTGTGAGATCATGACTTGAGCTGAAATCAAGAGTTGGACAATCAACTGATTGAACCACTCAGATGCCCAATATTTCAGGCTTTTTAACACAAAATATATTGTTTCCCAGAAGGATTTTCAAATAAAGCTGTTTATTTTTCAGACTGTAATCACACCTTCCTTTTTATAGCACTTCTTTATTTTTCTATTCCCTTGCCCCTCTTGTTTGCTCAGAACAATCCCTCCACCTTCATGAGCTTCCTCAAATTCCCCCACATAAATATTACCTTTTCACCTCCTTTTAGGCTTGGATGTTTCCCCTTAGAGACCCTTAGATGAGGACATTAAATGCAATTTATTTTCATCATTGTAGAGTAGAATGTTTCAACTTGTAATATATAAATTCCTAATTGCTATGGTCTAGATGTGTGTAAGATATACTTAGTTTTAGACTAATTTGTAATTTATATACATTTCTTCACCCTTCAATAGCTTGAAGGTGTTAATAGGGGTAGATACCTTTTGATAAGTCTGCCAAGTCCAATAGCAAGATCTCCTTAATTTATGAGTTCTTGCCATGCTGGATCACATGACTGCCTCCCTTTCTCAGCCCCATGTGTGTCAGGACTATGTGTGGATGCTTGAAACAAAGTGAGCCATGTGCCACCATGGGCCAGAGAGGTGAATGGGGGTGGGGGATGGAGGAGAAAGGGAAAAGGAGAGGCACAATGCAGTAGACTCACAGAGAAAAACAGAGTTGGAAGGAGAACAAGGATTGTTTCCTGAGTTCCTACTGATATCACAGTTCTTAGTTCCAGTCTTTTCTCTAGTCTGGCTATATATTCTTGGCTTGGAATTTGGAGAGACATCCCAAATAAAAATTCTCGTAATAAACCTTCCTCCCCCTTTCTTTCTCTCCTTTCTTTTCTTTTCTTTTCCTTTTCTTTTCTTTTCTTTTCTTTTCTTTTCTTTTCTTTTCTTTTTCCTTTTTTGTATATGCTAACTTGGATACTAGTACCCTGTATAACAAATAAAACTGGAAATAGAAGTCCCTTGGTGATGTGCTGATCCATGTAGCCTAATAATAAAATAACTAATTTGGACATTGACAAAAGTTTTAGCTATTCTTTGCTGCTGACAAGTGGGGCTGAAGGGTTGAAACATAGTATAATTCCATTTATGATTCTGAAGCAGTGGAATCTTTGAGGAAAACATTTTTTCCCCAATAAGTTAAAATTATTGACATTATAAAACCTAGCTTATCTCAGCTGCTCAAAATGCTGGACAGTTTGGATTATCTTACACAATGACTTTGATTCAAGGCTTTGGGTGACCATATATATACAGATTGATCTGAAGGGCAGAATGTATATAACAGTTCCTCCTGCAAACCTAGCTGAATAAATGTTAATTTTGGAGGCAGGAAGTACAATTTTCAGAGAGGAAAAAAAAAAAGGCTGTTTGGTCTTCTTTGATATAATTAAAACAAAAACTCAAGATAAACCTTAAAGGCCTCATAGCTTCTCACCTACGTCTTGTAAATTTTTATCTCCAAAGACAGTGTTATAAATTAGAATCTTATGCTTAAAATTGACACTCTCCAAAGGAGGTTTAAAAACCTAGCTGGACACCTTGAGTTACTACTGATCTTATATTTTTCCCTTTCTTGCTTTTATCTGTCTATGTACATATGTATATATCTATTTATAAATCATGGAATGCAAAGGGGAGCATAAGGGTGGGAGTGAGACAGCCTCCTTGCTACCAGAGGAAGCCTTTCCTACTGAGAAGCAAAGGACACAAGCCTCACTAATTGGGATAAATTGTGAATCATGCCCTCTCTTGGCCTGTTGGGTGGTGGGGTTGTATTAAAAGATCTAACTGACCCTGGGAAAACATCCTTTCTCCTGATCTGAAATGCTTCTCCCTTTAGAGCTTTGGAGATTCTGGAAGCCTAGTGAGGCACTGACATTTCAGAAACTCCATACAGATCTGTCCCTGCCAGTGGAGTATGTGTGTGTGTGTGTGTGTGTGTTTAAATTATAAATAGTTGACTAGCCTTTTATGACTGTGATTGTACAATAAGGAGCAATGGGCAAAGCTATCAAATCATTTTAAATTGGCCTCTCTGTATTTTCCTGTTTGCTGACTAGATGGAGTTTATCAGTAGATTGACATATTTCCTAGCATATGTGACCTCAGGCAGTCATTCTCCATTTTTTTTCCCTGCCAGGGTTTTGTTCATTCATTTAATTAAAGTGTGACGAGTGCCCAGAAAATGCCTGGAACTGTGCTGGACATGATGATCGCTACTTAGGGCATATCTGCTACTGCTCCATGGACCCTCTGCTCTGATGTGGTCAGAAGGCAGTGAGCTCAGCCAGTGTGAACCAGAGAACCAATCAATGAGCAAAGTATACAATGCCCAGCCTCAAGCAGCATGCAGTCTGCTCTGTGAGATGAGGGAAGTGCCTTTGCTTCCTCCCCCCGTGGAAGTGGCAGAGGTGAACAAGGAGTGTCCACAGGTAGAACATGTCTGGCTGAAGCGGTGACCCAGGTTATTGCTAAAAAAGGGTTTGACTATGTCTTAAAAACCAGGCAAGGCTGGAGGAATGGGCAAGTGGGTGGGTGCTAGAGAGAGGAGGGGTGTGGGGAGAAGCAGTGTAACTGTTTCCTTCAGTTCCTGGAGAGATTTGAGCTGGGCAGTGGGACGTTGGCTTTGGACAGAGATTGAAGAGCCTTGAATATACTCAGGAGCCTGGACATCCCAAAGGCAATGGGGTGCCAACTTTTGACTAGTTCACAGGCTTCCTTTGGACCTTTTTGACCCCATCTGTAGAGGTTCCAAATGTGGGCATCATCTTTTCTCTGCTCTTCCTTCGGATGAAGATGTGCTTTGACCCCCATTAGACTCTCAACTTTGTAGTCTGAAAACAATGACCTTGAGCTTTGGGTTAGAAGCCTGGTTAAAGAGGGGCCCCAGAGCTTGGTGTAGGGTAGTGTGGAATCAGTTGTTTGCCTGTGGTCTTAAGCTGGCTTCCCAGAAAATCTCTCTCACAGAGAGGGCCTTGTAGAATGCATGTGTGTGCCGGGCATTTGTGTGTGTGTGTGGTAGAAGCAGATTTCTAAGAATATCCAGCAGACTGGTGGCAAGTTTGCCAGGGGAATTTATTGCTGTCTTTCTTGGAGCCCAGGATGTTGAAACACAATGAAAGCTTTTTTCCCAACCAACTTGGGAAGAGTTTTCTAGGAGAACATATCCATATCCATATAAATACACACACACACACACACACACACACACACACACTAAATATATCCAAGAAAACAAGATATAATGTTTTTTCTCATCTTCATCAAAGTTTTTATTTTGGATTTTAAGACAGGTTCTTCATCTTTTTTCAGTACATATATCTGTTAAGGATTTTTCTTCTTGAATAATAGGTTGAATCTGTAGACCTCTGTCTTTTTTTTCCCTTGGGTTATTTCTCTCTTCACCCAAAATATTTTTCACCTACACAATATCTGCCTTCTCCTTTTCAGGGGCTGCGTGCTATACTGTGGAATGGAGATGGGGTGGGGAGAGGTTGGAGTGAGCAGATCACATCAATCTGGGAAAAGTATTGCCTTCCTAATTTAGTCCTGCTATCAGAAAAGAATCTTACGAATGGAGCCTCCCCTCACTTCCCCAGGGTGTGCTTTTCAAACACTCCAGCTCCAGAGAGATGGATTATGGCTGTAAATGCACCTGTTCTGGCACATGTTAAATAAAATTTTATTTTATAGTTTGTCTCCAGACCAAAAGGAGGTAGTGATCTGCTGGTAGGCCCGTAGGTGTGACACTTGGGGCTGGTTGGGGGAGTCCTGTGAAGACGCAGGCAGACTGCAGAGGGCAGTGTGAGACCACAGCACTGTGAGCTGTGTGGCCTGCCTGGCTGTTCCTAATATAGGCCACCTGTGATGTTTCAAGATAAATTATGTTAGATGGGGAAAGTGGTCAATTGGATTTACAGTAAATGTATGTTAGTTACATTCACCCCAAAGAAAGTCTAAGATTCTCCCCTCTCCCCCAATTTCAGGACATCAAGTATTGAGACTGGCTGAGTGGCAAACTTGTACTCTTCTCTTCAGGGGTGTGAATGTCTCTTGTAAATCTCTGAGATGACAATTGAGATGATATTTAGTGCCTTAGGGTGCATTGAAATTTAACCTCACTGGGTGCTAATACAGCTCTGTGTGTGGAGAGACTTCTTTAATAATCATAATAATACCTCAGATACCTTCTAAGTCTTTTCTGGAATAGTAGGAACTGTAGCAAGATTGTTGTGGGAGTCTTTTACTTAAGAGCTGGTGATGGGTGCTCAGGGTGCTTTGAAGTGGGGGGGTGCTTCCAAGAGGGGAGGGGAGATTGGTGTATATCAGAGTCAGTTTCTGTGCTGGTCTAGCACAGAGTCTAAATGTATGCTTTAGGCTCAGATAGACTTGGGTTCAAACCTGCCTCTTGAATTTTCTCTGTTGTTATGTTGGTGTAATTGTGACATTTAGCAAATTCCTAAAGTTTCTATATTAAGTGAGATAATATATATGAAATGCTTAGCACAGAGACCCAGTGTAGAGAGTATCTGGAACATGATGTCATAATTGATGTTCAATTTACAAATATTTATTGAACATTTACTAGGGGATTTGACAGAGGGCAACATCAACAGAAACTTACCCTTGCATCTAGTGAAAAAAGACAGACATGGAGGCCTTATTACATCATGGCAGTACTTGGTGGGGGGTGGGGCGGGAGTGTAGCTAAGTGATAAAGAACATGGACTATGGTGCCTGGGCTTGAATCCATTTCTATTACTTCTAGCTATATGATCCTTGGGAAGTCTCATACCTTGCTAGTACTTACCTCTTAGGGACTTACAAGAATTCAATGAGTTAATACTTATAAAGTATTAGAATGATTTGTGGCATGTAGTTAAGTGTCAGCAATATATATTTGTTGATTATTTTGAGTTTGATCAGTTTGAAAAGTGAAAGAGTAAGATTGTGTGGAAGTGTATTATAGGAAGAAGGAAATAAAATTCCACAAAGGTGGGGAATGAATCATAAAATAAATTAGGTGAAAAAAGGATAACAGGCAGATTTACATGCTTACTTATGGAATAATCTCTAGGATACATAGTTAAGGATAAAAAGTGATGGGACATACAAGTATACACAGCATGCCCAATTTATGTACAAAAACTTAGCCTATCATGTATGTATGTATGTATGCATGTATTCATCCATCCATCCATCCATGTATTTACTCATAGACTATTTTAGATAGGATGTACCAAGAGATTGTTATTAGTATTGCCTTGTGGGGTGGTCTGAGAAATTGTAATGAGAAGAAGACTTACTTTTGGACTGTTTGAAGTTTAGGAGTATTTATTATTTCTTAGGTTCAAACAAGAAAAGATATATATCTATTCAGGCTACAAGACAAGTGGAAAACTAAGGCTGATCTTAGGTTGCAGGTAATGGAGGCCATGCCCCGAGGGTGTCTGGGAGTTCAGAAACAGCCTTCTTCTAGGTAGGAATCTTGGATCTAATCATCAGTCCGTAGATTATTCCTAATGCACAGTTTTTTCTCTTATCTTCACATGTTTCTCAAGCTACCCTCTGACCTCTTGGACTCTTTTCTCTTATCACACTGTTCCATACCACCCAGTTTAACCTGATTTTACTCTCTTCTCCTTTTTGAACTAAAATAAAGACAGTGCACAATGAGAACTTTGGACCTCAAACTACTTTAGGCAGGAAGCAGGCTAAGAATATTACTTAGATACAAATATAAGGAATTTCTTATGGAAGAAAATGAGCCAGAAGGCAGAATCAAGAGCCCAGTGGGTAGAATCAAGATCTGTGAAGAATCGTTCACCAGGAGCAGTCCTAGTCAAGGAACTGGTGATCTGTGCCAGACTGGATTTCAGAATTGCTGTGGACCAGTGATTGCTATGTGCCTTGCATTCCCCTGCTTTTTTGAACAGGAGTGTCTGTTTTGTTAACCTAACTGGGTTTCCCACTTGCATATAGAGTGTACAATATGTTGGGTATTTTAGAGGCAGATAATTTTTTTGTTTAACTCCCAGGTCTTCAAAAGTAATGGTAACTACACCAGACAGTGGTATTTGAGGAGCCTCCTCCATATTGGGGCCTGGTCTAGGTGGCTAGATGCTGGGCCTGAGCCTAAGTCTGATCTTATAATAGGAGGAGACTGGCTCTGGCATGTCATAGGAATGCAAATAACTTATGGCCAGAAGGTAGCATATGGAAGTGAAAAACTTACTGTAAGTTCTTTGACATTCTTTCCATTGGGAGGTGGGTCTATGTGTCTTTCTCAGTGCCATGCTAGAACTGGCTCACACCGGCTCTTGAGAACCAATTATGTGCATCTTTTCTCATCAGCTTGTTCAGTGACATCTTGCTGGTAGCTTGAAGTCAGCCATGGTGGAGGTTTTTATACCACAGGAACTGGCAAATGCTAAAAATTGGGACTTCTATTTTTCCTGGAGAGCTGGTTGTTAAACATTCACAGCACTTCATTGCTTATATTGAAACATTTCTGAGATGTTGGTAGGGGCAGGGATGCGTAGTTCACACAGGCCTTGATTTGCTCCAGGCCTCCCTCCTGACCCACACTCACGACTCATTCTTGTTTTAAAGCTTTGGAAGGATAAAGAGTTGGCATTACCTAAATGGGTTAAGTCATTCACCTGGGAGAGGTGACCATTCTCTAAATGACACATCCACAGTGATTACTTTATCTGATGGGTTAATCTAGCAATCTTCAGAGTGTGGCTCAGGTACTGTTGGGGGTTTCCAAGGTCAAAACTATTACTTTCATAATAGTACTAAGATATTACCTCCCTTTCCACTCTTAGTTTCTCATGAATATATAGTAGAGTTTTCCATTGTACATTTGGAAGATCTGCATAATTCAATAAATCAATATTTTCCAAATGACTAAAGCATGATGTTATAAAATTATGCATGGGTGAAAGTTCCATTCCGAGTACAAGAAACACTAATGGATTTTAATGTAACAGAATCTGAAAAGTTTACTGATATGGTTTCAGAATCCTCATTGTCACTTGTCGAGTTTCAGTGTAATATTAAATCAGCATAGTTGAGTTTTGATGTAACGTCAAAGAAGAATATTTAGACTTGTCCTAAAAGACTATTAAAGGGACACCTGGATGGCTCAGTCGGTGAAGCGTCTGACTTTGGCTCAGGTCATGATCTCATGAACTGTGAGTTCGAGCCCCGCGTCGGGCTCTGTGCTGAAAGCTCAGAGCCTGGAGCCTGCTTTGGATTTTGTGCCTCCCTCTCTGTGTCCCTCCCCTGCTTGCGCTCTGTCTCTCTGCTCTCAAAAATAAATAAATGTTAAAAAAACTTTTTAAAAATCATCTAAAAGACTATTAAAATACATATCCCTTTCTCTCTTATACATTTCTGTGTGAGGCTAGATTTTCTTCATATACTTCAAATAAAACAACAGATCTCAACAGACTGAATGCAAAACCAGATAGGGGAGTGTAACTATCTTCTATTAAGCTAGATAAAAAGATTTCAAAAAACCTAAAAGAACACCACTCTTCTCCTTAATTTATTTTGTTTTGGTAAATGTAGTCATTTTATTAAAAATTCTGTTTATGCATATATTTAATGGGTTTATTGTTATTTTAAAAATTTTTTAATGTGTATTTATTTTTGAGAGAGAGAGAGAGAGAGAGAGAGAGAGAGAGAGATTGAGAGCGCGGATGGGGGATAGGCAGAGAGACAGAGGAAGACACAGAATCTGAAGGAGGCTCCAGGCTCTGAGCTGTCAGTGTAGAGTCAGATTTGGGGCTCAAACTCACAAATAGTGAGATCATGACCTGAGCCAAAGTTGGATGCTTAACCAGCTGAGCCACCCAGGCACCCCAGAGTTCATTGTTATTTTGAAACAAGTTAATAAGTATTTAAAATATTTCTTACTTTAAATTTCTAATATGGTAAATGTGGTAGATGTAACCTGTATAAATAGAAGTTATTTGGGGATGTCAGTTGTTAAGAGTGTAAAAGGGTACTGAGGCTAGGGGTGGGGAACCTTTGGATTGTTCCACTGTCACTGTCTGCACAGGTGCTATTGGTTGGTGGTGGAAGGAGGTGGGAGAAGGACATAAACATCTTCCGTAGATGTGTGGGAGGAGGGAAAGTGAGCCGCACTTTGTTGTCAGCAATGAGCAACTGGGTTCTAGGGAAGCCAAGGGACTTACCCAGAGATACCTCATACTTGGTTGGTCCAGGTGGGGGGCAACTTAGGACTCCCACATTCAGTACTTATTTTGCTGAGTCTGTTCTCTTGGAATGCCCATAGGGTGCCATGAACAGTCAGGTTCTTGGTAGATGACTTTTGAACATGTGGCTGGCAGTGATTCTGAGGGTAACCAGTGCATCCTGTTTCCAGTTGGGGAGATCTGGGTCTCAATCGGCTTCACATCAAATGCAGGCCACCATTGTACTACCAGCTGTGATGCCTTATAGATCCTCCACTGCCAAGTGATTTAGTCACAGGTTTAGCAAATCTTGTACTCTCAATACTATCTTTTGAGAGGACCTCAGCCATTCCTATCCGCATGTTCGGTGTTAATTGGAGGCAGACTGGGAAGTTTAGCAGTTCAGTCTCTGTTTACAAATACGAATACTATTACTTCTACTATTTAACATTTACTGAGCACATAGTGTTTTACAAATACTCTAGACAGGGCCCACCACACATTAGACGCTAGAGGTCACTAGGGGCCTAGGGAAGAGCACTCTGCCTTCATAGCCAGTTTATAGTCTGGCAGGGTGGGGTGGTGCTGGGGAGGGATGGAATAGGAAAGTGCTTGGCAGTGACCTGGGGAGCTGTGCAGTTATGCTCACCTTTTCCTGCTGGGTCTTATTTGATTAAAAAACAAAGAAAAACTGAGCCCAGCCAGAAGCAAGGATCTTCAGCATGAGGGTATCTGGTTTACAAAGCCTTGTAGCTTAACGGCCAATGTGAAACATTCCTCTTTCCCTTCCAGTTAGTTGGAAGAGAGCGGAAGACCGCCCAATGAATTTTCCCTGTAGCTCCCAGTTTCATTTCAATAAGAGGGAGGGGAAGGAGGGAGAGCCTCACTGGGTAGCAGATCATCTTCCATGTGACCATGGAAAATCACAGGTATTTTGTGTCTTTAATTCTATTGGAAGGTGAGACAGGCATTGCTGACTTATTATTTGAAAGCTACAAAAAGGTCTGCGTGACGCAAAGTTTTTCCCTCCAGGCCTTCTGTAGTTCCTACCACTCCCACCATTAGCAAGACTCCTTGGGGACCTTGGGGAGCTGTGTTCATTTTAAGCGACTGGATATGTTCTCACGCTCATTTGCACAACTTAGTTCCATGATTCGGTCCCTGTTCAGCATGCCGCCCAGCGGCTGGCACCTAGTGCTCTCCAGCTGCCCTGAGTCCCTCCATGAGTCCCTCACCAGCTGACACTTGACAGTTCTTGACCTTAATTCTCATATGAAGAATCTGTCCCATGTTTTTGTTCCCCTGACCACTCTCCTGGCCTCCAGGTTATTCGTAGCTAACAAATGGCTATTCATTAGCTCTGGGGTTTTGCACTGTGTTCTAAAGAGCCCAGAGAGTCCCCCAAAAGTAACTTTGGAGCTGCTGTGGAACCCAGTGGGGAGCCAGGATGGGTGGTCCCAGGCTGGCAATTTGGTTATACCCATGTAGCACTACGTGTGATTTTATATAATACTCCCTCCTTGTAAATATCCCTTTGAAGGGTCTTGCTTGAAAAAATATGGTATCAGAATGAGTGCCAGTGGTTACCCTCTCATAACCTAGAGGACAGGAATAGTCAGGAGAGGCTTGCCTGCATCCCATCTTGCCCACCGATTGCCCTTTTTATCTGTTACTATCACTAAAGGAACTAGAAGGGGAAACAACTGAATAGTTTCATATAAGTAAATGGCCTAGTGGCTGAGACACATCCCTTCATCTTGGCCTATTTTTCCCTTCTAACTTTTTAAATTCTGAAATAGGCACCCAAACAAAAAGTGCACAGAACACAATCTCATTGCTTAAAAATTGGTGAGAAAGTGAGCACTTACGTAACCGACACCGAGGTCAGAACATAGAACATTACCAGCACTTCTAAGTTCCCTCTTCTATCCCAGGCTTCTACCTCTCACGACCTACAAATGAATCACTATCCTAAGCTGTATAGTAATCACTTGATGGCTTTTTACCTTAGCAGGCATCCGTAAACACTACAGTTTAGTCTTACCTGGTTTTGAATTTTATATTGACGGAATAATAAAACCTGGCTTCTTTTGCAAAATGTTATCACCTTCCTCTTTTCCTCTCTACCCCCCCTCCCAAGAAATGCATTCTGTAAATCTTAGGAAGGATTGCAAAAACATTTCTACGTTATCAGACTATAATGAGAAAAAGTAGTTGAACAACAATGATTCTTAACAAATGTCTTCAGCTTGGATATAATTACAGTGGGTGGGTATTAAAGTAAATGTAGCATTGCCATAGTTAGTATTTATGGAAGAATGTTCATGGGAAGGACTTTCTATTTTAACCTCACAGATGCTTACAATTCTTGAGAAGCAGGTATATGGCAAACAGAAGTGTCTGCTGCTTCTTCATCTTTCTTTTTTCTTCTTCTAAAGTCTCCTTGGTAAGGACACAAAGGGGTATATATTATTCTAGGGTCATCCAGAAAGACAGGGGCAAATGGGAATGTGAGCAGCCCCCCTGACTTGGTCTGGCCTTCTGCCCCCTTGGCTCCCACCTCTTTCTGGTGGTGAATGTTGAGAGATGGTGATGGATGGTTAGTCACAAATAGTTTTCAATTTACCAAAGTGCACCCGGCTTTTTCTGAACCTCTTTGAAATGCTTTTAGAGCAACGTGGAGAATGGAATTCAACAACAATTCTCCACAGCTGCAGTCAGAATACAGCAACCCCAGGAGCAGCTGGGGGCAGTTGTTTTCATGTTTTGTACTTGCTGTTTCCTTAAAAGTTCTCTCAGAAGCTTCTGGAAGGTCCTGTGACTTCCATATACTGAGAGACTGAGTCTGAGGCAGACCCTTAGATTCCAGGCCCTCACCCAAAATTTGACAAGTATTTGTTCCCACTTCTTGCCAAGAACATGTCCTCTTAGAAGCACCTTCACTGTGCCCTCCTGTCTCCCACCCCAGTAGCCCCACATTCGAGAGCATTCATCCTGTGGCGACTCTGTTTAGTGAAGGGAACCCTCATAGACAAGTCAGGATTTCTGGGTTCTGGCCTCAACTGAAGTTTTTAGTCAGCCCCATGACCTTGTTTCAACACCTCTTCTCTTTTGGTCTTTGTTTCCGCATCTATAAAATATGGAAGTTGGACTGAAGACCCCTTAGGATCCCTTTCTATAGGGAGTTACAATGATGTTTCAAGGTAAAGGGTTGGAGACACTTGCTTTGGCAGGGCCGTTTTTATATGGAGATGGAGAAGTCAGCAGAATAAGTAGCCTTTCTTGAGGCAAGCTTTAATAGACGAAGGACTCTGTTATAAAACAAAGCAAAAACAGAACCCTTCTCCACCCGCTTAAAAACCTCTCCCACAACAAATAAACAATTCTTCCTTCTCCAGTTAACCATTACAGTGCCTGAAATGTCACCAGGAGATCCTTACCTTTCCTTTTGCAGATTTTGTGATTTTTCTAGAGTATATTACAAAAAGATGTAAATTTCCCTTAAAAAGGAGAATAGACAATGCTGTTATCAGTAAGGCTAGTGGTTTGACAAGGGACTGAGTTACAGCTGCTTGCTTGTGACACTGTTCAGGGCAGTTCCCAACTTGAAGGGCCATATTCTATGCCAGTTCTTCTCAAACTTCAATGAGCCTATGAATCACCAGGGGGGATCTTGTAAAATACACATTTTTATTCAGTAGGACTGTGTGGGATCTAAGAATCTGTATTCATCAGCTCCCCAGTGATGCTGATGTTATTTGTTCCTAGAGCACATCTGGAATGGCAAGAGTCTGTAGCACATGACCCTGTTCCTACACATAGCTAATTTGACTTCAAGTGTTGGGCACCTGACTCCAGCAAGTCTGTGAGTCGCCCTATGATTAAAAAAAAAAAAAAAGGATGATGAACCAAATAGGAATTTAAATAGGAGATATGGGCAGTGGTTTCAGGAGTAGAAGTGGAAATATCAATTAAACAGATGCATACAGAGAAGACCTGGCTCATTTTATAGAAAATATGAGAGAAGGACTCTATGAAGATGCTCTGATAAGGGCATGAAGTGTCAGTCTGGATCTTGAACACTGAGTGACCTTCTTGTTCCTGTCTCTACCAGGATCATTGGACTCTACTTCTCATTTGTCCTGTCAGGTCTGGCTGCTGAGATTTTTTTTTTCAAGGTTCCTGGCTGGGGGCGGGGGGGAGGTTGGAGGGGGGCAACAAAGTTGCTCTGAGATTTTTATTGAATCCTGAAGATTTCAGACTAAAAACAAGAATCTGGCATTTGGGTGGGGATGTAAATCTAGGTAGGGTATCATAGTGAGCACTTTGGACTGCTGTTTAGATTGAAAGACTTGGGCACCTAGAGACAGAAGTTTGTGGGGTGAGAGACAGTACAGAGATAATGGAAGGTAAAGGAGAGTCCAGGATTGCTTTAGTTTGTCCAGGATTTCTTATAAATATTGTCAGTTTTTCTACAATTTATTTGTAGAAATCTGGATTGTTGCTCACATATTATTCTCTAGAATGATTTTCTTCCCCTCCGTCCCTATGGCTGTTGAGAGAGCACCTATATTCCTACAACATTACTCCAGCCCCTTGGTCCAGCCCCTTGGTCCAGCAATGGACAGTTTCTCTTCAACTTTTTGGAAGAGTTCGAGAAGAATTGGCATTAATTCTTCCTTAAATGTTTGGTAGAATTTACCAGTGAAGCCATCTGGTTCTGGGCTTTTCTTTGTTGGGTTTCTTGGTTGGTGTTCTTTGTGGTTTTGGATTACTGATTCAGTCTCCTTACTTGATTTTGGTCTGTTCAAATTTTTCTAATTTTTTCATGACTCAGACTTGCTAGTTTGCATGTTTCTAGGAATTATCCATTCCTTCTGTGTTGTCCAATTTCTTGGCATATAGTTGTTCATAGTAGTCTTAGGATCCATTGTATTTCTGTGGTAACAGTTGTAATATCTCCTCTTGCATTTATAACTTTATTTATTTGAGTCCTCTCTTTTTTTCATAGTAAGTTCTAAAGATTTGTGAATTTTGTTTATCTTTTAAAAAAACAACTCTTAGTTTTTTTGATCTTTAATATTATTTTTATTTTCTCTATTTCATTTATTTTTGCTCTGACCTTTGTCATTTTCTTTATTCTGCTAACTATGGGCTTAGTTTGTTGTTGTTTCTCAAATTCCTTTAGATGAAAGTTATGTTGTTATTTGAGATCTTTCTTTTTTTAAATGTAGGCATTTGTTGCTATAAACTTCCCTTTTAGAACAACTTTTGCTGCATCTCTTAAGTTTTGGTAGGCTGTGTGTCCATTTTTGTTTGCCTCAAGAATTTTTTGATTTCCCTTTTAATTTTTTTCCTTTATCATTTAACTATTGGTTGTTCGGGAGTGTATGGTTTACTTTCCAAATATTTGTCAGTTTTCCAGATTTCCTACTATTATTGATTTCTAGTTTCATACCACTGTGGTCAAAAAGATACTTGGTATGACTTCAGTCTCCTTAAATTTAAGACTTTTTTTGCAACTTTGGGGCACCTGGGTGGCTCAGTCAAACTTCTGACTTTTGATTTTGGCTCAGGTCATGATCTCACAGTTCATGATATTGAGCCCTGCATGGGGCTCTGCACTGACAGCACAGAGCCTGCTTGGGATTCTCTTTCTTCCTTTTCCTCTCTGCCCCTCCCCTGCTCATTCTCTCTCTGTCTCTCTCTCATATATATATATATATATTTATTAAATCTCTCTTTCTCTCATTTATTTATATATATATGTAATTAGTATATATATATGTTTCATATACATATAATATATGTTGTGTATATATATATATATATACACTACATATATATATGAGAGAGAGAGAGATGACTTGTTTTATAACCCAACATATGATCTATTCTGGAAAATGTTTCATGTGCTCTTGAGAAGAATGTGTATTCTGCTGTTGCTTTATAGGATGTTTTATATATATCTTATAGGTCCATGTGGTGTATAGTTTAAGCCTAATATTTCCTTATTGATTTTCTATAATCAGATTGTGAATGATCTGTATTGAAAGTAGGGTATTTTAGTCTCTACTATTATTGTATTGTTGCCTATCACTGTATCCAGATCTATATTTTCTAAATATATTTAAGTTCTCCAGTGTTGGGTGCACACACACACACACACACACACACACACACACATCTCCCGGTGTGCATGGTTTCTTCTGAGAAATATGCTGATAGCCTTGTATGAGATAAATTTATTTTCTGTTACTGTTTTTACTCTCTTTGTCTTTGATTTTAGGCAGTTTTCTTATAGTGTGTCTTGGAGAATATTGTTTTGGATTGAAATTATGACATATAACTAATTAGCTTTCTGAACTTGGATATCCAAATCTCTCCCCAGGTTTGGGAATTTCTCAGCCATTATTATTTCTATAAATAAAGTTTATGCCCCTTTCTTCTTTTCTTCTCCTTCTCATTCAAATAGGCCTTCTTCGTTTTTCTTCTTCTTCTTCTTCTTCTTCTTCTTCTTCTTCTTCTTTTGTTTTCTTTTTGCTCTTCTGATTGGATAACTTTGAATGATTGGTCTTTGAGCTCACTGAGCTGAACTCTGTTGAATTTTTCCGTGCAGTCATGATGTTCTTCAGCTCCAAAGTATCTATTTGGTTCTTTTTTTATGTTTTCAATCTCTTTGTTGAATTTCTCATTTTGTTCTTGTATTGTTTTCCTGATTTTGCTAAATTGCTTATCTCTGTTTTCTTGTAGCTCTCTGAACATCTTTAGAGCAATTATTTTGAATTCTTTGTAGGACAGTTCATGTATCACTGTTGCTTTGTGCTCAGTTACTAGAAGTTTACTATGTACTTTGATGGTGTCATGTTTCCCTGATTTCTTATGATTTCTATAGCCTTGTGTATAGGTGGCTGTGCATTTGGAGAAGCATTGATTTCTTCCATAATTTATGGACTGACTATGTTAGGAAAGACTTTTATCTGTAGCACTCTGCAGCATGCTTTGACCCCAGGTCTAGTGAGGTAGGTTGTCAAATGCAGAGGTATATCTTGGCCTCTAATCTGGGGGAGGGGGGCGGTGCATGATGTCTCTTTGGCTCAGGCCACTGAGGTCCACATCAACTACTATGTAGTCCTTGTTAATTGTGGCAGGGGTCTGCAGTGGCTGCAAGGGATGTTGGTGTCCGTGGCATCTCCAGGTCTGGTGGCTAGGAACCAGGGCAGACAGCAGTGGTGGCCAGAGACCATGGTGTGTACATTCTCAGCTGCAGCGCCCAGCTACAGGTACCTATGTAGCGGCAGAGGCTGGTTGTATACACACTAGTAATGGTGGTGGCCAAGGTCAGCAGCAAGAGCCTGGGCCATCTGTGGGCACACTTTCAGCTGTGAGGGCCTTTGCTATTGATGTACATCCTTGTGATTGCAGTGTCTCCCCATGCATGCATGCCTGGCAGTGGAGGCTGGTGACTGGAGTCAGGCCAGGAGTGTGCAGGTGCACAGCTGGAGTGTCTAGCTGCAGGTGAGCTTAGTTGTGTAGGCCAGTGAGGGCAGACAGGGCTGGATCCAGGCCTATGAGCAGCTGCAAGTGCTCTGGCTGTTGGTGTGCACTTTTATGTCTGTAGGCTCTCCTCACAAGTGTGCACATGGCAGTACGGTCTAGTAATGGCAACCGGTCTGGTGGTGTGCAAGTGCGCAGCTGGAGGGGCTAGCCCTAAGAGTACACATGATGGTAGGGGTGAGCTGTAGGCACCTAGGCTTATGTCTTTTACTTGTGCAACCACAGATGCCTGAGTTGGCTGCTGGTGCGTATTCCAGACTCTGCTGGGGGGCAGGGATGGGAATAAGCGAGGAGGGTCTCAGGTGGCTGGTACTTGCAAATGGGAATACCTGTGGGGAGAAAACTGTTAAAATCTGCAGGGGGTTCTGGCTGCTGTGCTGGTGATTGTCTTCTCAGTGGCAGAGGCTGCTGGGGTCCTCTGCAGAGCAGGTCCCTGGGAACCTTGGTTGCTCCCACTGCATGACTGATAACTGGCAGCCCTTACTCTTCTTCCTCTTCCTAGCTGTCTTTGTAAGTCTCAGCTTTGCTGGTCTCTGGGTGGGGTGAGACTGAAGTGGGTCCTTTGCGCAGTGTCCTGGAAGCCTGGGGAAGCTGGTTGCTCACCCCACTCTCTCTTTCCTGGTGAGAGGAACTCTTTGTAGCTGGGGAGTTCTCTCCTGGCACTGACCAATGCCAGCCCTGAGTATGGAATGGTGCAGGCACAACGAAACTGTTTTTCCTTCAGGTTTTATGCAGTTGTTCTTGGGTTGTTTGTTTGTTTGTTTGTTGTTTTTCTGCTGTGTTACTGAATTTGAAGTGAACTCTCTCAGAGCACTTTGTTCATGGATAGCTATCTAAGTGTTGATCTTTGTTGGGAGACAGAGGCTGGCGTCTCCTACTTTGCCATCTTGGTGGTGGCATTCCCAATTTTCATATTCTCGATGGCACTTAATCCTCATTACCCTTGGGGAGGGAGGAAGAGAACAGGTCTGGGGGTGGGCTGGGCAAGAAACTTCAGCTTCTGGGCTTCAAGTAGCCTTTTCTATGTGACTGGCTAAGTCATTTTACTATATTGTGTGCTACAGTTACCAGTGTTAAATGGTGATAATAAGGGCAGGAAGCTCAGATGTGTGGCTTCTGTTTTGGGCATAAGAGCAGAACTTTCTAAGAGTCCCTCTCAGGTCAGATTAAGAATTTTAGAGGCCTTGGCATGCAAAGATTTTAGTGTCCTCCTTCCCATATGTAATTCAGAATAAAAATAATACTAAGCTCTACAACACATGTAAAGAAATCTAACGAAATTCTTACCTTATTACCTTGGTGTCTTTTTACTTTTCAGCTATCAATTCTTTTTCAATTTTTTTCCACACTCCTTTTTTTCATCGCAGGTGACAAGCGTGTGCCCAGTCACACGCTTGGTCCTTCTAGTATCAGCACATGACCATGTGCTATTAGTGAGACCAACAGGAGGTCCCCCTTCCCACTGACAATGCTCCAGCCCTTAACTGAATGGGCTAGATTGGTATCCAAGATGGCCCCCTACCATTTTTCTAACAATAGGCAAGAAGCCAATAAGGCATTCACTCCTCATTAACTCAGGGGACAGTGAGATCTCCGGGAAAGAGCAGTGGTCTGGAGACAGCAGACCTGGATTTCAGTACTGGCTTTATCCATTTCTGTTTGGGGGGCTTAAATAAGGTGTTTTTTTTTTTTTAACCTTTCTTCACTGGTTAAATGGTGTTGCTGTAGACCTCGTGAGACTGTAAGGAGTAAATGGCAAAATACCCGAGGGCAAGCGGCTTGGTCCATTTTATCAGTATATCCTTGGTGCCTGCACACTGCCTTGCACATTTTGGGGACTTACTAAGGATTCATTGAGTACATTATTTCTTCAGCCCCACTGTAGTTATGAGTCATAATTCTCATTGAGAAAATGGATAGAAGTGGGGCGCCTGGGTGGTTCAGTTGGTTAAGGGTCCGACTTTGGCTCAGGTCAATGTCTCGCGGTTCGTGAGTTTGAGCTGGTGTAGGGCTCTGTGCTGACAGCTCAGAGTCTGGAGCCTGCTTCAGTTCTGTGTCTCCCTCTCTTTCTGCCCCTCCCCAACTCACACTCTGTCTCTCCCTCAAAAATAAATGAACATTTTGGGGCACCTGGGTGGCTCAATTGGTTAAATGTCTGACTTTGGCTCAGGTTATGATCTCGCAGTTCTTGAGTTTGAGCCCCACATCAGGCTCTGTGCTGACAGCTTGGAGCCTGGAGCCTGCTTCAGATTCTGTGTCTGCCTCTCTCTCTCTGCCCCTCCCCTGCTCTCTTTCTCTCTAAAATAAATAAACCTTAAAAATTAAAAAAAATAAATGAACATTTTTAAAAAATTTAAAAAAAGAAGATGGATAGAAATATGCAAAATTCTTGATTGCTTGCTTATGAGTTAGTAAAGTGGATGGAAGGCCTGTTTCTCCAAAGTGGCTAGAGTGCCTCAGGAAAGTGGTCTGATGGGATTGCTGGTCCCTTTGCAATTTTGTTTGGTGGTCAGGAATTTGAACTATGGCACTGAATCTGAACTTGTGCTACAAAGCATTTTATACCTTTTACTGTATATACACTATTTATACCTTTTACCTATTTACTGATTGATTTACTGTAGACTCACGGGCAGCAATGTTGAATAGGTATTTCTCAGCAAGGCACTGAGGTGATACCATGATAATAGTATTGTCTCATGTGGTAACATATATAGGAACTATTGGCATTTGTTTTGGTATTTATTTATTCTTTTACTGTGCCTGTCTTGATACCTCAATCTGTACTCATTATCTATTTTGGTTTGTAACAAATTACCACAAACCTTAGCAGCATAAAACAACAATATCTATTATCTTCGTTTCTGTGAGTCAAGAATCAATTGTGGCTTAGCAGGGTCTAAGGCTGCAGTAAAGGTGTCCACTGGTGCTGGGGAATGATCCACGTCTAAGCTTAATCATGGTTGTGGGCAGGATTCCTTCCTTGCAGGCTGCTTGACAGAGGGCCTCAGTTCCTCACTGGGTGTTGGCCAGAAGCCATCATCAGTTCCCTGCCACATGAGCCTCTCCACAGGGCAGCTTTCAACATGTCAGTTTGCTTTGAGCAAGCAAGAGAGAGAGACAGAGAGAGACATTTCTTTTATAACCTAGTCACTTCTTCAGTGGCTTTTGCCCTGTTCTGTTCATTAGAAGTCACTAGGTCCAGCCCACACTCAAAGGGAGGAATTACACAAGAGTGTGAATACCAGGAGGTAGGGACCACTGGGAGCCATTTCAGAAGTTGAGTGTGGGGGCAGTGCAGAGGCAGCAATAGCTTGATTATGCCACGTCAGCCTCCCCTAGGTGATGGGCAACCACAGAAACATTTCACAGTTGAAGAGGAGGAGCCTTAAAATATCACTCAGCCAGGGGAGCCTGGGTGGCTGAGTTGGTTGAATGTTCAACTCTTGATTTGGGCTCAGGTCATGATCTCAAAGGAGTTCAAGCCCTGCGTCGGGGGATGTGGACCCTGCTTGGGATTCTCTCTCTCTCCCTCTCTCTCTGCCCCTCCCCTGCTCACACATTCTCTCTCTCTCTCTCTCTCTCTCTCTGTCTCTCTCCCCAAAACAATATCACTCAGCCAGAAGATTGGAAAGGGAACAATGGGTAGTGAGAGCTGTCGCAAGGAAGCTTACAAGGGAATGGCCACATGAGGATGTCCACTGTATCCCACCAACCCAGAGGTCAAGGCCAGCCTGGAGGGTCACAAGGGCCCCCTCTGGGTCTTTGGCCAAGCTCTTTCTCCTTCTTCAACTGCCTTTTTATAAAAGATTGAAATATAATTGTCATACCATGTTACACTAGTTTTAAGTGTACAACATGTTGACTGGACAATTCTATACATTACTCAGTCCTCACCATGATTGGCATTTTTAATTTTTTTTTAATCCAGGTGTGGAATGGTGGCAGTGTTCTCTCAAAAAGTTTATGTTATAAGATGGGGAAAGCTATTTTTTGGATCCTGTCTTTTGGGTCTCTGTTCTAACTCTTCACCCTCATTCAGAGATGGGGAGAGCACAGAGCAGGGGTGGAAAGGTGGTGCTTGGGATGGAAGGAAATGGAATGGACCCCTCTTAGAACCCAACTACTATGCTGCCACATCGGTTTTTGTGGGCTGGAGTTTCTGGGGTTCTGTGCACTCATTGGGGAGCAAAGAAGAGGAATTCTAATGCCTCCAGGAGAGCTGTAGTGCTGGCCTTCCACTCCAAGTCTTTTAGAGCAGTCTTCAACATAAGCTATATCCTAGAGAAGCATTATGTGTCAGGGTTGCTGAAGTGCTCCAGGCATCCAGGGCACATCTTGTGGTCAAGGGTTTAATAGGTGGCTCTTCAAAGGAAAAGAAAAGGAAGCTTTTGCATTGATGCTTAAGAATTTGACATGTATTTTGCAACTGGGATGACTGGGTTGCATTTTCTGTTCTTGTCAGGCTCTCTCATAGCTCAAGACACTGTATCCCAACTTCCTGTGGAAGAGCTGAAGGCACCTGGCCCAGCCCTGGTTGTTCTGCTTGGCAGGGCATTTGGGTTTGTCTGTTTACTTCATTTTTGACCTGTGGGTGAATGACTGGCTACCCAAAACACATGGTATTGAAGGAAAATGACCAAGGGAATACAGAATCAAAACTCAGTTTCTTACTATTAAGGAAGAGTGGGCTGCAGAGAGACAGAAGATCCACAAAATGAAATAAGATGGGACATGTGCGGTCATAATGCTGTGAAGATACTCATTATCATTCAGTAGTGTGAGAACTGAGACTCTTGTGGTAAACACATGAAAACTGAGAACTGCTTTTAACTGAATGTTGGGAGCCTTAGAGGATAATACATTTTCTAGGGTATCATTTGTCTAAAAGATTTTCTACTCCCACCGTGGCTAACATTTGGCTGGAATGAAATCACTGATGGGTGCTGTGAAGATGTGTTTTCTTGCCACAGTGTGTGAAATGCCCTAAAAGTGACTGGCATAAGCATTTCAAAGTGAACTTGAACTTCAGAGTCCATCAGAACAGTACTGACCTTGCTTTCTTGATTTTCATAAAAGATTTTAGTGTTTCAGTGAGCATTGCTCAGTTCCATCTACTTGAGATCTTGCTCAGCCATGTATTAGCTCTTAAAGAGAACTAGAAGTAGAACCTTTTTATCAATTATTGATAAATTAGCCAGTGACATCTCCTTTGCTTCCTTGCCCACTTTTATTAAAAAAATCAGAATGGAGACTTTGGAAAATGGCCCCATCTTGTTTCTGAATTCTCTGAAATGATCCATTCTCTGTTGTTTCCATTTGCCAGAATGCACAGGAGTAAACCCCCTGCTTCTTCTACTTGGGTAAATGTTACAATATCTGTGTCTTCTTCTGAACACTTTCATTCCAATCACAGAATAATTACTAGTTTGCAGTCACTCTGCTCTTTTTTTACCTTTTAGTTTAATATGTTGGGATTCCCGCCTACGTAAATAGTGTCAGGAAGGACACAGAGATGCTAAGATGTTTCTATTTTCTTCTTTCCTGGGTGGGTTTTTTTGAAAAGATGTCAGCATCAATTGGTGGCTACCACCTTGTTGTATTTAATTATTCCTGACATTTAATTCATCATGATATGGAAAGAGAAAATGCAGTCTATCTATTCCTCCTTTTCTTCCAAGGGAAACAATGTAATAATTAAGATGGTAACTAAAGTTCTAAGAATAATGAACAACCACGTAAAGACTAGCATCATATTACTCTTACAGCATTAATGGGAAATGTGAGGTCTGGGGCTATCTCCTCCTACTTCATTTTTTTTTTCTATCCAAATAACCATGAGTCATCATTCTGTATAAATGAATAATAGTTTAATTTAAATAAGCCAATATTATTTGGAGGTCATTTATCACCGCACAGCTCATTCACAGACAAGTCATGTGGAATTATGAAACTTTTTGTGCACCGGAGCTGGAAATCTCATTGAGTTTGGGAGGGCTTCCTTCTGCGTGTTTGAATTTGGAGACCAAATTCAACACTGTTCTCAGGAAGGGCATGGATAGGTGTAGTGATCAGCTGGGGAATCAGAGCTGCAGTGAGAGAGAGGCTTTGGGTTTTAGATTTGTCATTTTAGAGCACAGGAGCTGGATTTGAGTTTGAATAGTAGTCTGTTGATAGTGGCACACATGTGTGCAAGTGTGTGTGTGTGTGTGTGTGTGTGTGAGAGAGAGAGAGAGAGAGAGAGAGAGAGAAAGAGGGAGAGGGAGAGGGAGGGAGCGAGGGAGAGAACTGATCTGAAAGCATAACTTTTCAATAAGAACCTGAAAGGAGAGGAAAGGGATTTTTTTTTTCAAGGCTAACTATAGAAATTGAATTCATATTGTTAGAATTAACGATTGAAGGCAAAAGAAGAGTCAAGCAATGCTTCTCAGCCGGCACGTTCAAATGATAAATTTCATTAAGGCACTGAAAGAAGCAACAGCTGCAGTTAATGAAAAGCCAAATTTATCTAAATTTCTTCAGTTGATCATTATGGCTCTCACTCCATAATCATGTGTTTTGGAGTGGGGGAGAGGGAGGACAAAGGGAGAAGATAGGTTTTTGTTTTTAAAAGGATACCTTCTGAAAAGGAAGTGGCTCTAGAGCTAATCTGTGAGTAGTTGTCAGAGTTTTTTTTCCCCTTCTTGGTATCAGTATACTCAATACTCTAGTTTTGTTGCTTTATTTTTAACCTTCCTTAGGAGAATTTAGTTGTCTCCTGTATCAAATGAAGCTTATAGGCATGGGCTGGAGACAGAAAATCCAGGAGGAGGATTGTGATAATTGTATGAATCTGAAATGCTTTCCAAAACATAGTTATGTCCATTGAGGTGTTTCATTATTGCAACACCTGTGAAATAGGATTGGTATTGTCTGACTCTTTTAAGGAGAAGACTGAGGCTTTGGGGGACCAAATGACTTGCCCAAGGTCAGCTAATTAGTTCCTTTAAGAGATGGGGACAGAAGAAGGTGCCTACACTCTGTGCCAAGTGCTTTACTAGAAAATAGAACAAATTCCCAGTACCTCCCATCCATACATGGTGAAAACAGGAAAATCCTGTCGCAGAAACCACTCAGAGAAGCTGCCATCAAAGGCTGCTTGGGGCCAGCTTCCCCCTAGCACAGAGCTCTGCACAGAGCCTGCATGTGGTGTGGAACTCCATTAGAACTTACTCACCATATGTTTGTTTGCTGGTGTTCAGTGGAACCTGAGGGAGGGCATAATGGATCTCCGTTACTAAACCGTGTGGAAGGCTTCCAGAGATTTAATAGTCTACCTCGAGGTGATGAATAGAGGGGCTCTCATCTTCCTTGCATAATCAGGGAGCCTTGGTGCTTTCAATGCACTGCACTCTCCTCCAACACCCTTCTGGAAAACTCTGTACATCTGGCACTCCTGGAGTCATTTCAAAAACAGAGATTGGGGGGGGGGGTTGCCTTCCTCTCATCTTCCCTGAGAGAAGATCTGTGGGATGAGACTGCACTGAAAGCTGGAGATTTTGAGAAGAAAGTAGGCTAGAAGGATAGAGAGGAGAGGGGAATGCATTTCGGTGAGTTGGGTTCCCTGCCTTTTGACTGTGGTAGTCTGATTATATTGTGAAGGCTATTGCTGTGAAGTGCACTGTGGGCACTGCAGCGGTGGCTTGTGGGAGCATCATTGTGCATGATGCCCACAGCCAAAGGTGAATGGCTGCTGATACCACTGAATCACAAGGCTGCCAAATGGGCATGGAATTTCATTCCTTCCAGTAACTTTCTCACTGATGTGCTTTTCATTCCTATGGTGTGGAAGAAGGCTGGAGGGTATTCGTGCAGGGGATGACAGAAATTGAACCACAGTAGAACTTCATTGGTATGTCTGCCAGAGGACTGAAGCACTTGCAAAAGAAGCCCTCACAGAGACTGAGCCTGTGAAGTCAGGAAGGGCAGAAACCAGTCTGCTTCTTGAATGAATTCAAAGCCTAGAGAGAGGGGAGAATGGGGATCATGTAAAATGGAGATTATCAGTTCTTTTTGCTCAACGTTGTGTCTCTCTACCAACCACTGTCCTGTTCCCTCATCTTTTGTGAACAGTACTCATTTCTGCTACGTTTATCTCCCCCCCTTTTTTTTTTTGGACAAATTAAGTCCTACCGTGAAAATTGAAACTGGTGCCTTCTGTACAGATTTGGTGTTACGCCAAACCATCAGGGCATTCTTGGTGCCTCACGTAATATTTGAAGGAGATGGGTTAGTGAATGCGTGAAGCCTTTCTGTACTCATCTTTTCATGGACTTGCTTTAAGACCTGTGCATGGAGTAAATCATACTCTTGTAGTATTCTTCCAGTTCAAGCCAACTATAAGACATCTACCATGTAGCAAATACTGTGTGAGGCACTGGGAGTGAACAAGACTTGTGAACAAAGCTTGGTGCTTGCCATCATGTTGCCTTGTGGGAATGACATTAAAATAAACAGTCATGGCATTAAGTGTTAGGTGTATGGCAGTGTTTTCTTTTCCTCACACCATTTGCTTAGAGGATTCCAGAACTGGGAGAGGATAACCGGGCTTGTTGCGGTATCAAGCTGGGAGAGGTTTTGTAATGTAACCTAAGGTTGGCAAGGGGCAAATGTTTCTTGATGATTATAATGTAAAGTTATGTCAGATGCCAAGGATGGACCTGGGCATGGATGTCTTGTCCAGACTTATTAGTGGGTATTGGCAGGAGAACAGCCTCCCATGCGAGTAGAAGATGCATCTGAAGTTGTTTTTAGATACTTGAGAAGAACAAAAGAAATGAAGAGCAAGCTGAGCCAGAGTGGTAGACCACCTTCCCTGCTCTTTCAGCATCTGGGGTCCAAAGCTCCTCTGATGCTTTTTCCAGAAGCACAGGAGGAAGGGAATAGCTGAGACCATAACACATGGCAGGCCCTGAACTTTACAAGGCTGGGAGAGGCCTGGCACACACTGATGCTAGAGGAACAGAATTAACCTCAGAAAGAAGCATCAGGGACTTCTGGAGCAGAGAAATTGGGAGGAGGGGGTCTCAGAAAATTGGGGTAGTTCAGCCAAGATTTACTTGTTTTACTCATAATGATGGTGGTATTCTCAGGGTGCAATGGATGATCAAAAGAAGGATTTCTAACCCAGACAAATGGGTTGGAAGATTTAGGGAAGGTGTGATAGTTAATTTTGTATGTCTGTTTGGATCATGGGGTGTGTAGATACTTGTCTAACCATTATTTCTGCGTGTGTCTGTGATGGTGTTTCTTTTTTTAAGTTTTATTTATTTCGAGAGAGAGAAAGCAAGCAGGGAAGGGGCAGAGAGAGAGAGATGGAGAGAGAGAATCCCAAGCAGGCTCTGAGCTGTCCATGCAGAGTCCAGTGCGGGACTCAAACTCACGAAACACTCATGAACCGTGAGATCATGACCGGAGCTGAGATCAAGAGTCAGTCACTTAAATGACTGAGGCACCCAGGTGCCCCCAAATGCCAGTCTTAATTAGAAACACCCTCACAGGCACTCCTGGGTGACTCAGTCGTTTAAGTGATCAACCTGACTCTTGATCTCAGCTCAGGTGGTTTGTGAGTTCGAGCATAGCATCAGGCTCTGCACTGATGGTGTGGAGCCTGCGTGGGATTCTGTCTCTCCTTCTCTCTGCCCTTCACCTGCATGTGCTCTCTCTCTGTGTCCCAAAATAAATAAACAACAACAACAACAAAAAGATTGGCATTTGAATTGGATTCAGTAAAGCATGTTGTGTTCCCTGATGTGGGTGGGCACCATCCAATTCATTGAGGGTCTGAATAGAACAAAAGGTGGGAGGAGGAAGAACTCATTCCTTCTCTGCCCAACTATATTATGTAGTTGTTTGTTTCTTTTTTTCTTTTTTTTTTTTTCACTTAGCAAACTGCTTTTAAGAGTCACGAATGTTGTTGCGTGTAGTATTAATTTTTTTTATTGCTGGGTAGTATTCCACTGTGTATCTACCATAATATGCTTATCCATTCACCAGTTGATTTATTTGCAGTTCTTGACTATTATAAATAAAGCAGCTACGAACATTTGCATAACAAAACATTGTATGGAAAAATGTTTTCATTTCTCTTGGGCAAATAACTATGAGTAGAATTGCGAGGTAGTAGTATGCCAAAATGTTTTCCAAAGTGGCAGTGCCATTTTGCATTCCCACCACCACTCCCATACGAGAGTTCCAATTACTCTACATTTTCACCAACTCTAGGTATTATCAGTCTTTTAAATTCTAGCCATTACAGGGAAACTAGAGTGGTGTCTTATTGTGGTTTTAAGTCACATTTCTCTAATGACCAATGACATTGAGAATTTTTTTATGTGCCTGTTTGCCACCCATATATTTTCTTTGGTGAAGTATTTGATAAAATCTTTTATTTATTTGAAAAATCAAGTTGTTTGTATTTTTACTATTGAGCTGTATTTTTTGATATGCACTGGATACAAGGCCTTCATCAGATACATATTTTGCAAATATTTTCTTCCATTTTGTGGTTTGTCTTTTTGTTTTCTTAATATTTTACTTATTTATTTTTAAATATTTTAATGTTTATTTATTTTTGAGAGAGAGAGAGAGAGAGAGAGAGAGAGCGAGCAGGAGTGGGGCAGAGAGAGAGGGAGATACAGAATCTGAAGCAGGCTCCAGGTTCTGAGCTATCAGTACAGATTGTGATGCTAAACTCGAACTCACGAACCATGAGACCATGACCTGAGCCCAAAGTTGGATGCTTAACCAACTGAGCCACCCAGACTCCCCCTTAATAGTCTATTTTGAAGATCAAACATGTTCAGTTTGAAGGAGTCCAATTTATCATTTGTATTTTTTTACCTTGCTCTCTCAGAGCACAGTCCTATGCTATCTGTTGTCCAATGTCTGAATACCATTGTTTCATATATGTAGTCTGATTTTCAGCTGTGTGCACAGGGAAGACATTTCCCATAATAGTTAATCTTTCATTGGCAAAAGTGGAAGTCCTAGACTTTCAACAAAGGGAACAATTGCTTTAGGACTATATCCCTTATAAAAAAGGCAAGTAATAATTGTTAGGTAAAATTCTCTCTAGAATTCTTTACATTTGCCCCACCCCACATCCCCTCTACCCTGTGTCAGTTCCTTCTGGAGTTAACTACTATCAACCAGGTTTGTGCTTTTTCCTGAATTCATTCTATAAGTTTATAAATTTATATGTATACATAAAAGAGTATGTCGATGATTTTGTGGGGTTTTTTTGTATTTAAAATTTTTCATAAATGGAATTTTTACAACTTGTTATTTTCCCTTAGTGTACCTCTTGGATATATATCCATATGAGTTCAATTAGATCTACCTTATTCTTTTAAGTTGCCACTTAAATGGCAACTTAAGTTGCCACATGTGTTGTGTATACTATATAGGATATAGCCACATGTGTTGTGTATACTATATAGGATATAGCATATCGACATGGATATGACTTAATTTATCTAGCAATGTTCTCCCTTTAGAATTTTTACTTCTCTGACTTCTATAGATAGTTGTGGACTTCTGAAGATGATAACTTGATTTAAAAAATTGTCACACATTCAAAAGATGGATTAAATATATCTATTAAAATCATAATCAAGCAAACACCCTTGACCCCTCTACCTAGGTTATGAAATAAAACATTGCTAGTTTTCTAGAAACTTCCTTTGTGCTCCTTTCTGACATAGCCCCCCTCTTTTAGGCTTCAAACATAATTACTATTCTATTGTGACAATAATTTCCTTTGTATACTGTATAGTGTTACCACTAATACATACATCATAAAATTGCATTGTATTTCCTTTTCTTTTTGAACTTAATAAAAATGGAATCATGCTGTAAATCTCCTGTTGTCACTTACTTTTCCCCCCTCAGTTCTGTTTGTGAAATTCATTGACACATGTTATTGATGTTTACTCTGTTTTATTGTGGTATATTATTTTACTTTATGAATACACCACAATTTATTTTTTCCATTCTACTTTTGATGTACTTTTGGGTTGTGTCCAGTTTTAGGCAATGCTATCCAAATGATTGGTACATTTATCCTCTGAGGCAAGAGTTTCTCTGATGTATATGTTGTCTAGAATTGCTTGGTCATAATGAGTTCACATATTCAACTTTTTTAGATATTGCTAAACGTTTTCCAAAATAGTTGTAGAAATATATACCTCTACCAGTGGTATATGAAATGTGACATTGCATCCACGTTCTCACCAACAGTTGGTATTGTCAAATTCATAATTTTTTCAAATCTGCTGAAAGTATAACGATAGCTTATTGTTCTTTTAATCCGTATTTCTTTGATTACTAGTAAGGCTGAGCACATTCTCATATGCTATTGACTACTCAGATTTCCTTTTTTCAAGTTAATGTCTTTTGTCTATTTTTTCTTTTTCTTTTTTCCCTTTTCTCTGTCCTCTGCTCCTCTGTCTCTTCATCCCACCCTCCCTTCTGCAATTTTCAGAAATTATTCTGTAGTCTGGATTGCAGTCCTTTTTTAGGTACGTGAATTGCAAATGTTTTATCCTCATTGAGGCTATCTTCTTGCCATATTTATGGTGACTTTTGATGGACAGAGGTTCTTAATTTTAGTATAGTCAAACATCCATCTTTTTTATTACAGAGTTTGCTTTTTGTGACTTGCTTAAAAAATCCTTCTGTACCCCAAGAAAATATTATCTTCTAAAATCTCACTTTTTTGCTGTCACATGTAGATGTTTAGGATTAAATACCCAGAATTGATTTTTATATAAGCATAGGTAAAAGTAAATTTTATTTTATTTTCCAAATGAATACCCAATTGTTCCAACACAGATTTTGGTATTTTAGACTTTTACTATTAATCTGCAATGCCAACTCTCACTGTACATCAGTTGTCCAGATAGGTATTGTTCAATTTCTGGGTTCTCTATTTTGTTTCAATTAATCTATAAATTTTTCCACCTCAGAGCCTAGACCATGCTTTTTAATCATTATAGCTTTATGATAAGTTTGAATAATTAGTAAGATAAGGTTTCCCAATTTTCTTCTTCTTCATGTATGTCTTGGTCAAGAATATTAATTATATTAACATTAATAGAAATTAATATTTCCACATGAAGTTTAGAATCAGTGTTCAAGTTTTAAAACACAAACACATATCCATTCTCTCTCTCTCACTCCCTCTTTCCCTCTCTCACACACAAACTATTGGGATTTTGATTCTTTATTCAATAGAATAAATGCTAAACTGTTGAGGTTTATTCTGTTGAGTCTATAGATCAGTTTGGGAAGAATAGACATTTCTATAACATTGAGTTTTGCAGCCTTTTAATATACTTTTTCTATGACACTAAAATCTCTTTAAAAACAATTTTATTATTTTCTCCGTAGAGATCTTTTATTCTTTTGTTAAATTCATTCCAAATAATCCATATGTTTTGTAAATTATATTTAACAAAATTATATTTTCTAAGTAATTATTGTTGGTACATAAAAATTCAAGTTCTTATATGTTAATTTTGTTTCAAACAACCTTGATAAACTGACTTCTAATTTTATATCTGAAAAAAAGTTTGGCTTTTTATAACCTTTATGTTTTTTTCTTTACTATACTGTCTAGGACCTTTAGTACATCAGTGAATAAAATTGGTGATAGTGAGCATCTTTGTCTTATTTTCAATCACAGAGGAAATAAATTCAACATTTCACTCTTAAGTGTGCTATTTTATTATATGTGTGCATATGTATTATAATATATATACATGCATGTATGTTTATGCATATATGTATTACATGTATTTTTAAATTATTATTTAAAAATTATTTTAAAAAATGTCCCTCATTTCCTCTTTTCCTGTCTCTTTTATTAAGAGTTTTTACTTTAACATCATTACAGCGTTTTGAACTTTATCAAATGTTTTTTTTCGCAACTACTGAGATAATTAGGTTATTTTTCTCTTTTTAATCTCTTAGTGTGGTGGTTTATGTTAATTCATTTTTTAAAATTCATTTTTCTAATGTTAAACCATTTGTACTGAGGGATTAAACCCAATGTAGTCATGATTTATTATCCTTTTTATACATTTAAAATTTTTTTCCAATATTTTATTTAGTGATAGCCGTAATGTTTTTTTTTTTAATGGTCCTTTCAGATTTTGATACCAAATTTATGTTAGACTTCTGGTTTTTGCTAGGGATACAGAAATGGTTATAAAGCATATGAAAAGGCAAGACAAAAATAATATAGCTCCAAAAGACAAAACAGTCATCAAATGCAGGCTCAAATGTGGCACATATGTTGGAATTGCCTGAAAAAGATTTAAAATAAATATAAATAATATTTTAAAGAGTTTCATAGAAAAGGCAGACAGCATGCAAGATTGCATGGGTAATTTTAGCAGGGAGATCAAAACTATAGAAAATATCAAATGGAAATACTAGAAATGTAAAACACAATGACAGAGATGAAAAATGCATTTGTCAGACTCATTAGTGGATTTGATACAGCTGAGGAAAGAATTAGTGAACTTCAGGCTAGGTCTATAGAAATTACCCAGATTGAAACACAATGAGAAAAAGTGAAAATAAAACAAAGACAGAACAGACTATCCAAGAATTCTGGGACCATAGTAACATTCTTAACATAGGTATAATTTAAATCTGGAATGGGAGAGGGGAGAGGGAGAGAGAGGGAAGGAGAGAAAGGGAGACAGTGAGAGGGTACCAGAGAGAGGAGAAGAAAAAGAAGGAAGGGGAAGGAGCAGGAGTGGGAAGAGAATATTTGAAGAGATAAAGATTATGCTAGCTTCAAAGACTGAGTTAGGGACTGTTATGGACTAAATTGTATCCCTCCAAAATTCATCTACTGAAGTCCTAATTCCAGTACTTCAGAATGTGAGTGTATTTGGTGATAGGGCCTTTAAAGAGATAATTATGTTAAAATGAGGCTGTTAGGGTGGGCCTTAACCTAGTCTGACTAGTGTTCTTATAAGAGGGATTAGGACATCCAAAGAAAGACACAGCGATGCATTCATGCACAGAGGGGCGACCCTGTGAAGAAGCATCAAGAGTGTGGCCATCTACAAGCCAAAGAAAGGGGATTCAGGAGAAGCCAACTCTCCTGGCACCTTGGTTTTGCACTTCAAGGCTCCAGAACTGTGAGAAAGTGGATTTCTGTTGTTCAAGTAACCAAATCTGTGACATTTTGTTATGGCAGTCCTAGGAAACTAATACAAAGAGTGTTCTGGAAGGTCTTGAGTTTTCAGAAAATGTTTATCAACCTTGAATCCCTTTACATTCTCCCAATGTGGAGTGGGATCTTCTTGGTAACTCTTCTTACATGAATGAAGCTCTATGAACTTTAGCTTTTTGCTGCCCTGTACCTCTTGACTTACAGAGCTTAGAACTATTCACTACTATTTTATAGAACGTAGGTTGCAAATTTGAATGCTTATATGGACTGGTCAGTGAGTGTGGATGATTTAAGCAGACAGATAATATAAAAAATGTAAAACTCTTGATATCCTCTCATAATCTATTCCCACTTTTGATAGAAACATAAATATACAGAAATAGTTCTTTACTACAGGAAAAAGAGCAGCAGAAGCATAATGATGAATGGCAACTGTGCTGGGTCTCAGTGTCAGGGAAGCAATAGGGAATGGTGGCAACTGTGGCAAATTGGGGATTTCCTGTCTTATCCAAAGGGGGCAGTTACCATTAGTTCAGTTAATTGTTACCATGTTGAATTATAAGTGTGGATTTAACAGATCTATTTTTCAAGAGAAGTCTGGAAGCAGAGTATGTATGTGAAATTACTCATTGAGTATGTTGGCAACTAATCATTAAACAAACAAACTATACAGGCAAGAGAACACAGGTGGACAGATACGGCATGTGAATTGTGTTTGCAAATTTTGCTGTAAACAGTTATTATTCTCATGCAGATCTTTTGTAATTGCTTTATGTAATTAGAGTTCAACTGCAAAGACCAAGGCTTAGCTAGTTTAATAGGAATTGACTGACAAATTATTAATCATATGGTATTCATTGTTTGAATTAAAAATGCTTATATGGTCCCCCTAGCATTTTCTGTGTGGATTGTTTAAATTTATTTCAGTTGGTAGATGATTTGGTTCAGAAAGTAGAATCTCCGTTTCTTTTCCAGAAAAAAAAATGTGCAACTTATTAAGAATAGGTTTGGGGGAGAGAATTTACCCAATTTGGGCATCAAAAGGTGGAAACAACCTTATTCCCATTTAGGTAAGCAAAATTTCAGTTTTCTTTATGCAACGTAACAAAAGAGGTTGTCATTTGCTTAGTGTAAAATGATAACCTGACAGGGCTTTAGCAGATAAATATCAAAGTTAACATGTGGGTTATATTTGCATGTTTTCTTTCATCATTGTCCTAAGAAACTGTAACTAATTTTCAACTGCATGTTAAATCCTGGCTGTGTATGTAAGAGAAAGACTTCAACAAGTTTGTTAAGCACTTCCTTCATTTTTGCTCCAGATTTAGGGAACTGCTTACAGAAGGCATGAGATCATTTGAGGTCTCAATAACTTTTTGAGAATGCCTTGTAAGAATACAGGATCTAGTATATTGAGAATAGGAAGTAACTCATTCTTATTTCTATTTTACCACGTGTGTGTGTGTGTGTGTGTGTGTGTGTGTGTGTGTGTGTGTATGTGTGTAGGAGAATATAGGGCCAGGAAAGACTATAGCATTTAACCTATTTTTATATTTAAAATGGGTTTATTGTATGCAACATATAGTTGGGTCTTGGGTTTTTTTTAATCCTCTCTGATAATCTTTGTCTTTTTAATTGATGTATTTAGGCCATTCACATTTAAGGTGACTATTGATATAGTTGGACCAATATCTACCATATTTATGTGTTTTTTTAATTGCATTTTTTCTTGTTTTCTTTTTCTGTCCTATTTTTCTACTTCCTCTGGTTTTAATTGAGGATTTTATATAATTTGCTTTTATCTCCTCTCTTTGCATAGCACATATACTTCTTTAAATTTTTTTTTTGTAATTGCTCTAGAGTATGCAGTATAAATTTTTAACTAAGTTCAGTCCATTTTCTTTTTCTTTTTTTAAAAATGTTTTTAAATGTTTATTTATTTTTGAGAGAGAGACAGTGTGAGCAGGAGAGGGGCAGAGAGAGAAAGGGAGATACGGAATATGGAGCAGACTCCAGGCTCTGAGCTGTCAGCACAGAGCCCAATGCAGGGCTCAAACTCATGAATCATGAGATCATGATCTGATCTGAACTCAGACACTTAACCGACTAAGCCACCCAGGTGCCCCAAGTTAAGTCTATTTTCAAATAACATTATTCCACTTCATGTGTAGTGTAGTTTAATACCAGAATTTTCAAATCCCTGAAATATAGTATTTATTAATTCATTTAAAAGATCAGTGTGGAACACATTCTATGTGACATGCTGTGCTAGTTTCTGAGAGCACTTTGATGAGCAACACTGTCACTCATTTTTAAATGGGGAAGACAATGAATGAAGTGATCACAGGTATACATTTAAAATGCTTAGTTTTATGAAGACGTAAGCAGAGATCTGTAGGCTATGCTGAGGGTATGAGGGTAACTCTAGAATGTCCTCCTCTGGGGAACTTTTCATTTCACTGGCCTTCCTAAAGATGACAGAAAGAAAACTAGGTGTATTCCTGGTCAAAGATTCTGAGAATATTTCTGGACTGAATCAGTTCTTGAGGGATATGGGAGGTGCAGTCTGTCTTTTCTTTCAATATCTTTATTCCCACTATTCCATGCCCCTCCACCCCCAACTCCCTCACCCAATTTAGGTGAAAGCAAATTACTGTTGAACTCCTCTTCCTTTTTCTTCTCTCTGTTCCACTTTCTCCTCAAATCTATAATAATAAGTAGTGGGAGAAGGGTGGAAGGGAAAGCCTTCTAATGGACATTTGGCACACTACTTTATTTGGTCCTTCCTTCACCTAAAGTCTACTTCAAGCTGGTTTTAAATAATTTCCAGGATTTCTGTAGAGCATGTCCAAATTAGTAGCATCATGGAATAATCACTTTAACCCAACTGTAAGAATAATACTATGTTTGTTTGGTGTTAGAGCCATAAAAATATCCTGAGAATTAGCAGATTATGAATGTTCATAGTCACATAGGAGTACAAAAAGTGCCATCTTTATTTTTCTAAAACTTATTTTATTCTGACTTTGAACTATTTTGCCTGATGCAGAAAACTTAATCTTGTTCTTTAGATAGACTCCTTTTCTTTGTTGTCAGATCCTTTTATCTCCTTCTTTCTCCAAGCATTGATGTTACTTTAGATGGGGGTAGCTGACACCATGGTGTTGCTAAGGAAAGTGTGTGTTTTATATCTCCATCTGTTACTATTCTGGACTCTTTTTATGTTTAGTGTTTTTTTATGTTTATATTTTTTAATGTTTTTTTTAATTTTTGTTTATTTTTTAAATGTTTATTTTTGAGAGAGAGAGGGAGAGCACAAGCAGGGGAGGGGAAGAGAGAGAGAGAGAGAGAGTGAGACACAGAATCTAAAGCAGGCTCCAGGCTCTGAGCTGTAAGTGCAGAGCCCGACACAAGGGTCAAAACCACAAATTGTGAGATCATGACCTGAGCCAAAGTTGGACGCTCAACCAACTGAGCCACCCAGGCACCCCCTCCCTATTCTGTAATCTTTGAGATACCACCTAATCTCTTCTGACCCTTGGGCATGTATTCTATCCACTATGGCATATATAGAACCCAAAATCATCCCTTCTTGGATTCTGGTGTTTGTTCTTTTTCCCTGCGTGCCCATGAAAGAGGTCTCACTTTGGTGAGACCTCCATTATCATGTCTGCTGTGCATTCTCTGGACTTAGAGAGACAGAGAGACAGAGCACCAGAGGTAAGGAGAGTGCAAAGGAACCAACACACCTGGACTTACACCTTATGATGTCATGACTGGGGTAACTTCTTGCTCAGCTCTAGTAGCCAGTAGAGTTTTTTGAAAAAGGCCTTGGCTTTATTGTTGAGGCTAATCTGTGTTCAAATAGCATTTGTTTGTATGTTTCACTTTGGTGAGTTAATTATCTTTGTGAGTATTTTTCCATCTATAAAGTGGGTATAATAATACCTACTTTAGTGAATGGTTATAAGTTTAAGTGGGATGCATTGTAAAATATCAGTATACTTCCCAGCCCAGAGTAAATTTGAGTTCAATTTCTTCTCTTGGAACAGTAGTCTCAAGTAAGTCATTTCTTGTCTCTGGTTTTTAATTTCTTCCTTGGTAAAGTCAAGTCTATGGTAAAGGAAGGGTAAGTGTGATTAAAAAGAGAAAAGAATTAGACCAAGTAACATCTGAGATTCTTTCTATTTCTAAAGTTCTAAGATTCCGAGTAAGGTCACTAGGGGACAAAGGGAGTCTGTTCTGTTCAGAGAATCAGCCAGTTTTTGGAACATAGAGCCAAGCTTGCTGTGCGCTATTGTGTGACTCCCTGGCCCTGGGATTTCAGTAAAGGCCTTGGCGATGGCCTATAGCTATGGAGTTCCCCTGGCTGTAGCTGTTCACTCACAGCCTTGAACAGACAGGGAAACAATGAGGGAAATGAGAAAAATAACAAAGATGTTATTTTTCAGCAGCTCCCAGCTAATCGCTCCCCTCACTTTCTTCTTCAGACAGACCTTTGGGACACTGGAAATCAAAGCTTTATTGCCACCCAGCTGCCACCTGTTGCCAACTTTCTACAAGTCTGCTCCATGTCACTTGTGTTCAACTTATACCAATGTTTCTTGAGAAACTAACTCAACCCAGTTACTGGGCTGAGCAAGGAAACTTGCTTGGTAATGGTTGGCTTTAAACAGCAGGTGGATAGAGCAAGCAGAGCTTGTGTGATATGTACTCCTGATATTTACTGGTTCTGTGACCTTGGTTAAGATGCTTCTTAACTTCCCTGATACTGTTTCCTCAACTGTAAAATGGAGATGTATGTATTGAGTACCATGAAAACACAGTAGTACTATAGAGAGTTGTGGCAAGGATCAAGTGAGGTAATGTGTAGGACATGGTAAACACTACGTGGATGGTAGTTAAAATTCTTGTAAAGGATAAGGGTGTCATGATTATGGTTGCAGCATTGTGAATTGTATATGGGCTCTGGAGCAGGGGTAGCTTCTGGGATCCCAGCTCCTCACTGCAGTCCTAAAGCTTATTGCCTTCTAGACTCTTCTACTGGGCTATACCTGTACCTTCCCTTCCTCTCAAGTCACAAGGCCCGGGAGGGCCTCTGTAGCTACATGGGTTATTTCTAGTCATCAGAATTGCCCTATTATTGAAAAAGACGCATACTTTAAAATTTGGGGGCTCTATTGAATAGGTCAATATTTTCTTAACCAAGGATTCTTAACCTTGCATTCAAGGGCCACTAAGAACTTTGGTCTTTCTGTAACTTCATGAAATGAAAAAATTGATATGAAAGAGCATTTTTCTGAGAAGTCAATCAATCTCTCCTGTAGGTTCTCAAAGGCATCTCTGTCCCAGAAAAGGCTGAGGGTCCATATTCTCAATGACATATTTGGTTTCCCTTCTGATAAAAGTGGATACGGTAAGGTTAAAAATTATACCCTGTGGGGAGATCAGAACCTAAGCAGGTTGTATTGTTTGGGCCCAGAAGCCAGGGGATGAGGTGGAGGAAGGCTGTTTAATGACCAGAATGTTTGTGGTTGGCCTCTCTTGTCCTTTAGAGTTACTGGACAGTCGGGAGCAATTGAGATCTACCATATTCCAAATGCAGTTTAGTCAGTGGTGACCTCCTAGGACAGCATGGCCAGGGCTGAGGAACAGGCAATTATTTCATGGACTTTAGAGCTGGAAAAGAACTTGGACATCACCTAGTTTAACTCAGATGAGACAAAGGAGGCCTGAAGGGGTTGGGTGACCTGCCCACAAAGTCAATGGCAAACTCCAGCTGGGATCTGACTCTCCGAACCTCCCCTTCCCTTAGCTTCTCCTCCCCTTCCCTTCCCTTCCCAAGCAAATCTTTGTAATTATTAGCTCCTAATTGTCACACAGATGATAAAGAGTTGGATATTTGGGCAAATGCACAGAAGTTTTGAAGACAGCATAAGGAAACTGTAGAGGTTCTGTGGTAGTAGATGTGCTGGAACCCTTATTTTTAATCAATATGATTGAAACTGCTAAAACTTAGAATATGTTGCTTTCCCCATGATTAGATGTACTAACTGGTTTAAGCAGATAACAATTCTAAGACTTTAAACAATTCTGGCTTTTTTCTAACTATAAAAACAATTTGGGATTATATTATAATTGGGAAATATAAAAAAAGATGAAAGAAAAAAATCACTCATTACATAACCTCATAACTGAGGGGTAACTCCTATTCATATCATGGGATATTAACTTCTGATTTTCTCTTTATCTGCCTCTGTCTCCCTATAGCTCGCTCTCTCTCTCTCTCTCTCTCTCTCTGTACTGTAGATTTGGGACCGTATTGTATTGATTGCATGGTATCCTGATTTTTCCATTTATAATCATATCATGAAATGCCATCTATGCCATTAAAAAAGACTTCTAAAAACCTCACACTTAATGGTCACTGATATGCCATTGCATAGCTGTATCCCGATCCCAGGTTAATTTAAAATTGACCCTGTGGCTGGACATGTATGTCCACAGATATTCTAAATAGTGCTGTGATGAACATCTCCACACATAAATCTTTATTCACACCTCTTATTACTTCCTTGGGGTAGATAACTGGAAGCTGAGCTACTCGGGCAAGAGGCATGACCTTTTCCAAATCTCTTGATACCTACTGTCAAATTCAGAGGCGTTTTAAATGTGAAGAAAAGGTCAGTGGAAAAGGCTCTCCTCAAACTTTTTTTATGGGGCCGATGTACTGAACTTGCTGACCCAAACCAGATTTTTTATGACTTTAACGCATGTGAAACTTGATAATCACTAAAAAGGATCCTGTCTATCTTGGATGGTCTATGAGGTGATTTCCTGTTCATTCAGAAAGTAACTGTTGGCAACTTACTATGTGCTGGATACTTAGGATACTTGAGGGCCAACAGATGACAGGGGAGAAAATAATCTCCTAGACGATGATGTGTTTGAATATTAATGTGACTGAGTGGAAACATTGACTTCCAGGCTTCAAGTGAGGTTTCAGAGGCTGAATTATTGTCTTAGATGAATTATTTGTGTTTATTTACACAGTTTATTTCTTTGAGTATTTTCCCATTTTCCCTGATCCTCCCTCAGTTTTGAGTAAGTTATATAACTCTTCTTGCTTCTATCTAATTTTGCCTCCCAGAGGACTGCTTGCTGGGAGTAGTATGGGAATATTTAGCTTAGTAAGAGGTATTTTTTAAAAGAGTATAATTGGTCCTGTTTTCCAGGAGGAAAAGCTGTTCAATCTCAGTCATACCTGTCTACTTTTATCAAGTGCACAGAAATTCTAGAAGGGAGAAGTTACACTCCTAGGTGCAGTAATTGGGTCTCCTGCATTCATTTTGTTGCCCACAGTAGGTCAGGAAGTGTCTAGTAAATGGTCATTTCTTCTTCTTAAGTACCTTACTGTCCCTTCCCATTTCCCTTTCCTTTCCGTTGGATGACACATCTATGCCTTTGTTGGAGAGGGTACTATTCCACATAAATACGGTAACTATTTTTTTAATTGTTTATTTATTTGTGTGTGTGTGGCGGGGGAGGGGCAGAGAGAGAGGGAGACACAGAATCCGAAGCAGGCTCCAGGCTCTGAGCTGTCAGCACAGAGCTCAATGCGGTGCATAAACCCATGGATGGCGAGATCATGACCTGAGCCAAAGTCAGATACTTAGCCAATGAGCCACCCAGACACCCCTAAACATGGTAACTATTATTGTTGTGATAGAAAAATCTGCAGCATAACTATTGAACCACAAACTATATTTTTTTCCGGTAACACCAGCCACGATCTACATTTTGAAAAGTTCATGTCTTCATACAGTTATTGTTTGAGGCTATGAATACCAGGAACAGAACAGAGACTAGCTTGAACCCACCCTTTTCAGGAGCAGTTGAACCTAATTAACATGGAAACTCAGCGCAGTGGGCAAACAAGTGGTGTTCAGATGAAATCATGCTCCTTCCCTGAGGCCAGGCATCTAGTCCAGTCTGTAAAATTTAATGTCTATTGAAGAGAGGTATAGCTTTTTAATTTTTATTAATTTTTTTTTGAGTTTGCTTATCTAAGGAGAAAGAAAGCATGTGTCTTTAATTTATCTCTTTGTGGATCCTTTGCTAGAATCCCAGCTTCATTGAATATTTAGAATGCTTTTGCTTTAAAAGCAGAAACATGTTTGAGTAAGAACTAATTTTTCATCGTGTAGACAAATATTTGAGTAACTGGTGGAAATAATAAATTACCAGCATAAAGTGATTTCATTGCTCTTAAAAGCAAAAAAGCACTCCTGGGAATTTCACGGAAATGACTCCATTTTCATATCACTCCCATGATAGCCATTTGATCTTACTCTGGGGTGGACTGGCATGCAAGTTTATTTTTAATAAGTGAGCACCTACATATTCTCTGGGAAAACAAGTGGAGAAGTGGGTATTGGGGGAAAACAACCAAGATCTAGAAGTGATGATCACGTCCTTGATGCCCTGCCCAACTTTTTAATTTTTGCCTTCAAACAAAACTTGCTTGTAGGAACTGCCTTGAAAGACTATGTTGTTCTTTCCAAGGAGTTTAATGAGTGCTCATTATTTCGACCATTTGCACTTTCCTGTTTCTCAGATTCTAAATGCATAATCCAATTATGGTTTGTGGGTCTGGTTGGAAAACAGTCTGACTAGGGAATTTACATTTTGAGCCACATTGGTCTTTGGGAGAGAGAACCATTGCTGGATCTGGGATGGTATTAAAGAACTGGATCTCTGAGGGGCGCCTGGATGGCTCAAGTCGATTAAGCATCCGACTTTGGCTCAGGTCATGATCTCACGGTTCATGGGTTCGAGCCCAGCATTGGGCTTGTGCCAACAGCTCAGAGCCTGGAGCCTGCTTCGGATTCTGTGTTTCCCTCTCTCTCTGCCCCTCCCCCACTCGCCTCTAAAAAATAATAATAAACATTAAAAAAAATTAAAAAAAGAACTTGATCTCTGGGTTCAGGCTGTATGATTTAATCTTAGTTTAGCCCACACAACCTTTGGGTTCTAGGAGAGGGATTTAACCAACTCTTTGCTTAAGCTCTTTGAGCTTCCTCTGCTTCATAAGGTAACAGAGAGGATTAAATGGGCTGATGCATGTGGCATTGGCATATGGCAACATCTGAATACATGTTAACTGACACTATCACGCTGGAAACACAAAAATAATAATTTTCTTGTTTCAGGATTGGTAGAAGAACACTCATAGATGGAGCCAATACATTTGCAATCCAGGTGTGGCTTTTTCTCTAACCTCACACATATGCAAAGCACTCCTTACACACATTACCGAGTTTTCTTTCTCTGGTGCACAGAAATTTTCACCGTGATGCCTCTAGAGTAGGTTAAGAAGTTTATATTCTCTTTTAAGATATTTTCCTTTTATCTGCCCGGTGATAATCATTTCCTGTACTTTGTCTGTGACATCATATTCAAAATATGTTAGTGCCTGGTCTTTCTGGCATTAAGCCAACATCACTGGCCCAGAGTTTCTGAAATCAAAACACAGATTTTACAAAGTCATACTGAAAGTTAGACATAATTTGTGTTAAAGAAAGTAAACAAAGCTGGGTATCCTAAAACACACACCACCCCTCCAAAGATCTAACTTGAATTCAGGTGAAGCTCAAGTTCTTGCACATTTTTCTGGCATTGATCCTTTTTGACTGGCACTCAAACCTTTCTTTCTAAACGTATCATATTTCTTCAACTGGGGTCTCTGGACCTCATCCACCATTGGGCTTTGTGGGTTTTTCCTAGTGTCTGAAATTAAATGTTTGTCTGGTTATTTTTTTTTTTTCTTTTGTCCCAGGAAGGCTGTCTTTGGATTTCATTAGATTCTTACCGGTTCAAAATTTTTGTTTTACCTGAGCTGGCTCTTTACTCTTCCCATACTGATATGCCTTCCGTGATCTGGAGCCACATGGCTTATCTCTACCCCTGGATCTTTTCTTTTCTGATATTTAACATTTCTGGCTTCTTGCAGTGCCCTTCCCGCCTGCTACACCAGGATTTTACACCATCATCTGTTCTGTTACCACCTCCACAATTTGTGATTTATCCTCATCCCACCTGGATGGTTACTTCCCTCAAAATCAACTCTCTTATTTACTTAAATATATTTTAAAAGGAAAACAGTGGATAGATCATAAAAAGAGTTGAGTATGAAAGTAGGGGAAGACTGTAACATCAGAGAAAAAAATTCTGTCACAGCGGAAATAGAGGCCAAAGACAGGTGATTCCAGAGCTAGGGAAAGAGGAGTGAGTCTGGGACTGGTGACCCCATAAGGCCTGGGGCTGAGAACAAGAGCCATCAGGAAATCAGTGGAAGCTGGGGATGAGCAGCCAGATATGATGAGTCTGGCTAACCTGTGGGGAAAGGAGATAGTGCTTACATGGGAGAGAAAGGGGCACAGGGTAAGAGTGGGAGCTAGAATATAGAGTTTCTAAGATTGATACAGGGTATTGGGTGAAAGATGGTGCATAGGGTAAGGCTGTAAATGAGAAAGGAGCTTTGGAAACTGAAGAAAAGATGGAGGCTGAAGAGGGGAAATGGGGGATGGGTGAATGTGGAGACTGAGGTGATACAGGCTGAAGGTTAAAGTTAAAGAGAAGAGGCTGTGGAGAGGGAGTGCAGGATATACCAAAAGGGGGACGGGAGGAGATACCTTGAAATGGGCAGAGGCAATTGTGTGTGTGTGTGTGTGTGTGTGTGTGTGTGTGTGTGTGTGTGTGTTTCATGGGGAGCAGGTACAAAGTAACAAATGGAGATCATCTTCTTAAAAGGACAAACCAGTGTCTTAATCTGTTTTTAAGTCTGGCACAGAAATCTGAAGTGCCAATCTCATATTGGCAGAAAGAGATAAACACTCTACAAACACTCTACAACACTCCATAAAAGTGCTTGAAAGTGCCACTGTTTGGGTCAGATAGCCAGGAGATACTCAGTCTACCCTGGCAGTATCTCATAGACCAGGGCAGTGGTTCTTGAACCATAGTGCATGGGAATCACCTGGAAGCCTTGTTATAACAAAGGTTCTGGTTCAGCAGGTCTGGATGGGGGTGGGAATTTCTGTTTCTGAAAAGACCCTGTGATGCTGCTGCTGCTGGTTGGGGACCACACTTGGAGAACTATTTGGCGAGGAAAACTGTTCCATGCCTTTTAGAGATTGTTGCAAATGCTCTTATGCTTCTTTTAGCAGTAGATTGCTATGATATAAAATGAGGTAAGTGAACTTGCCCTTTTAACTCCAAACTTACAAATATAAAACATTTTAAATGTGAAATGAAAACACTTAAAATTACTATTGATTCTTATCAGTGCAACCGTTCAATAAAGAAAAAAAATGTTTTCATTCTCTTCTGTTTTCTGCTTTAATATGGATTCTTAGGTTTGCTTTTTTTTTTTTTTTGAGGAAGTATTATTATTTCATATTGAGTCTCTGGTGGCCACTTTATGACACGAGGGAAGCGGAAATGAAGTGGGGACCCAGGAAAATTTTCTTTCCCAACAGTGGAAAGGTGGGGATGGCTAGTGGTGAAGAGGTTTCTGCTGTTGCTGGGCCAGGATGCTCCTCTGGCCTGGCAGCCTTGCCATGGGGGTTGTCGCCTTGGGGCTTACAGCCCTCTGCCCACTTTGGCTGCTCTAGCCTTTCCCTGGGGTCCAGGTCTGAGCTTGGAGTGCAGGGAGGACCCTTTGGGGGAAGGGCAGGGCGCCTATCCAGTGCTCAAACAGAACCGAGCTGACTGCATCAGAAACCATTGTGTCACCTTGAGCATTTCTAATGATGAATCCACACAATGCACACACCCCAACAGATGCTGGCAGGGTAAACAAAAGCTTTTGAATATTAGCATAAGGTTCACATTTTTCTTTGCTTAGACTGGACAGAATTGTCCTTGCTCTTGATAAAGGATTCCAGGGATTGAGGCAGTGATTAAGAGAGTTGTTTAATCAGAGAAGGGAGACGGTCCAATCAGTAACTAATAAAAATCAACAACATAAAGGATGTTGGATATTGACTTCTTAGCACTCCTCATTTTCAGCCATCAGCGACCTATGTGTATTGGAAGCTGTAGCTGTCCATTTTTGATGTTTCCCTCTTTAGAAAAGGGAAAAAAAGAGATACCTAGAGCAAATCAGAATGAGAGACTGAGTGCTCAGATGCAGAGCAGTCAGATAAAATGCAGGATGCCCAGCTGAGTTTGAATTTTAGATAGATAATGAATACATTTCTGTATGGGACATTCTTATACTTCTGAAATTGAAATTTAGCTGGACATCTTCTATTTTTATGGGCTAAGTCTGACAACTCAAGAGAAAATTTTCTGTTTTGAGAGCAGACTCAACATTCAAGGCTGAGTTACCACTTGTCCTGCTTAATGCCATCCAGAATGTTGAGATTCTCCAAGTACAAAGATGCAAATTCACAAGTGGTATTTGGTATTTATGAATTCATGTGGGTCTTAAGAATTTAGATTTATAATCTTAGAAAAGGAACAAAAAAATTAAGGTTGGTATTGACAGAAAGCCAAAAGTGACTCTTTCTGTACTTTTTATGGCAGTCAGCTAAAGCTGTGATTTGACAGACTGTAACAGCGAGTAACAGATGGGCCACCTTTGGATTATCTGTGCTGTATTCAACACCTCTTTGAACAATAATTATAATTTGTTGGGGGAAAATATCAATTTAAAGGTCAAGTGCTTTCATAAAAAAAGGTGATTATTCAGTATTTTCTACTTTGAACACACCAGGATTCATTGTATTACTGTCTTTTGTGCAGCACATATATGCTGAAAAATGGATCGCTTAATTATATGATTATCTGTCTTCAGGGAGGACATGTGAACATGAATGGGAGCTGTCAAGAGAGGTACATTGCTTTACTTGTGGTTCTTAATCTATATCTATAGCCATTACAGGTTACAAGTTGACTTTTAAAACAAATATCTAAAATATAAATTACTTTTACAATGCAAAGTGGGCATTTTGGTGTAAAGGAGCTCCTTGAGCTGAAAAATGGACACGTTACATGAGTGAGGCTCCAGGCTCACTCCTTTTTTTTTCCCCTCTGATTTTTAGTCATCAGTCTAGAAGAGGCGCAAGGGAAGACACAGCCTCCTAATTAACTGGGGAGAAAGAGGGGCAAAGGCTATGCAGTTAACCTTTATAATTGAATCACCAATTACAGTGATAGAAAGGAATACCGCTTTGCAGTGAATCAGAATTCTGGGAAAATCTCATGAACATTCCAGGCACTGTGAAAACCAGAAGATTGGAGAAGTTAAGCATATGTGCCAAACTCCATTAATCTCTTTGTGTGTTTTTGTTAGTCCTCTGGGCTTCATTTTGGAGAAGAGGTTCAGTGTACAAGAGAAAATTAAGTCAGTAATGCTGGTGTAAGCTAAAATCAGCAGGGAAGCTGGGTTCAGAGGCAACGACACAGGAGGTAGATGATAAAGGTCTTCTTCTAAAGGTGCAACTAGATGCAGACAGTTCCAAGTGACGCCCTTGGTAAACTCTTTCAGTGGTCTCCCAATCTTAGAGCCAGTTAAGCTTTAATTATCTATTTTATGACAAACAGTTATGTAGTTACAGAAGACAGAAAAACAAAATGCTGTCCAACTGTATTAAGGTTGCAGTATATCTACTTACCAAGGGATTCCAACTGAGGATGTTCAGCCCCGAAGATAAAGTCATTGCTTCTTCTTCCAAGAGCGTTTAATGACTTTGAACATCATGTTCAGGGTCAGTTCCTAATATGTAACACCAATCCCCGATCCTGTTCTTGATGGAATGAAAATAATATACACCTTATGTTTCTATATGTCAAATTAATCTAATCCACTTCCTATCCTCATAAACTTATTTACACATGCACCATCTTGGACGGGGTAAATTTGCCAAGAAGAAGAAAAGTCTCCTTACAAAGCTGAAAATATTTTTACAACCCAAAGGTGAGCACCAGACACACGAAAATAATTCATTTTGTGAAGATCGCCAAGAAAACCTTGTTTTGAAATCCCGGTGCCCATGATTACATCATTCCAGGTGAAGCATCCACCGATGGAAACAATGGATAGACATTTGCTCTTCTCCAACTCAGCTGTCTGGTTTCAAAGGGCTTTTTGTTTTTATTTTTATTTTTTTGCCTCTCTTGGCTCCGAGTGGCTGCAACACATGGTAAATCTTTAACTTCAAGTGTCCTTCTGTGGTGACCAACTAAAATATTAGCAAAATAAATGTTTTATGGGAAAATGTTGGCAGGAGCCCCGACAGAAACAGGTGGTATTGGGTTATTTCAATATAATGTAATGATACAGCCAGGTTTCCATCTGGACAGCATGTGGTTGGGTCTGCTCAGAGAGAACCAAAGAGTGTGAGTATGCACTGGGGAAAGCAGCGATGCACAAGTGTGCAGCTAGATGGCTACTTTACAAAATAATAGTCTGAGCTCCGGGTCCTCTGGGTTAAATATTTTTACTGTCAAAATCTGAATTTCTTCATAAAATATTAAAGGTGAAGCAAACCTCTGACATGCAATACTGAGCTGTGTAATTATAAGGCAGTTCCTGGAAACCAAAGAGAGTGTGCATTAAAGCAAGGCGTTTATTATAAAAGAGTTCATTACCCTTGGAAGTGAAGACATGTTTTAGAGGGAGCCTCAGAACAGAGAAGCTTTTTAGCAAGGCTTACCATACTATGAAAACAAGGTTCAGCCTTGTTGGTAAGAATGCAATTAGAAAATAAAGAGAGAATGGGATTAGTTCACTGCTAAGGGCCTGATCGTGATCCAAAGCTAAAGAGATGTATCCTTAATTTACCACCAGGGAAGAGTCTTTCTCCCTCTTCCATAAAATTCCTGCTTCAGGCACTTCAAAACACATGGAATTAGGAACACTTGGAACATTTGGTTTTGCACTCAGCTCTCTGCACTGTGTATTCATGCTAAGCTCGATAATAAACTCTTGGCTCAATAACTCCCTATATGTATCCCAGAGAGAGGCATCAAATTATGGCTATGTGCAGAGGTAGATCCTCTTCAGAGGCACTGAGACCTCACTGCCTGGCTCTCTCAGCTCTCGCCAGAGGAAGAAGACAGGAATATGCACACAGAGAGTAAGCAAGTTGGAAGTGGCTTGCAATTTCCTTGATGCCTACTGGGAGAGTCAGGCAGTCATGGGCACCATCTCCCAAGATGAAGGAGTCCCTTTGACTCCTGGGTACTTGGCCAGGAAAGCCTGGCTTCTAGAGAATTAATTGCAGCGACTAATTGATAATGCAGCAACACGGAGACATTCAAAGCAAAGGTCTAGACGTAAAATCGAAGAGCTGATGGAGAATAGTGATGGAACAGTGAAGGCTCAGCAAGAAGAGATAACGAAGTGAAGAACTTAATGATGAGCCCTCATACCACTTGTACCCAGAGCGGGGGATCCATTCAAAAGGCTCTTGCCTGTTTTACTCAGAGAGTGGACTGCCCTACATTATCTTCTGCATTTTCCTAGATTATTAGAAGAGATGGTGTGATGAGAAACCTGGAAGCTCTGGAGTCAGATTCTTTTACTGTCACTATTGTGGTGCTGGACTGAGGCTAAGGAGAGAATGGTGCCCTAGAGGACAAGGCAAGTTGTACTGTGGACCCTGGCTTACTTGGGAAAATGATTTTCTCCATCTGGAGCATACCTGATACGAAACAATAAAGATGCTTCTTAGTTCTTTTCTTCAAAATGTGTTCGGTACCAATTGTATGCACCACAGGACTTTGGCTCCTGTGGGGTGCTAGAAGGTGGTGGCAGACACAGTCTTCTTAGTTGAGGAGTTTATGGTCTAAAGAGGGAGAGTGTACACCCAGAGGGGAACTGAAATTTGAGCTGCCCAAGGGTGTAGGCTCTGTCTTATTCTTCATTTTACTCTCCATCACACAACATATAGTAGATGCTAAAATAAATGCTGAACTGAACTAGACTAAAAGACAGGTGATGGGGTTTGGCGGGTATCTGGTCACATGTCTTAGAAATGTCTTTTGAACTCTTTGGTGGGTCTCAATTCCTCTGTGTAGAATGAAGAGTTAGACGACTGGATCTATCTCCCTTCTAGCTCTCAAATCCCTAGGTCCTTAACTGAGAGAATATGGAGAAGACAGTATATACACTGAAGTGCCAATGATTATAGGTAACAAGTCCTACCATTTGTTAATATCTCCTACGTCGGGTAGGATTTAATCCCTACCATAAATCTGTAAAGTTAGAAGCTTTGTCTCCATTTTTCAGATGAGTAAACCCATTCTCTTTTCCAAGTTCACATAGCTGATGAATGTTGGAATTGGGATTCCCCAAACTCAACTCTATCTGACTCCAAATACTGTGTTCTTTCCGCTGTATATCAAACTGCCTCCCACCTCTGTGCTAAGGAAATATTGGAGTGAATGTAATGATTTAAGAGAGAGGTGGAGAACTTTGTAACCAAGACATGATTTATGTCTCAGATTTAACTGCTTGGCTTTTTAGCCAGGTGGTGTTTTTTCAGTCTTTAGAGATCATCTGAGATTGGGGCAGGTTACTGAATTAATTGCACAACCATTGAAAACTCTGAGTGTCTTGCCTTGGAGTTCTCTCCCTGAGTTCTCTTTTCTCCTGAGTTCTAAACTATCCAGGCCTCCAAATGTAATGACACCAGTTCTTCCTTAAGGAAAAGTAAATACTTTAAGCCATAGAGTAAAGTGAGTGGGCTTCTCCCAGTCAGGGAGGAGGCTGGAGCAGAGTCTGTGTTTTGTAGGTGGGGGAAGCAGTGGTATTGACCTGTGGACCCCTCTTGCCCTTCCGCTGGCCTGTGGTGGCTTATACTAAGAGGCAGGGGGAGAAAGGGAGGCCAGGAACTTTGTGGAGAAACATAGTGACTCTGGTGCCCCTTGAATTGTCATTTGGCTCTACATGGCGTGGTTGAAGTGAGGAAGGCTACCTCACTAAGCTTTAGGCCATTGGGGAAATTGTCCATACAATTCTTGGATGTTGTGGTGACAAAAAATCAGATGCAGATGTAGAATTTGGGTGGTCATTCTGAGAACTTATTGAAAATATTGCTAATGACTAATATTTATGAGCACTTAATATGTGCAGGGTCTTATGCTAAGTGGTTTTCAGGTGAGAAAATTGAAGCTTAAGAAGGTTGGGTAACTGGCCAGAGGTCATAGGAGGTAGGAAGGGTGAATCCAAATCAGTTCCGTCTTGAGCCTAAAACTCAACCTCTTAATCATTATGCTTAAGTTATAGCCCAAATGTAGTGCTGTATAAATAAGGTAGTGAATGTATGTGGTACCAGTGGGGTAAGTTGGGACTCATGGATAATCATTTAGTCTGGATTAGAGGGGCCTTTCCTTTTGCCATGGCGAAATAAGTTTCAGATGTATTAAATATGAGAGCTAAAAACAAAAGCAAAACACAAATCAGTAGATGCAATGGCAGAAGTTCGTAAATATAATAAGTGATGTTATAAGGCAAAGAAGGACTTTATAAAAATAATTTAAAAATATGACAGAAGATGGATAGATTTGGCCACAAAAACCCTCCAACATTTCTAAATATCAAAACTATGAGGAAAGTTGAAAGACAACTGGGGGAAATGTGTATAGTCTTTGTCAGCTAAAAGGTGCATATCCCTAAAATATACTGCATTCTTACCAACCAAATAAAGAGACAAACACTCTAATAGAAAAAAGGTTAAGATCATGAATAAATAATTAACTTCTCTGTTAATAGAGAAGAAATACAAATGGACAATCAGCAAATTAATACAGGCTTAATCTCACTAGCAATAAAAAATTAAATTTTAATTCATGTCTGTTTTTTTTAGTTGTCAAAGAGAAAATAAGCTGTTAAGGACATTAGTGAAATTCACCACACTTTGGGACATTTTCATATATTTATGGCAGATTGTACTTGTACAACTTACCTGTAAGGCATTTGTCTGACATGTATCAATGTTTTAAATTTGTTCACACTCTTTGTCCTAAATTCTACATCTAGTAATTTGTTCAAGAAAAATCATGTTAATAAATGTATGCAATGGCTTGCCTCTAAGGACAGGTATTGAAAAATTAGAAACAATCAGAAGACTCAATATTAGAGAATGGTTAATTTAAGTTTTTTACTTTCATCTGAACAGTAAGGAATCTAATAGAATTTATCCAGTCACTCAAAATAACTTTGCAGAATATTTGATGCCATGGAAAAATGTTTAGTATGCATCCCTTAGTGAAAAAGTAGACTACTAAATGATATACATTTTTTTCTAGAGATTATATGTTTACACATTTCCTAAAATGACTAGGAAAAAAAGACACAAAAATGTTAATAGGGTTTATCTCTCTGACCAAGGAGATTATATATATATATATATATATATATATACACACACACACACACACACACACACACACACACACATATGTGTATATGTATATATATTATGTACATATATATATACATTTTTTTCCTTTTTGGTGTTTTTTTTTTTTTTTGGTAATTTTAAAATATTTTACATGTATTTTTTTTAACCCAGAACAAAATGGTATTAAAAAGTAGACTGCCTATTTTCTATATGGTTTCCTAAGACATGGTGTATTTGTGTGTGTGGGAGGGCTAAGGACCAAGTGCTATGAAATATATCACCTGAAATACTGCTTTCATTTCTAGTGTGTTATTACGGTTTTGGGAAACCTAGTGTATTCTAAGGAGCAAAAAATGCATGTAGACGCAATTTTACTTTGAGAATTCCAAGCTAAGGCAGAGAGCTATTAATTTATTACGTATATGAATATAAAAACTAGACAACAAGATGTTAACTTGACTTGTGAAGTGGATTCACTTATGGAAGCAGAGGTCGGCACGGGTCTCTCCACACCTTCCAGTGCGAATTGGACTGACATCTGGATTCTCTTACATTCACATTTTCAGTTTTCAAGTCCCACTCCACCTTATTTAACCAGATTGAAATTTAGGACTAGAGTTTAGTAATTAACTAATGTGTGTGTGTATGAGTGTGTGTGTGTGTGTGTGTGTGTGTGTGTGTGAGATTATATGTGAGGAGATGGGCATTACAAGCTTTTTGGTTTGTACTTTTGAGGTGAAGCTTATTGCTTTGATTAGTTAATGTTCTAATTTGGGTTGAGTTTATCAGCTCTGTTTATGATCACTTTTTCAAGAGTTTAATTAACTACTTACAGAAAAAATCTACTATGCCATGCAAATTCATGCCTCATTAAATCCTGGCTGGAGACCGTTTAAGGCAGGACTGGGATCTCCTTGCTAGTGGTCTACTGGCCACACTGTCTTCTGCAGTTCTAGGGCTAGGAAGTAGAATTCTGGATTGCTGAACCCCAGAATCAGAACCCTGAGCTTTTAGAGTATGTTCTAGAGGTCCAACAGAATGTTTACCTATTACCGTGGTCAGGGAAGGATTACTAGGCAGTTGGTAGAGTTCATTTGATACAGTCTTATATTATCTTTGGAGAATTCAGAACAACTAATGTCTCTTTGCCTCTCCCTCCAACCAGGTGTTTTTCTGGTAGTGTTTTTATTTTGTATTTGTATTCCTTTGCAGTTTTCTCTGTTAGATGTCAATCTGTGTTCAAATGAGCCATTTTCTCTAATCAAATAGAGGTATCTTAAATTTTATCTCTTATATCTAGATAAGAACAAGTCCACCCAGCTGTTACATCTGCCCACATTAAAAAACAAAACAAAACAAAACAAACCAGTATTCTGAGCACCTGGGTGGCTCAGTTAGGTAAGCATCTGACTTTGGCTCAGGTCATGATCTCACAGTTCGTGAGTTCAAGTCCCGCATCAGGTGCGCTCCAGACCTGGCTTTGGGTGAGCATGATCCCTGCTTTGGGTGAGCCCTTCTTCCCTCTCTTCCTCTCCCTCCCTCTCTTTCTCTCTCTCTGTGCCCCTTATGGGATTCTCTCTCCCTCTTTCCTTCTCTCTCTCTGCCCCTCACTCATGTGTGTCCTCTCTCTCTGAAAAACAAAAACAAAAACAAAAACAAATAAAAAAAACCAAACCCAAGTATTTTTTTTATCATTTTATAAAGATTTTAAATAACACTAGAATAGACATAGGAGACTAGCCCGTTTGCCCTCTTGAAGTTTACTCGACAATTAATTTCTACCTGTTAAGTGTCATATGATCCATGTTATATCAGCAATATAAGATAAGAAAGTTAAGACAACATGGAAATGTTTGTGTGAGTCAGTATTGGATGACTTATGAAAGTTCAGATAGATTCCATCTGTTTTTTTCCTCTGTACACTAGTTACCTAAAGTGTCATATATGGGAAGGGAAACTAGGATTTGGATTTTTTTGGATTTATATATTTCTCTAGTGCTGAATGGTGATATTCTCAAGTCAGACCATCTCAGTTGCTCTTTGTGGGAGCAAGAAATGGTGCAGTATGTTTAATTTGGCAGCCAAGAACCAGTGTACCACACCAGTGGCAGAGTGGTATGGAAGCTCTTTGCTCTGGCTTGAAAAATGCAAGCACCTTCTGCTAGATAAATCAATGTGGAGTGGCCCCAAATCAAGTGCCTTCATATCAAAGTGAGTGGACTTCATTTTAGATCTATGGGGAGAAGAGAAAGTCTAGAGGATTGGAGAAAATCCAAACCAGTTCATCAGCCCTTAATGTTTTCAAGAACATTTTATTTTGCTGCAGTATCTAGTACAGGGTTGAAGGCTGCCTTGGTGAGGGATGAAAAGCAGAGCTATTTAGGACTGGTGACTTCATAAGCTTTAGAATATGGACCCAATTAAGCTAAAGACCTTGAGAAAGGTGTGCCTTTAGGGTATTTATTACAAGTCTAGAGTATTATAAAATTAAATAAATCCTTCTCTCTAGAAGGAACATCCACATTTGTGGCCATCTATAAGAAACATACTGATTTATTAATAACTTTGTGTTGGAAAGCTCAGCTCTTCACATTTTTAGCACAGATCTGGAACACTGTTCTTCCAGGGTCCTTTGTGAATAGTGGAAGTCTGTTTGGGATGTATATAAGAATGCAAGGTGAATTGCATTTGGCTAATAGTAATTAGGTCAGGAATAACAGTACCTTATATAAATTATGAGTTTTTCTTTTGCATGCAAAAGAAGTCTGGAGACAAGCACTAGGCTAATGTCATGACCTTGTGGTGTCCTCAGAGTCCTAGGTTCTTTCCAGCTTCCTGTTCCTTCATCAAGAGGATGGCTTCCATCCCTGGAGATGCTTCTTGGTCCAGGATAACTACTGGAGCTGTAGTCATCATCACTTCCATGCCTATGTAGGGGATGAAGGGCGAAACGAGGAGATCCTAGCTGTCTGCCTCTTTCTTAAGAGAAAATCTCTTCTTGTAACTCATTTTCAACAATATCCATCTACACGTCATTGGTCACTCTGACCTGTAAGGGCATATTTTAGCCAGGCAATCCCAACTGGATTCTTTTACCAAGGAAGAAGGGAGAATATACACTGATTGGGCTATTAGCATCTGACAAAGCAGGAGTTCCAGGAACCTATGTGAGGCATTTCCTGAGCAAACCTGCCTGCTCCCACTTCTGATCCTGAAGGCTTTAACACCCTTTCTCAATAAATTCAGAGCCTCCCAGCATCCTGTGTGATACAAGACTAGTTCATCTATAAAATAGGCACACCTCAGAAAGGTTTACCAGGGGCCCCGGGGTGGCTCAGTTGGTTAAGCGTCTGACTCTTATTTTTGGCTCAGGCCATGATCCCACAGTCGTGAGATTGAGCCCCATGTTGGGTTCCATGTGTTGACGGTGTGGAAACTGCTTGGGATTCTCTATCCCTCTCTCTCTCTGCTCTTCCCCTGCTCATGCTTTTTCTCAAAATAACTAAACTTTGAAAAAAAAATTAAGTGCTTCTTTTTGAGAGAGAGAGAGAGGGAGAACTGGGGAGGGGCAGAGAAAGAAGAAGTCAGAGGATCTAAAGCAGGCTCTGCACTGTAACACAGAGCCCGATGCGGGGCTTGAACTCCCCAACTATGAGATCATGACCTGAGCCAAAGGCACCTAACTGACTGAGCCACCCAGACACCCCAATAAACTTTTTTTTAATGTTTATTTATTTTTGAGAGAGACCGAGCGTGAGTGGGGGAGGGGCAGAGAGAGACAGACAGACAGACAGAGAGACAGAGTCAGAATCTGAAACAGGCTCCAGGCTCTGAGGTGTCAGCACAGAGCCTGATGCGGGGCTGAAACTCGCGAACCGTGAGATCATGACCTGAGCTGAAGTTGGACCCTTAACTGACTGAGCCGCCCAGGTGCCCCAACTTTTTTTTTTAAAAAAGGTTTACCTTGGGGAGCCTGGGTGGCTCAGTCGGTTGAGCGTCTGACTTTGGCTCAGGTCATGATCTCATGGCCCATGGGTTTGAGTCCCGTGTCGGGCTCTGTGCTGACAGCTCAGAGCTTGGAGCCTGCTTCTGGTTCTGTGTCTCCCCCTCTCTCTGCCTCTCCACCACTCGTGCTCTGTCTCTCTCAAAAACTAAATAAACATAAAAAATAAATAAAAATTAAAAAGATTTACCAATGGGCTGTGGGATACACAGCAATCTAAAGAGGAAGGCAAATTGGCCCTGGATGCTGGAAGTAGACATCAAAGGCAAGAGTGTAAAAACACAATTTGAAATATTGTCATTGATGTAGCCAGTTCACCTAGGACAACAGGATGTGGACATGGTTAAGTCTCAGATCTCTGATTTATCCCCAGCACAGGAGTTTCCAGACTAATAGCCACTTTTTACTGCACACTTAATAGGGCCAGGTGCTAACCATCCATTATATCTAATCCTCATATGACCTTGCATGGAAGACATTGATATCCCAGTTTTTCAGCTAGGGAAATTGGAAGTCAGGGGGTTAGATCACTTACTCAAGTCACACAGCTCATAAGAGCAAGAGTAGGGAGGTGGACCCACACCTCTGACATCAAATCTGTGTCTCTCTCTCTCTGTTGCAGGCTGGCGATTGGATGCTGGTTTAGGAAAGACACTGAGATTCTGTAGAAAAAAATTTGATGGCCTTGTTCTCATGATGGGAAGTGGTACTTAGGATGGGTTGAAGTATCCCTGCTCCTGATCGATGGCAACTGTTCCCTGACCATTCTCCATTGCACCCCAGGTCCACTGTTGGGTGTTCAGAGAAGCGAATTCCTGGCCTCTTATTTTCCTCATTGGGTCACATTTTGTGCTACCTTCATCCCCATGTGCCACTCTAGAATGGAGAAAGGCATCATAAAAGCAATCAGTATATATTCTCATATTTTTTCTTCATCTAAAAAGATGAAGTCATGGCATATGGTCAGATTGCCAGCACTGTTAATAATAAACCTCATATAATTAAGCACTGATTTATTCCTTTATATAAGTGAAACAAATTGCTTTAACTGCCTTTGCTCAAGACCATCCAGTCAGATGGATTATGAATAGGAAGTTGAAACTAAAAATTATGGGTGCTCATATTTCACTGTGGTGGAGGTTTATTGGAGGCACAATTAGAACCCTAACTAAATGTGTCCTGTGTCCCTTTTGATGGAGAGATCAGATATTAATCTGGGGATATGACTAATTCTCAACACAGCTGCTCTCCTTGCTCTAATATTCCTGCTTTAGGTTCAAAACCTGGAAACATGTTTAAAAAATTGATCAGAGCTTATAATAGCAATAATCACCTTGAAATTGGTTGTTACTCTGGTTAATGAACTGAGTAGTAGAGCATAAGCCTCCCTCTGTGTCCCTCAGGCCTTTAACTAACAAGCTGGTTGTTAACCACTGGGTTTATTAAAAAAAAGAAAGCTCTCTTTAGGGGACTGAACTGGGAAAAAGTAGGAGGCTGAATATTTTCACTCATGATCCTTTGACAGCATCAGCCACCTCCAGCAGCCAGACCCCTCTCCCACCAGAGCCAAGGCTGGGATGATCCAATGGAGATGCCCAAAGAGTGGTCCAGGAGCTTTTTTGAAATGCGAAATCTCAAGTGCCATCCCAGACCTGCGGCACAAGGGTCTGTATTTTAATAAGATCCCCTGCTGAAGAAGCCCTGAGCTGGGTGACTCCCCTTGCTCCAAGCCCCAATTTATGAAACGGACCTCATATCACAGGCTTCTCTGCAGACTCTCATAAGGTCTCAGCAGACCCACTGTTTCTGACCTCAACTGAATCCCCACAGAATAAGGCAACATGCACCAAAGCATGGATCATGACAACTACTGGGGAATAGACCCTTCATAAATAGCTATTTAAAAAAGCTATTTCCCCAAAACTCATCTCCTTTTAAGGAAGAATTTCTTACAGAAAGGGGAAGCCCGGCTTTGTAAGGGTGCTGGGATTGTCAGGCAGCCTCAAGTGGTCAAGGCAGTCCCTGTGGTTCAGATGTTATCAAGTAAGGGGCTCACACTCTTAGAATGGTTTTGTTCTAATTTGATATCTTAGTGGTTAGATTAGATCTCTTGCCCTTCATTTAAATGCCACTGACAAAATTACTTGCTTAATGTCTGAAGAGAAACACTCCTTTTCATAGAGCCTGCGGACTTCCCAAGACCCCTAAGCAACCCTTTCCAAGTGAGTAGGGTTCAACTCTATGCTCTGCTTCAGGTCTAATGAGCTGCTGTTTTATTTCTTTGCTCTGTTTCCTTTTCTAACTGTCCAGGGCAAAAGATTTCCTCAAAACCTTAATGAAACCCAAATCACAGACTATGTTTTATTGATGTGCGTGCCACTGTTCTGGAATGGTGGGATGATAGGTGAAGGGAGCAGCTTCAGGGAGCCGCGGAAGGCTGTGGGAATGACGTCATGGGCTAGGGAGGCTGTGAGCAGTTGGAGGAGAGATTCTCCTGCAGTTTGGCGTCCACAGATAAGCCTGGGAGTAAAAAGTGACATCATCTGGGTTAAGCAGAGCATTGGAGATACGAAATATGAGGAGCCAGCTGGGGCCAATCCACTTCCTCACTTAGACCCCCAGAGTCACTTAGGTTGTAAGTCAGGCTCCGTGAAAAGACGCTGGGGTGAGCTGTGCACAGCAGTCCTACCAGGACGTCATTTCCCCACCGCTCTTGATAGAAACCACCTCTCCCCTTCCCTTCACTTCCTTTGTGGTTTTTGTAGGTGTTGGGTCACTCAGTGTGTATGCTGCCCTCCTCCCAGATTTACTGGAATTTAATTTTTTTCACTCTAAGGAAGGTAGCCCCTTAATGACCCCTTATTTCCTTAAAAGGAGGGATACCTTTTATGATTTGTTGGTTGTGAACTGGATAATAATGTGATTCTAGGTTACTTTTCACCCATAGTGATTCTTTAAAAATTTTAAGTTACAAAGAAGTCTCATTTTGTACTTCTGCATTGCAAATTTTTAGGAATCCAAGCAAAACAGCCTGTCTTTCAATCTGTGTTGTATTCTGTAAGACATTTCATTTTCTTTAACGCACATTGTGCCTTTTCTCTTTTTTCAAAACTGGAGATTTGTAGACAGTTGCACAGTGTTGGATTTAGAAGGACCCTGTGTGGGAGCTAGTCCAGCTCTCTCATGTAATAGAAGTGGAGCTCTAGGGGCGCCTGGGTGGCGCAGTCGGTTAAGCGTCCGACTTCAGCCAGGTCACGATCTCGCGGTCCGTGAGTTCGAGCCCCACGTCGGGCTCTGGGCTGATGGCTCGGAGCCTGGAGCCTGTTTCCGATTCTGTGTCTCCCTCTCTCTCTGCCCCTCCCCCATTCATGCTCTGTCTCTCTCTGTCCCAAAAATAAATAAAAAATGTAAAAAAAAAAAAAAAAAAAAAAAAGAAGTGGAGCTCTAGCGTTAGTGGGGTTGCAACTTACACCAGGTCACAAAACTAGTTGGTGCCAGTGTTAGAATCCTGTTTCTCCTTTCTTATACTGGATTTTGAAAATTGTACAACGAAAGAATACTTAGAAGGAAATTCATTCTTTGTCCAAAATGTGGCAATTCCCTCCCTCCCAATACTCTCCCCACCCTGCCCATTGCCATTTATCTATAGATTTTTTTGCCCATTCAGATATTTAAAAATATAAACAAATTAAATTTATTAGTGCTTTTCTTTATGTTGCCTATGCATTTTTGTCATATTTAGGAATGTCTGTTATACTCTAAAGTTATTTTGAAAAATGTTTTCTTCTAGTGCATTTATATATCATAGAAAGGGCTTATAAAGTAGCAAACTGCTACCACTCTATACCTCCCTTGCCTTTCTTTGTTTTCATGGCACTTGTTATTCTAGACCTAATGGAATGTATCACAAAAGGAAGGACTTTGTTTTGTCCTTTACAGGACTTTGTCCATAGTAGACACGTCAGAAGTTTTCATTGTTGAAATATTTTATGGGTTTTTTTTTTTTTGCCACATTTAAATGCGCTTGGAATTTATTTTACAGTAAGGAATAAGGTAGGTCTTCAATTCTACTTCTTCTTCCCCCTTTAAGTATCTCCCTTTTTGTCTTTGGTCAACTTTTTCATTAGTAAGTTCATTCTTTCCCCATGAATTTGAAATATCATTTTTATCCCATAATACCTACCTGAATTTATTTGAGGACTGTGCCTCATAAATATCCTAGCTTCTTTAATGTGTTTTTCTCCAGTTAAGATTATTGTGTGTGTCATTTTATCGAATCCTCCTGATTTCCCTACCCTTGTGGTTGTTTTGATTGGGATTGGACCCTACTCCTTCTGACTCATAGTCTAGGAGTAGTACTCCTGGACTAAATTAGCTTGGAATATAAAAGAAGGCATCTGAAAAATAAAGAAAATCATTATCCTCAACAGGATTAGATGTCTGAATTCAGAAATAACCAATGGAGTTGCATTTATTGAAGATATACTATCATATTTCATTGAATGAAAGATAACATTAATTACAAAACATTGCTTTATGTACCATTAGAAATTTTAAAAGAGAGGTGCCTGGGTGGCTCAGTAGTTTAAGCATTGGCTCAGGTCATGATCTCATGGCTCGTGAGTTTGAGCCCCACATCAGGCTCTGTGCTGGCAGTTCAGAGCCTGGAGCCTGCTTCAGATTCTGTGTCTCCCTCTGTCTGCCCCTCCCCTGCTCACGCTCTGTCTCTCTCTCCTTTAATGTTTTAAATAAACATTAAAAAAAATTTTTTTTAAAGAAATTTTAAAAGATTGTCAAGTTAACTATGTAATACCATCAATTGTAAGATGCATTCACTTTCAAAGATGTTAAAATGTGAACAAAAATGTGTCTTAGAATCAATGAAAGAGATTAGTGGAATGTATTATAAAAAAACATAATAGGAAATTTTCTTGCATAGTAATTTTTGTACTCTTTTTAAATGCTCTTCAAAAATCTCATCTTGTTTGTTCCTTATTACTTCTCTGTGGTGGGGGAAGGACCAGTGTTTTAATTCTCAGTTTATCTGTAACAACAATAGCAACATGTATGCAGCAATAACCATGAGTCAGGTGATATTCTAAGCCCAAGGTCATAAAATAAAGGGTAAAGTGATTTGACCCTGAGAAATTTGGTCCCAGAGTTCATGTTCTTTTTTTTTTTTTTTTTTTTTTAAAGTTTTTTAAATGTTTATCTTTGAGAGAGAGGGAGGCACAGAATCTGAAGCAGGCTCCAGGCTCTGAGCTGTCATCACAGTCTGATGCGGGGCTTGAACTCACAAACTGTGAGATCATGACCTGAGCCAAAGTCGGACCCTTAACTGACTGAGTCACCCAGGCGCCCTCAGAGTTCATGTTCTTAATCATAAACCTGCATGTGATGAGGAACTTGAAACCCAGAGACCTTAATATATTTCCAGGATCTCTGAGTGGATTCTGACTCCTACACCGGCATGTTACATGCCACCACTTGAAAAATGTAATAGTGAGCACCATGGGTCATTATATTTTTAAACCTTTGGTTTTAGCTCAGAGGGGTCTACTAGTCTTGGCCTGTGGTGTTACCAGGAAGGATGATGAGTAGGAGAGGGAGCATTCAAGCTCTTTAGACCAGAGACTTAGAAGATACATTTAAGTAATTTCTAAGTTCTCCTTTCCAATCTCAGCAGTTTACAAAACTATATACAAGATAGAGGCTGGTTATTGGCTTGAAGTATATTTCTCTTATACTTTTTGCTTTTGTTATTTCTGCCTTGACTATAATAAAATATCTCCAGTCAGCCATGCGTTCATCAGAACTTTGGGTTTCTTTCCTGAGGCTCTTGCTTTGTTTACCCCAGGTAGAATCACCAACAGAGGCAGCTCTCTCTGAACAGAACTTCCCACTGAATTATACAGAACTGATTTTGGTTGACCCTAAAAGGACAGTCCTTATAGGGTGAGGGATGCAACTTCTTTCCTTGGAGTTAATTATGGTGATTATCTGCATGTCTGTGTGTGAAATTTCTGTGCTTACCTGGAATGATTCACTTCCTGAAATATCAACTCATCTAAGTTTTTGAAGTCCTTTCCCTCCACAGAGGACTCAAGGGCATGTAAATGAGTGATTTGTGAGTATTCACTTTGCTTTTTGGGGTATAGAACATTCCAGATGGAGTGAGACAGCAGCAATTGCTTTTATGTCTTTACTTGGACTTTTGGTGCCAATGCCTACTTGAATAAGGATCAGGTTGCCTTTCTCCTTGTTCTGGAGAACAGATTTCCTTTGTTTTAAAACAAATATGGATGAACCACTTTCTCTAATGCTTTTACAGAGATAGGTGTCAGGATGCACCGGGTTACCCTACACTCATCATTAAAACTGAAAATAGAAGTTACGAGAAAGGAATTCAGGCCTAGCTAGTTCAGGCCTCATCAGCCCCTCCCCAGTTCCATTCATTAATCCCTCGTACAATGCCTTTTTCTCCCCGTTTTATCTCGGAGTCTAACTGACTGAGATTTTGGAAATGAACTTTCCTGAAGTGTTTTGGACAGTGTGTCAGAAGTTCAAGATCACGGCTTCTCGACTGGCCATCAAAGAGAAGGGAAATCTTCTCTTACAAATGGGAATTTGCTGCAGTCTCATGTGTTAAACCTTAACCAATGAGCCCTAAGAATAGCTCCCCAACCTCATTAAAAAATTAAACAATTTCAGATAGAGAGTTATCCATGAGGCAAAATATTGCTAAAGTAACTGGTGCTCCTCCCTGGCTCTGTAATGATTTCTTAACCAAACCTGAGGATGCCTCGGTACTTCTTCCATTGCTCTGCCTGGCAGCCATGTCACTGGTACAGAGGCTGATCCATTTTAGTGGTTTGATGTGACCCCAGAGGCTATCCTCTGAAAGCTGACCACCAGGCCTCCATGGGCTATCTGAAGGTTTTCCCAGCATTCTCTTTCTCAGCAGGGTTGTGATAAAGGAAACTATATTGGCCTCTCTTAACAGGAGGAGTATTTACTCTAAGCTGTGATTAACAAAGGTGTGCTTCTTGGGATGGTGAATTTTCCATTGTTTCTCTCTTGTTGAGGACCCCCACCCTGAAGTATTTTGAATTAAATAGTTCGGTCCTGAAAATGTTAATTACTGTAATTTATTGGAGAACTCAATATCAGGATTCAGTTTACTTTGAAACATTGCAAATACTAAACACACATTGCCTCTGTGTGTTCAGCAATGGTGATTCTAATATGGTCAGTTATTGTGGCTGTGAAGCCTTATTAGGGTCCTGTAGAACTCTCTGGAATGTGTAGATTTTTACTCTAATTGCAGGCTATGGCTTGGCTTCTGCTCTACATTTATAGCAGAGGCTAAGTGTGTGGATTTACAGTAAGTTTCAGCAACAGTTGAACGAGGCAGTAAAACTAGTAGGTAGGGGTTGGGTTTTGGGCACAGACTGTGTGGGTTAAATCCCTGCTTCCCACTTACTATCTTTATGGTTTGAGGCAAGTACCTTAATCTCTCCAAGTTTTGTCCTCTTATTTGTGAAATAGGAAAATTAAAATAGAGGTCTGTATTTGTTTATCTAAAACTTTTGGGGCTAGATGTATTTTACAATTCAGATTATTTGATACCTTAGAAAAGTTAACTAGTATACATACTCTATTTGACATTAACCCCCCAGCAAGAGCAAGGCCTGGGTGGTATTCTGTAACCTATTAATATTTCTGGAGCAAAATGGATAACTATTCACACTAAATAAAGATTAGGAATAGGCTAACAGCAATTAAAATTAAGTTCAGATTTTATTGTCAAGTGAATTTGTGGCAAACTTATGAACAAACTAGATAGTTTCAGGGGTTTTTGGACTTGGGAGTTGCATATAATGGATAATAAATTCGTACTTACTCTTAAAGTTATTCTTCTTAAATAAACTATGTGAAAAGTGCAGTGGTTTCTATATAATAACTTCCCAATAGATGTTAGCTAGCACTGAGGTTTTAATCTTGCTGGAATCCACTTCCTTAATGTTAGTTTGTCTCTGAGCATTCTGGCTGGTCATTTTGTCTTTGGGTCACCCTGTAAATATGTGTTGTTTCCAAGTACAGTGAAAGCTTGGATTGTGAGTAGCTTGTCGTGCGAGTGTTCTGCAAGACGAGCAAATATTTCTAATAAATTTTAACTTGATAAATGAGCAGTGTCTTGCAATAGGAGTAGTATGTGTCACCAAATGTCACATGATCACAACCGAGCCAATAGTTCTCTCTCTCTCTCTCTCTCTCTCTCTCTCGCTCTCTCTCTCTTTCTCTCTGTGGTATTGTGGGTGATTGTCAATGCAATGTCAGATTTCTGTGAAATCCTCAAAGGAGGAAAAAGTAAGTGTCATTTAACAAGAGTCCTTGTTAAAGCTGCACGAAAAGAAAAAGATTCCATTGAGCCAATAGATAGCAGTGATTCCATTAGTGGTAGTGAAAGTCGTCCTACCAATCCTCCTGTCTCTTGTCTCCCTCACACCAGTCATGAAGGTTTTCAAAGGTAAGTACAGGTTAATTTGTTTATTTTCTTCATATTTTGTATTTTCTTTATTATTTTGTATTGTATTACAGTATTATGATCATTTTTATATGGATATTTTTGGGTTATGGCACGAATCATCTGAGTTTCCATTATTTCTTCTGGGGAAATTCGCTTTGATATACAAGTGCTTTGGATTACAGGCATGTTTCCAGAACGAATTATGCTTATAAATCAAGATTTCACTGTATACCCAGATGAGAAGTCTTTTACTAGCTCTGCCTTTTAAGATGGTTCTTCTGTTCCACTAGTTCTAGAGAGCAGCAGGCCCATTGAATTTTCTGTAATGATGGAAACGTCCTATCTCTGTGTGATCCAATATGGCAGTCAGTAGCCACGTATGGCTGTTAAGCACTTGAAACGTGGCCAGTGTGATTGAGAAACTGAATTTTGAATTTCATTTTATTTTAATTAATTAAAATTAACATAGCCACATGGGAGTAATGGCCAGCACATACTGGGCAGTACAAGTCTAAAGAGACCTGGGCATGGGGTTTCATGCTGAGGTGACCTTGTCCCCTCTAGATGCAGAATTCTTTATCCTTAAGCTGCTGAAGTTGATGAGGAACTTCTCCTTCATTTGTTTGTTTCTCAAGTAGTTTATGAGTGTCTGCTACAGATCAAAGTTTGTGTTAGGCACTGGGGATACAAAGTTTTTGCGCTAAAGGAGGACACACATATTTAAAGCATACATTTGTGAGTGCATAAACATTTAAACACATGAACACTCTCTAATGAATCCAGTGATAGAGTTGCTGGACACACAGCCAGCCTGGTGGAGGGTCAGAGGAGACTTTCTTGAGAAGGAAGTGTTTAACTTCTTGTACAAGTAGAAGTTAGCCAAGGGCAATGGGCTAAAGGGAAGAAGACATTCTAGGTGAGCATAAGAAGAGACATGGAAATGAAAACCAGTGTGGTATTGGGCAAGCTATCCTTTGTTGATATGGCTAGAGTGGCTGAGGTTGGGGCTGGTGGTCAGTACATGCAAGGCCTTTTATGCTACTGAGTTCTGAGAGGCAATACTCTGAGCCTAGGCAAACTCGAGAAGTGGAGACTCACTCTTTCATAGTTTTGGTTAGGATTAGTCAGGAAAGCAAAAATCTATGCTACATACTTCAAGATGGAGGAGGTTTCATGTTGGAGATTGGAGTCCTATATAATGATTAGGGTCTATAGAACAAAGTTAAGGCCACTTTGAAGAAATTCAGAGGATTACAGGAGGACACCACCAATCATCTTGGCCATCTGTAGTCCTGAAAACCATAGGCAAGAATCCACCTTGGCTGTTTGCTCTCTTCCAATGCCTGTGTGCCCTGCTGCAGCTGGAGGACAGTGCTCTTCCTTCCCTTCTGCCTTCCAAATCTTATGTCCGTTTCTTTCAGTGGTGGAATTTAGCAAAGAAATCTGTGAATTGTAGTTTCCAGGCCTTCCACTCTTGAAGTGCAGGGAAGGGCTTAGATGAGCAGGACAGCACTGGGTAGTAATAAATAGTATAAGATACAACCATTTTCTGAAGTGCCTAAACTAGTAATGTCACCTATAGGTAAGGTGACCACAGCATTTACCATTTAAACCAGGTCATTTTTGAAAATGAAAGGGGCTATAAACTTTATTGATAGGTTATTAGTTGATATACAGAATTATAATCTGTGACTATCTCCGGCAAATAGAAATATGTGGTTTCCTTAGATTAGGGCATCATTAAAAAATATGTAATTTTTTTAAGTGAGGGTAAATGGAAGAGACAACAAGGAAAAAAATGTGGGTAATTGTTGAATCTGGGTAATAGGTACCTAAGGCTTCATTATACAGTTCTGTCTTCTTTTGTGTGTGCTTGAAATTTTCATAATAAAAGTTAAAGAAAGAAAGAAAGTACCTGAAATTGAGATTTAATTGATTCATATATATGTGAAGGATATGTATATATGGATACATATGAATATATATTCATATGTATAGTTGTTAATATAACCTATTCAGAAGATGGTGTTTCAAAAAACTAATATGTGTGATCCTTTAGGACCTCTGAGAATAAAGTTTTGTAACCAGAAAGGGGAGGGGGGCTTTGGGTTTGGGTTTTGGGGTTGTTGGACACTGCATCTGAATTCTGTTTAAAGTTGCTCAGTAGGTCTTTAGGAGTGGCTTTGATAATTAGTCCAGAAACCAGAATTGCAATAGAATTAGCCCCTCAGATGATTTAGCATAGTCCCTGGTGTCTAGAAAGTGCTCAGTAAAGACTTTTCAGTCAACAAAGTAAGAATACCGCTGTGTTCTCCTTTTGCAGGAAGTAAGTTTAAACTCAGATGACAGCTGGCAAGGCTGGGATAAGTCTGGGAAGATAGCTATCTTGATGTCAGGGACCATGGCTGTTTTTTGAAACATGAAGAGGTTGATTGCATCATGCTCACTTGATTTTGTAATTTATCCAGTTGAGCTCTTAACTCTGCTTTTGAAAAAATAAATTTATTATGAGTTCAGTGGAGCCCTGGCTATTGTTTCTCCAGCCTGGAAGCAGATGTGTCTTTGGAGCATGCTGGTTTGGAGGACCCACCAAACATCCCAAGGAACTAAATGTGAAATGAGCAGGGAATGTTGGCTCCCATCTCAATGATGCTTTGTGATCTAAGAGGTGTTTTCCATTTTCAACAATGTGCTGCAGAACGGTCTGTAACAGTCTGTTGCAATTTTCTCCCCAAATCTCCCACATTTCTGCCAATAGTGAATTAGACTGTCATTAGCTTCACAGATGTGCTTTGATCCCTACACGGCTTGTCTCCTGGCGGGGAGACATCTGAACCATTGATGCAGATTTTCTAAACCTGGAGGATAAAGCACAACACAGTGCAGAGAACGTGGGCGAGGAGCCTGGAGCCCTGGGTTTGACTTGCATTTCTGTTGCTAATTAACTGTGTCATCTTGGGTGAGGCACTAAACTTCTCATTGTCTCAGTTCTCCTATCTGTTAAATGAGAGGATCGGATGGGTCCCTAAGTTTCTTTCAGATTCTTTGTTAATGAATGAGAAAACTCTTCAGGTTTAGAGACAGATGCTATCTCGCTACTGGGATTTGGTTGTCTGAATTTACAATCCATGGTGCTTTTCCGGCATAACGATTAATCCTGTTGGGTTACTAGCTCGCTGGTCCCCAGTATGCTGCCTGTCAAAGGGTGTAAGAGCTCTCTGGGCTTGATGATAGATCTTTTGGGGGCATCTCTGTCCTTCAAAGACCTCATTGTTTAAAGAAGGAAAAATACATTTCTGAGCTGATAAAGCTCTTAGTGATCCTCTAGGGACTTCTAGTCTAAACCTGGATGTATAGGGCAGGAGCCCAAGACCCAGAGAGGGTAATCACTTGGCCAACGCTATGTTTGACCCCACTCCGATCTGCCTACCATTAGGCCATAATCCCAGTACTCAAGCTTGTCAGCAGCCCACACCTCGTCAATGGAAAGATCCTTGGTGATTTTAATTTCACCATAGACAAGAACAAGATCATAAGGAGTGCAGGTGCTTCTTCAGGCTCAGGGAAAGGTGTGGCAGTGGATTTAGAAACCCTGGTGGAAAGTTCCCGTGTCACTGTGTACAAAACCACACAACTCACTTACTTGTATGAACCTTAGTCTCATCTGCCGAATGGTAATGGTAGTAACACCTTTACTGCCTACCTCTCAGACCTTTCATGCAGAGCTCATGGATATGATGGGACAACTCTGATAATTAAATAGATTTAAATAAAGGATAATAAAACGCAGTAACAAGCACCTGTTGAAAATTTTTGACATGTCAGGCAATGTTTATGCCCTTCAAGTACATTTGCTGATTGAATCCTGAAATAATTCCATTTAGGTAAGTGTTACAAACGTAAGGCTTTTTTTTTTCTTTTTTTAAATAAATTTAAAACAACTAAGATTGTTGAGCTAATGAAGAGAAGTGCTGGGTCTCACACAAAGGCAGCCCAGGCATGTACTGTGAACCACATACTAGAGTGACTTATCTTGAGTTTTCAGTAGTCCCATGAAATCAGCAACCATCTCCTGACTACTATATATACTTTTCTGAACAATGCTGGATGATATCTTTGTATGACTGGTGCCAATCCAAGCAACTCATTCCAAGATAGGTGATGAGCACAGCACTTTGCTCACAGGGCCTCTTCTGCCCCAGAATCAGGGAGTGTGGATGACTGGGTTGGAAAATGATGATTATTGAAACCAACTCCCAACTATTCATACCTCTAACCACCCCTGCTCACACACCCACTCAGCACCCTTGCTCATCACCTCAGTAAATAATCAGTATCTCTCATGAATAGCCAGAGATGTAGCTGGGAAGGAGAGGCCAAATCATGCGCCTTCTCTGTTTGTCTGGAGCAGTCATGTATGGGATCAGTTTTCAGACAGAGGGAGGCATATCTATCTCTTATCTGTTTTTCTGTATCTGTCTACCTACCTATGTACCTACCTACTTTTGAATTATACTCTTAAGGGGCTCATTTCAGAGGTTTTGATTTCCAGTTATTTCCTCCTGACCCACCAGTTTAGGCAATAAATTACAACAAGGAATCTTTAAAGTATATGTTTTAGTGCACTTTGAGGGAAAGGATAGAGAATTCACAATTGACCACTGATGGACAGGGCATCTTCCCCAGCAGGGGTAACAGCTTCTGATACTTCCTCCCCTTCGTATACACCTTGAAATGCCAGGAGATAGTATGCAAAGAAAATGGAGTCCTTTGGACAAATACTCCTACACTTCAAATTTGTTTTAACAAACATCCTAACCATATGAGAGAGAAAATACCTGAAATATTTGTTTATGACAGATAAACCTATGTGTATATATGTGTGTATGTGCATATATATGTATGCATTTACATAATAAATACATACAGCTACATATAGGTAACAGGCATGTATGGTCATGTTATATTTTTATTTGCTTAAAATATCTAAAACATTAACATGTTGATAATTTTCTAATTATAAAAATAATACATACTTTGAAAATATAGAATAACAATAGAAAAAAGTCATCCCTTCACCTGAAAGTAGCCACTGTAAAGATTTTTTTAAGTTTGTTTGAGAGAGCATGTGCATGTGCAAGTGTGGGGGAGGGGTAGAGAGAGAGAGAGAGAGGGAGGGAGGGAATCCCAAGTGGGCTCCATGCTGCCAGCACAGAGCCAGACCAGGGGCTCAGTCCCACCAACCATGAGATCATGACGAGCCGAAAGCAAGAGTCGGTCGATTAGCTGACTGAGCCACCTGGGTGCTTCGCCACTGTAAAGATTTTGAGATGTGCTTCAGTCTCTTCTAGGAGGAGGGAGGGGCAGAGAGAGAGAATCTTAAGCAGGCTCCACACTTGACTGAGCGACTTGACTGTCCCTCTCTTGTTTTTTAATCAAAGGAAAGCTTGTGCATAATTTAAAAACTCAAATAGTCATACAAAAAAGGCAGCGGATCCTTGCTCCAGGCCTATTGTCAAGTGAGGTTTCTCAGAGGAAATGGTTTTCAACTGTTTTGGCTGTCACTGCTGGTATTTATTACCATATTTATATATGATACTTCTTGTGCTATTTTAAAATTTTTTTTAATCTTTCTTTAGTTTTGAGAGAGAGAGAGTGCAAGCAGAGGAGGAACAGAAAGAGAGGGAGACACAGAATCTGAAGCAGGCTGTCAGCACAGAGCCCGATGGGGGCTTGAACCCACAAACTGCGAGTCCATGACCTAAGCTGAAGTCGGACGCTTAGCCAACTGAGCCGTCCAGGCACCCCTATGTGCTATTTTTGACTTACCAAATGTAGACATTACCTGTTGACTTCCTACTAATGTAACCATTTGGGTCTCTTATAGCCCCTCTGCCCTTTCACACACATTCACACACCTTCTCTCCAACCAGTACCTTTTATTGTAAATCAAGGTTTACATATAAATACTAAAATTCTGACTTCAACTCCAATACATGTGTGTAACGGTTTTCCCACACCAGACCAAAAAGATAATAGAGAAGTTCTGGGAGTCTAATTTCACCTATTAAAAAAGTTACCTTCTCTGTTCAGTGCTAAGACTCTTCCTTTCCTTTCTTAGCTCTGCAGAGCAAATTGACTTAATTCTGAGAAATTCTAAGGAGGAAAATGGGGTAGATCTGATGTGTGATGGTGATAGTCTAGGCAACTAGACCCCAAGATTCCTTCTTACCTGAGCAGTTTTCTGTTAAGAACTTCTTGTTTCTTCTGCGTTTCCATCAAGTATTAACTAATGAGACCATTTTGAATATAATCCATTTATCTTTTGGCTAGTTCTTTACCTCAGAGAAGTCCTTCCCAAGGAATAGAAGCTTGGTCAGTGCAAGGGAGCAATGCATTTGTTGATTAAAGGTAACACCACTTGGTCTTCACAAATCCTTACATCTTAGTTACTGGGTAATATGGATGTTCTTTCACTTGCTTACTTCTGTTTAATTAATCTCTATATCCTCAGTGCTAGGACATAATAGGTACTCAGTGAATGCTTAGTGAATTAATGCGTACATAAGTTATGTCCTGGAAAGGTAAATAAATTTGATAAATGAAATACTATTTTAAAAATGATCCATATCATAATTTCAACTTTGTTTTCTCTTCATCTCTGATTTCTTGTTATGTCAGAAATAGCTCCTGCTTCCCAAATATTCCTTGTGCTCCCCTGTGATTCTCAGCTTCTCTTGCTTTAACGTGAGGCCAGATGAGTAGTTCTATCCAGTAGGATATGAGCACCAGTGATGGGTGTCACTTCTTATCTGAGACAATTATGAGCTAGTGTTAATTCTTTCTGTCCTCTCTGTCCTGGTCTGGAGGAGGGGAAGGGGTGGCAGCTAAGAAGACTGAAAGGGTAGAATGGTCCTATAGAGACAGCTTGGTTCCTTGAGGCACTGGAGGAGAAACAAGAAGAAGAACTGCCTCACTTGCCTCCAATAGGGATGTAAGGGAGAAAAAAATCGTTGTGTTAACCATGGAGATTTCAGGGTTTCTTTGTCATTACAGTGGAGCCTAGTCAATCCTAACTAATAAATACTTCCCTTGGTTGTTTTATTCTTATGAGCCTGTCTGAAGGAGAATGTGACTAATACCTCTTTCTCAAACGTAAGAATGTACAGAATCCTAGAAAAAAAGGGAAAAAAAAGTCTCTTGGACCATTTTATTTAATAATTGTTTCAGGTAAGTACATACATGGAATTAAGGAAAAGCTCTTTATGCTTATAGGTTTTCTGTAACTCCAACATCAAAATTAAAAAAAAAAATCATGTAGATAAGCCAAGTCACTACAGTTTGTGATTGGTAGTATTTTGTTGAGATAAAATTGTGTGCATTTTGTTTAGTTGTTGAAAAATGCAATGTCAACTTTAATTCTATATTTTAGTCATTTCTCTATTTTGATGTCAGTGACTCTTAATGAAGAGAATCCTTGTTGCATAAAAATGATGTAGAAAATTGCTTTATAAACTTCAGGCCTTTGTTTGCTAGTTCAGGATAATTGGACCTTTCTTCTAGCCCAAACTCTACATGGAGCAGTCCGCAAAAGAACATTTCAGTGAGCTATCTCCTACTCTATTAGCTGTCTTACTCACTGGAAAGATGAGGAAAGATTAGTATTGCATTGTTAGTTAAACCTCCGTTAAGTGGATAAATAATCCAGTCATTACTTGAATTAGGACAGAGAAAGTATTTGTTATGCATTTGCTGCTGTTTACTGCTAATCAACATTTCTAAATGGTTTGGAGAGGTCAGGGTCCACCCATTGTCTCTCCTTACAGTGGGTTTGTCCTGATTGCCAGAGCAAATTTCTTCTTGAGTCAGGTGTACCTGACAACCTATCTTGCTAGTAAAAGAGAACAAAATCTTCAAATTCTCATGGATAGTTATTTTGGACCCTTGAGAATATGTCCAGGGAACTAAATGTTTATGAACCTCTAATTAGTACCATAGTTGAATTTGGGCTTTGGAACCAGACAAACCTAGATTCTAATCTTGAGTTAGTCTTACAACCTATTGAGCAAATTATTTACCCTGCCTGAGTCCCTGTTTATTTATTGTAACAGGGACATGATACCTATTACACGATATTGTGAAGATGAAGTGAGATATACATGCTTAGCACATGGCATATGATGTCATTCAATAAATGGAAGTATAATTACAACTCCTCTAGTTAATTAGTTTGGTTAATTTTCTTCCGAGTATATCTGGGTGGCTCAATCTCCTCTCCACTTTGTTTTCATACTCTCACATCCTCAGGTGGTTCCTAAGGCTTGAAGAAAAAGGAGATACTCATCTGCAGAGTATTAACCTTAAAAATGAACCTGCTGTGTTTCAGCACATAATCTCCTGGCCAGCTACATTAGTCTTTGGTAGATTGGTAGTACTGGAAATTACACGGAAATGTAAGACTGAAGAATATAGGCCCGTTGGGAGTCTGCTTTCTTCTTATTGAAGTACAGAAATGTGTATACTGTGGTTTTTTTTTCTCCCTTTTTTTGGAGGGCAAGTAGCTATCACTGTGGTGGTCTACACTTGACATTTTCCTGTTCTATCATTAGCATATTTTTGTTCCAGGGAGTTCTGAAGAGCAGTCTCTGGTTTATAAACTCTCAAGTTAGAATCTGTGGCTCTTCCTTAGTGGGCTCTAGCCTCTACTGGCACCATGGTGCTACTCTCATGAGAGTTGTCATTTAGAGTTGTCAGCATATCTGAATCTGGAAATGGGAAAGAGAAGGGAAGAAATCATGAGAAGCTCAATGTACCTTATGATCAGTGTCTAGTTTAGCCTCCCAGAAAGGTTACCCTGCGTAAGGGTAACCACTCTACTCCAAAGCATCAGATTATTACTTCAATTTCTTCATTTTACTTCAGGCAATTTTAGTTAGTTGAGTAGAGATTCCTGACGGCTAACCCATTTCATCTGCTAAAAGTGCCTCAGGTTTTGAGAATGTTGGAGCCTAATAAACATCCATGTCTCACTGAACAGTTTCTTTCAGATTTCTTTCCTCCAAACACCTAGCTTGGCTTCCTTATCTGAACAACTTGTTATTTTGAGTGATGGTAAAGAATCAGAAGAACTCCGAATCGTGGAGCGCTATGAGAGTTGAACAGACCTAGGCAGATTCCTGCATGAGGAACTGAGGGCAGCTTGAGGCCAGAGACCCCAGAGGAGAGGGGCACTAGTAAGGGTATAAAGAGAAGAGAGGCTGAAGATGTCAGAGACACGCTTTATCAACAGTAAACTCTCATTTATCATTTGCCTAAAGTAATTCCCAATACCAAGAAAGAGGGAGTGGGAAAGGTAGAAAGAGAAAAAATTCCTTTAGCTAATCTTTTTCTGGGTCTTCTTATATCTTGTCATAATCCCTTCTGAGAGGTGACTTTGAACGTTTTTGTATTGTCTCATCTGTAAAATGGGTCGAAAGTTCTGCTGTACATTTAATAGAAAGGCTATAAAGATGAAATGTGCATCTGCTTTCAAAAGAAAATGCTATACGAATGCGGAGAGTTAACCACCATTGGCTCTGGTGGCAGACAACGGGGAACACATGAAATTAGCTCATTCTCTCTTGCCACTTGCGAAGAATTCTAGGAAGTGCATAGTTAGTTGCTATGACTGGAGGAGGAACTGATTTCTTTCTGCTCAGTCCCCTTTTACCCGTGAAGTGAAAATCTTTTTATGGACAGCCATTTTAAGAAATTAAAAAAAATTTTTTTGGACAGTGATTTTTATGGTTCCCTTCAAGGAGTGAAGAATAGAGGTGAATCTTTGATGCCATTTTTCCCTTTGATTTTTTTTTTTCCTTGGAAAAGGGGTAAATTTTGAGTCCCTGAGTTTTTCCTAGGTCTTACTTAGCACATGGGTGTAGCTCTTGAGCAAATTCAGCTTGCTCTGTTGTGTCTTGAAACCCTTTTTGAGCTGAGCCAAGGAGCACCTTGGGCACAGCACAGTGTCTCACCTGCAGATGGAAATGGACACAGGATCATGCATTGCTGTAGACTATAGTATGGGACCCGGTGGGGGAGTCTGAGTTCTATTCTTGCCTCTATCATTGCTGGCTGTGTGATCTCTGGCATCTTCTCCCCTACTTGCCTCAGTTTCTTCATCTGCAAATGGGGAATAACGCCTGTGCCTTTGTCAGACAGTTGTGGGGATTAAATGAGGTGACAGAATTTCTTCATTTTACTTCAGGCAATTTTAGTTAGTTGAATAGAAATTCATGACGGCTAACCCATTTCATCTTCTAAAAAGTGCTCCAACTTTTGAGAATGTTTGAGGCCAATAAACATCCATGTCTCACTGAACAAAGGATGTTAACAAAGTGACTCAGACATAGTGAACACCAATATTGTTAGCTGTTGTGAGTGTCTAAAGATCCTTAACTTTTTGGCTAAGAGATGCTATGCTAAAGATTTAGGATCCCCTGCAAAATAAAAATCAACTTGAAGCTATATAAAGCACTATTGACAGTAAATACTTTAGGACAATGGGGAAACAGGATTTGACAAACAAAACTGATTTTGTGCTGGCTTCAGAAATTTGCCCACTAAAAAATGGTGACAGACATAAGAGGCCAAGCTCTTGTACTGGCAGCTATGTACCTGCTTGACTTTCGGGGGGAGTATGGGATATATTTTCTACTGAAGTGCTGAAATATGAGGGGGAGAGAAAAATCCCATTAAGTCTAGATACTTCCCATTTTATGGGTTAAGACAAAAGAGTGGATGGGATGTCAACATCAAAGTATACCAAGGGAGTAGACTCAGACTGTAAAGGATTTAGTACTTTCAAATGATTTCCATGTCCAGTGATACTTGAAGTGTTTTTAACACAATTCCATGGTATCTATGCAGAAAGATGCCATTTTAAAATAATGACTGTGAAAAGTTATTTGTCAAAACTCAAGTAACTAAAGCAAACACTTTTCTGTGCTTGACATTTATTTGGCTAATTTTCATGTATCTGTACAGTTTAATAAAGTCAGCTGTAACCTCATCCATTATATAAACTCAGAACATATTTTATCCACTTATCTCAGACCCTGTTATCTGATATTAGTGCGAAAGGAAGGAGTTTATTCTCTTTTCCTTGGTACTGTTTCTATGATCAGAACTCTCCTTTAAATGTGGCTGGATTTAGGCTTTCACTGTACGTCCCAAGTGGGTTCACCACTGTTAATGAAGGGAAGGGGTTCTAGTGATTCTCTTTATTGCCAGATGCTTCCTTACTAGTGCTGGAGAAGGAAACATGGAGATCCATTCTAGAATGTGACTTCTCTCAGAACCCCCTTTCTGTTTCTCTTTTACTAGGTAAGGTAGATATGGTTGCAGAACTTTCTTAGATTGTACAGAGATTTGTTCCTTCTTTCTCAGGATTGTTTTCCTTTCTTCTTCTAACCAAGCCTTATAACAACCCCAGGAATTCTGGGACCTGATTTTCCTTAGATCATATTAGAGTAGGGCTCTTTTCCTCATCCTCACATTTACCATAGAGACCTCTTCTCCATTCTCTTGAAGCAGGGAATATAAGGGTGAACACTTTGGGTTTCTCCCACTCTACTTGCTTCTTTCCAAGTGTTGGAGTAGTTAACTGGGTTGCTGGGAGGCTGACATCCATGGGACAATATTTAAGTCAGTTATTAGTATGGAATGGTGCCTCTGCCAACATCCAGAGCAGATGGGCTTATGCACTTCCAGTCTCCATGGGGTCAAAGACTTAACAAGTCCTCTACTCTCTCCTTGCCCTGGCATCTCTACCTAGTACTGGGCCATGTGTTAGGATGGGTTCTCTAGACTCCCATCTTCTTATTGACAAGTCTCAAGGATTAGATAAGAGAAGGAAGTTGGAGAAGGTTAGAGTTGGAGAAAGAAGCTTCTACTTTACTCCCAAGTGTAAGCTGTGCCCTTGTGCCCAGCTTTATCATAGAGCCCAGTCTTTGGGTATGATTGAGTATTTGTTTGTATATTAATAAAACCAATGCTTTGACACTCCTTACTCTCATGATTCTTGGGTAGATTGGCTCAACTTGTCAGAACCCAGGATGACAAATTGAGACTTAGGTCACAACCCCAACTCCTCCTACAAGATACAAACCCAGGGGCACCTGGGTGGCTCAGTTGGTTAAGTGCCGACTTCGGCTGAGGTCATGATCTCACAGTTCATGGGTTCAAGCCCTGCATCAGGCTCTGTGCTGACATGTCGGTGCCTGGAGCCTGCTTTGGATGCTGTGTCTCCCTCTCTCTCTGCCCCTCCCCTGCCCATGCTCTGTCTCTCTCTCTCTCAAAAATGAATAAACATTAAAAAAAATGGAAAAATAAAAGATAGAAACCCAGTAGTATCATTTCCATTCCCTCAGCTGTTCCAGCCTCCAACCAGGTGGGACCTTGTCCCTCCTTTTCTCTGCCCAGGTTGGCTTTGTATAAAAGCTTTGTTTTTGTTCCAAGAGAATGGCCTTGGCAATTCCCATCCCACTCTTCTAAACTTGAGTTGGAGCTATGGCTTAGGTTCTGAGCAATGTGGTTGACTAGAAAAGGAGGGAAATAATAGTTTCTGGAGAAGTGACTTCACCAGAGGCCTGTTGCAAAAAAGGAAAGATACTTGTACTCACTCTGGAAAGTGGGGTTTTTTATCTAAAAATCTGGTGCTGCCATGAGTAGCGTGGAGCTGACCCGACGGTCACTCAGCGATATAAATTTCACTTGAGAAAGAAGGAAAGGAAACGGTGATGATGCTGTTGAAGGAGAGGGGTATAAGGCTTTCCCATGGATTTTTCTTAGGGCCCCCACTTGAGGTACTGCAGATACTGAAGGGAAATGACAATGGAGACTCTCAATAGCAACAAAGGTACATTGCTGACAGGTGCCCAGGTACATTGAAGCCATTTGGGAGCCACGTCCCATTGGCTTGGATATAGAAGAAAATGGCTTCTATTGAAGAGACACCCTACCTTTCCCAGAGGGAGACAAGTGGATACTAGGGGCCACAGGGACAAGGAGCTGAGCTCTGGGATACAGAGCTTACTGTCACCTCACATAAGGTCTCTCCATTTAGGGGAGTGTGGTTCAAGACCAGTCCTATGATAGCTGAGCAGATACCGGTGGGAAATGCAATAGGATCAGAAGGCATGTGGTCCAGTACGAGTAAAAGCAAAGCTTCTTCTGAGTGTAACTTTGAATGCTAAGGAGGAGGGCGGCTCAGGTGAGAGACATATGTATTTAAATTCTGTAAGGTTATAAGATCTGAAGTGAATGTCCTGGGAGAACAGTGTGAAATGACTGTTGAGTCCAAACCAGGGCTATTTTTTATTAAATATTAATGCCACACATTTCTGCAGGGTTCATAGAACAGATGTTAGGCCTGACATTGTGGCGATTTAATTGACTAAGAATATTTCCTGTCATTTTTATCAATGTCTGGCTTTCCAATGTCTGTGAAATCTGAAAATATAAAACACAGGAAGAGATAATTAATACTCCGTTTCCATCCGTGGTTACCTGAATATTGCCCCCTGGAGAAGTTGTAGCTTTCTCCTGAGTATTTTTCTTGGAGGCAGAGACAGGCTGAGCTGACCTAGTCTCCCTGCAAATTGTTCCACTGGGCCTGTAGCTGGAGAACAGCCCACTCTGTAAGCGCAATTCTTTCTTTCCTGTTGGTTTTAAGAAAATAAGCAACTTCTAAATAAGCTTTGCTTTCGTGGCAAAAACTCCTTGGGGTTCCGATTTTTCCCTTTCTTTCTAAATCCTCCCCCCCCCCCCACTTTCCCAAGTCCTTTTGCTCAACATCTTCCTAGATTTAAAACAACAACAATAAAAGGCTCTTTGACAGCGAAATCTTTGCGGAGGGACCTTTCTAAGTAGAATCCAAGGAAGTGGATAGGACTTATTTTGAGCAAATTCGCAGTGACATAAAATGTGGCTTATGGTGATTTAGCATCAGGAAATATTTGCTAAGTAGAGAGCTCAGGAAAGAACAATTCTAAAGTGATTCTTGGTCAGGTGCAGCTTATAATGGGCCTATTCATAGGGAAAAAAAGCCCTAGGTCCCTTCCTCACAAAAATTACATTATTTACATGGAAAAACTGTGGTCACACATTTGCCCTGTAAGGAAGGCCATGTTGCTTTACATTTATTAAATGATTTTGGCCCGCCATGCTGAAGTTTCTGTTACAACCTCAAGGGAGAGCAGCTCATGGTAAGAGAGGGAGAAAGGAGAAGATGTGTTGTTCTCAGCCCTGGACATTAAATCATTGCAGTAGTGATTTTAGAGGAAATGAGGCAAAATTGGGCTAAATGAAAACCTGCTGGTGTGGCCTGGGAATTACCCCTAGCAGCTCAGGGAAGGCCTAAACACTGTACCGTCTGTACCTGTGGGTCTGAGCTGTTGCCCTCTGCCCAGGGATTTTGCTCTCCACCTTAAAGGTGCAGGCTTGGCCCACCTGTCTGCTTCTAAAACACCCTTGTGCTCTTGTTGTCAAAGCGAGTTGGCATGTGTCATTAGCTGAGGGGAATTAAATCCTGAGCTGTAGAAGTGTAAGGCACTTTTTGAAGGTAGTTTTTAGGATGCAGAGAGAAGTGACACTGGTGTGAGAGGGAAGCCAGAGTCTACCCTGCCGTCTAATGTGATACGAGAGGAGATGACATGGGGGTCCTTGGTGGAGACTCACTGCAGCGTGTTATAGAATATGCTTTAAGGAAACAAGACCAGGCCCCTCTGTGTGTTATAATTTAAGGGGCACGTGCATCTGAGCCCGTAAGTCCACTCTTAAAGCTAGTCTTTGAGGGGAAGGCTTGATTTCTGAAGGACCCTTGGTAAAATACAAATGTGCTATCTTGGCTGCGACACCAATGAGTTGGTGAACCCACAGCATAGATTAGTTAGTGGTTTGGGATGTCGAGAATAGGTTCCTGCAGTGAGAGGACATAAAATTGGTAAATTTTGAAGGGAGGAGGGGGGATGGGGGAGTCCTAGGCATAGATCTTCCCTCTATGGGGTGCCACACAGTCATGTCCAGGTTGAAGGTACAGCAGGAGGACACTGAGTACTTGGAATCTCCATGAAGAATGCTAACGAAAGGAGGATAAGAAGGGTCTGAGACACATCTTGCTCTCTTTCCCAGGGCCTGTCTTGGATGGCTCATGTTTTTTCCTACCCAGACAAGTATCACCACATACAGTCCTTTCTTAAAGGATGCTAAGCATTCTGTTTTCCTACACCTGTTCTTTGGTTAAAAAAATGGGGACCCCAAGCCTAAGCCCCACAGTCGTAAGGGACATTTATGACATAGGAAGACTGAGACATTCTCCAAGGCCAACACTGAGCATCAGACCCTGCTTTCGCTGCTGAATTTCCAGCACCGAAGCTAGAAGGCGGAAATAGCAGGCCTGGGTGAAAAGTTAGGTGATGTTTATAGCCATGGAACCAAAATACAGGAGGAGGCAGGTGGGTGAAATTTGCCTAGGTTGCCTCCATGTGTATAAATCATGAGCTTTTAGTTCGTTTAGGGGAAAAATCAAGCATTCCTGAAACAGACCCATTTCCCCCCAGCTTTTTTAATGTGCCTTTTCCTGGATTTTGCTTTCAAATCTGCATGAATTATTTTTCTTCTATTAAATATTAATGTGCCTTTCTAAGTAGAAAAAGGGGGCAAATTAGGTCTGGTACGCATGTTCCCTGCTACTATTTACTGCTGCTGGGGGATTGCAGCAAATGGCAGCTCCCAGCACATTATTAAATCAGGCCTGCACTGAGCCCAGATGTTACACCGGAGCCGGTGCAGTAGATACAGGTTAAAACCAAACAGCAGCAGGTGCCAGGTTCTCTCTGGTGGGGCTTGCCTTCCCACATCCTTCTCCCTTCCCCCCCCCCCCCCCCCGCCCCCAGTCCTGTGTGTGCCCTTTGGCAAATTCGCCATCAACTGGGTGCAGCTCGCTCTTCCTGGAGCAGTAATTGTGTAAAGGGGATTTATTTTTTTAAGCCTGTTATTTTTTCCCCAATGACTCTTTCTACTTGATTAGTTCAGGATCAATATGTCTGGTAGGCAGAACGTGACGGGGAGGGTGATTTATCAGTGTCAGGGGTGGCTCTGGGCTTTGTTCATGTGGCTCTCCTCTTCATAGTGACTTCCCCCTCACACCGACACACATGTGCGCGCGTGTGTGTACGCGTGCACACACACACACACACACACACACACACACCACCACCACCAACAACAACAACAACACATCCTTCTCTCTGCTCTTCTCCTTATCTAAATTCTACTCATATTTGTGACCAAGATGAATTTGGCCTTCTTGCTGAAGGCCATCCTATGGTGTCTAGTTTGTGACCTCCAATGAAACTGTGATGTTTCAGATGATGATTGTTACATGGTATGGGTTATGGTTCCCCAATAGTCTGCAAGCTTCCTGAGGGAAGGAATTATATCTCAAAAATATGAAGTGTGTAAAGAGCACAGGATTTGCGGTCAGGATCCTGAATTCTGACTGTGCAACCTTGGCAAATTTTTTAACGTGTAGGATACAGTTTTACTATCATCACCTACCTTCCTCCTCCTCATCATTTCTGAGACTCAGATCATTGTTTCTCAAATTGTAACATGCATATGGGTTTCCTAGGATCTGGAGTGGGCCTGAGATCCTGTGTGTCTAATGGGCTCCCAGGTAATGTCGATGATACTTGTCTGCTTGTCACACTTTGAGAAGCAAGGTCTCAAAGTGAATCCTAAGTGAGATAATATATGTGAAAGTGTCTGGTAAACTCAAAGACCCTGCCTATATCATTGCTAAACCTTAAGTGATCCTTGTCTCTTATTTTTTATCCCCATTTCAAATTCATCGGCAAATCCCACTGGTGCTGCCACAGAAGGCATCCTGAATGCAGCCATTTATGAGCCCCTCTATCACTTCCAACCTCAGCTAAGCCACCTTCACATCTCTTGCTTGGAGATTATTGTAGTAGCTTCCTAACTGGTCTTCTTGCTTCTACTCCTGTCCCTTTCCCACCCTCTTCTGGATCCCTATAGTATTTTCTGCATCCAGCAGCCATGTGATCCTTTTATAGTATAAATCAGATCCTAAAACTCTCCTCTCCCAAACTCTTCAGTGGCCTATGAGGGCTTGGTCAGTATGGCCCCAACTGTTATTTGCAGCTGCCTTCCTTCACCTCCTTGCCTCTCACACTTTTTCCCTCTGCAAGAACCTGGCTTACTCAGTAATTTTATCCAGCCCAGTTCTCAACTTCCCTTTCTGTAGTAGCAATCCCATCATTATTTACCCCCTGGCCTGGATTTATTATGTTTTCCATCACACCTACTACTACCTAACATTCCATCATGTATTTATGTGTCATCCGTGGTCTGTCTCACTGATGCAGAATAAGCTTGTGGGGACAGAGGGTGGTCTGGCTCGTTCTGCTCTGTATCTTCAGCATTTGGAGCAGTGCACGGCACATAGTAGGCCCTTAGATATTTGCTGGATGAAAGGGTGAATGAATTATTCTTACTTAATTGAATTGCTATCTATCCCATGCCTGACAGAGTGACTACTTCATAAGCATTTGCTGAGGCAATCATCGTTGCGGTTTTTTAAACGGACGGTCCCTGGATGTCTGTCAGTGGGACAGTTACTCATGTTTATTGTGGGTCAAGTACACCAGTACATGATTGATCTTCATGATTGAAAAATGTAGACCTTTGAACAGGAAGTAGAAGCAAATGTCTGAATTCTGAGAAGCAAAATTGTGAGAGTTGAGATGAGTTACAGGTATCTTGGCCCCTCAGGACTGCTGATCTTTGCTTAATCGCTTCTTAGCCAAAATGATGCTACACACACACACACACACACACACACACACACACACCTCAAAACCAGCCAGCCAAACCACACCAAAACTAAACCACAACAATAATGGAACTAAGTCCTAAAAGGAAAAGGACAAATTGAGAATCTGGGTTTCTGATCAAGTAAAAACGCTGTGTAAATGGGTGCACACAGGGGAGGACTTCTCAAGTTGGATAATGGAATCTCTCTTTACTTCAGTTCATCTAAAATAGCACATTAATAAACTGAACCAAATGTGGTGCTACAGCTGGTTTTATTGGTCATTAACATTTACAGAACCACGTGAAGTCATGTTTTCCAATTTCGAGATTAAAAGATTTAGCTGGCCTAATTATCGGCCTCTAAATGGGGACTGCATCAGAGTGCAGCCAGCAGAAGGGTTGTCTTTGCCTTCCAGGATGCCTTTGCCTTCGCCTTCATGGTACAGGTGATTGAAGACAAACGTGTTCAGTGATCCTTGGCTGGATTTGACCCTACAGAAGGGTGGCTACTGGCAGCTTCCTGGCCTGCCAGTGCATTGTCTACAGTTTAAAGGTGCTGTATTTTGGGTTCAGGAGGCTACCTTGTACACACAAGCAAATGGCATCCATCCTTGAAACCTGAGTTATTGCTCGGGTTCTCATTGGTTTTCTGTCTTCTGTTCAGTGAGGCCAAGCCATTAATTGTGTGATTAAGTGTGATTAAAACCTCTACCTGAATGAGATTTTTGGTAAATGAATTAACTCATCAGAAATAGTGCTTGCCAGACCACGTGTCTTGATTTTTGGTTCAAGAAATACGGCAGGCTTGAGGCAAAGGCAGGGGAGGAAAGTAAGTGTGAGAAAGGAGGTGGGGGGGTGCACAAAGAAGAAAATCAACCAGCATTTTATTGAAACCTTTCCCTCACCTCCCTGCCCTGTGCAGGACACTGAGATAAGTGCTCTGGGGAGACCACGGCAGAAACACACACAGAGACAGCCATAGACTCAGTTTTTGTGGCAGGGTGTGCACTGTTTGGCCCCGTGCCAAGGACAGTGACTCTCTTGGTGAGGATTTGCACCCAGGGCCTCACAGGGATATACTGTTGATGGGACTGACTCCATCAGTGTTATTTCTCCCTCCTGCCCACCCTGGACCACTTGCACATGCCCAGCATGGGAAGCCATCAGGGAGGCAGTTGCCCAGAGGGAAATGTGACTGCCAAGGTACAGTTTTTCCTGAGGCCATGAAGATAGTTTCTGGTTGTTGTAGCTTTACTTGTTTTCTGCTCTCCAGGCACATTCTAGAGAGTGCTTCTGGACTCTGGGGGGGGGGGGGGGGGGGGGTGGGGGGGGGTGTACTTACTCTGCACTGTGAGCACCTAGTTTTGCTGAATGAGTCTGACCAATCTCCAATCTGGGTTAGAATTTTCTTTTAATTAGGACTCAAGGAGCAGGGCAGGCTAGGGGAAGGGGTTGAGATCTGAGTGACATCTGGTTTGGCAAATGAGAGACTGGCTGAGTCTTTTGTTCTCTTTGGGCCGAGCTTCCTAATGCGCAAAATGAGGACAGTTGGCCCATCAAATGACCTCACATTCTATGCTTTAATAGCAACAGTGGGTGGCCATGGGTGGTCCTGAGTGTAGGATGGCTGTGACCATCTCTATCTGTAGTAAGAAATCTGGCAGCATTATTGAAGGTGGATGGAAGGAGGGAGAGACTGAAGACAGGAAGAACATTTAAGGAATGCTTACATAGTTCCAGATCACGGTTTTAGTTTCTACTGCTTCTGACTTTTTTTTCAGTGTCTCCAGACCAGTGTCCTCCTGATCACTGATCCTTGCTTTTTAATTCCTGTTGGTTATGGGTTGAATTCTGCCCCTCCATACACACCACCTTCCCTTCAAAAAAGATATGTTGTAATCCTGAGCTCCGTACCTCAGGATGTGAGGCAGTACATTTCTGCCATTTAAGGTACTCAGTTGGTGGTGCTTTGTTATAGCGGCCCTAGCAAACTGATACAATATCTTTCTGCTCATCTGGTTTCATACCATTGGCAAGCCGTGACCACCAGCACACTGATTTCTTCTCAGTCTCCCCCAATGTGTTAGTCCTTGTATTGTAAAACTTAGACTGTGCTTTCTACCTTGCTCTTTCTTGGGTCTATCCCTGTATTTTGCACGTAACTCTCCACTTAGTGGTTGATGTGTGTGACGTGGGGAGGTAAACGTGGTGGCCCTACAAGTGAGCGGCTTTATCCACCTCTGGGCTTTCCTGTTATGCCCATACTCTGCTGCCACCTATGGTCTCTTGGGGTCTAAGTCCCCCACCATGTTTTGAACTTCTCATTAACATGTGAAGCTGAATCAGAAGGCTGAAGGCCTGTGACTTGAAGTTCCTTTCTTTACTTTTCAGATTTGTTTGCATATAATTACAGCATTCTTGATCCTGTTCCCAAACCATCCCAAATGCATTTACTCCAAGGTATGGCTCTGAAGTTGGAGATCAAGTTATAATCCAGTGACACATAACTGAAATAATGTGACAACTCTGAACAATACTAAATTCTCAAATGTCTAAAGTAAACACAAAAATGTAAGAGGCCGAAGGGGCTATATGATCTATTAAAAACCTAGTTTCCTTATGGTCAATTTCTCTTGTGGTATTCCAATATCAGCTTTCTCTTTAAATTTCTTTTTTAACATGGGCACTGGAATTTTATCATAAGTATAAGATATATTGCTTTGATCATTTCTGGCCTATCTTGTTTTACTAAAAGAAGCCAAAAGAGACACACTTTGCCATCAATCAACAGACATGCATTGACCTTGTGCTGGGTCCCACAAGCTCTCTGCTGGAAATGTAAACATGGTCTCTGTCCTAAGTGAGTTGGGGAGATAAGGCACTCACATTCCAAGTACTTAGAGGACAATTAAATGCTAAATAGTGTTGAACTGGCCTCAGTGCAGTAGGAGTCTGATTTCATGGAGTGGTTGGGAGAGGTTTCCTGCCTGGATAACATGTAAATTTAGTTTGTTGCTGAAAAGGTCAAGATATTCTGCTTTCCCTTTCACCTCAAAAATTTCCCTCTACCTGCCTGTATTATTGGTTGTTTGATTATAAATCAGACTCCAAATAAGAAACACAAAATGGCCTGAGGTGGGAGCTGTTGGGAGAAGCTGTCACCCTTGATGCAGTAGTGGACACCTTATTCATCTGAGACAGATAACACTTAGAAATCATAAAAATAACAGTCTCCTATTAGTCTAGGCTGTCTCTTAAGATTCTGTTTCCTACACTTTACTTACCAGAAGATCCACAATTTTCTAAGATACACATAAAGTTTAAACGAGGCCACTGGGAGTTCCTTTCCCATTTTCCTGGTGGGGGAGATGGGAGACCTGTTCCCAGCTTGGAATTTGCACAGATGTGTTTCCAATAAAACGCAATTAGGCCTCATGTCTCCATTGTCCCCTTCCCATTCGCTGTGAGGTGGTGCAGATGAAGTGTCAGCTCACACGCAGGATAATAAAGCCATCGCTTGCTTCTCCTCTTCGCTTAGTTTCCTTTACAAAAGTGCAGATTTAATTTGAAGTTTGGAGAAGAGAGGAAGAAAAGCAACTTTCCAAAACATGAGACAACAGTTCTTTCTAATAGGAACCACATTTTCCCTCTAAATTATGGTACCTGAGGGTCCCTGTGCAAGGGTTGAGAGGTGATGAAGGTAGGCTTGGGGAGGGTTTGGGGAGCTGTGGTTGATATTTTGGCCCATCTGGGCTTGCATCTCTTGGGTTTCTTGGGATTCATGGAATACATCTGACCAGAGTGAAATGTGAGAAACCCTTTAGAGAAGTGACTGTGGAAATAAATAGCAATGAATATTTATATGTCTAGACCAGAGGTCAGACCTCTTTTTAGTTTTCCAGGCCATTAGTGGGGTTAAATAAGGTCTACAGGGACCATAGGTTCCACTGGCAGGGTTAAAATCTAGGTCATAGGGGAAGGAACAAAGTAGAGGGGCTGAAGGGAAGAGGTAAAGACTTAAGAAAGAAAAGGGAATATAGGGAAAAAGTGTCCACAAGGGATGAAACAAGTAGTTGTAACCAGCAATAACTCTGACTCTACTTTAGGTTCAATCATTATCTTTGGCTTAACTCAGCATTCTCATATTTTTTTAATATGATTTTTAAAAGACGGTTAGATTTTTCCTATACTTTCTTTATTCTCAAAGAATAAAGAGTGGAAGATAGTAGTCACTAGTGGGAGGGGAATCAGAGTTGATAAAGCCTGGGGAGCTCTCCTTGCAGGTGGGAACTCTCTTGAGTCATGGGGCCAGGGTGATATAATGGAGCCAGGGGTGATATAATAGTAACTGGCACAGAGACTAACTAGTGAAACCTTCAATATTGCCCCTCTCCTACCCCATTCCCTTTGCTGCCCCCTTCTTCCTAAAATGGAGTCACGTTTGTTGGCCATCATGACACTGGAGGGGAAAATGGTTTCTGCCTTTCCAGGAATAACTCAAATCTTGTTTGGAAATATTTGGAACATGTTGGACAATTAATCAGAGTAATTTTCTTCCAAAGAGAAAGCAGAAAGATTTGGAGTGAGATTATTTGAATAGTGTTAGAAAAAACTATCCAAGAAAATGTCCTTTAATACAGATTTTAGTTTTATATGGTGCAAAGATTTTCCCTTACAAGAAAAGATTGGGAGATAGAAGGCTTTTGTTTGTTTGTTTTTGGTCCTTGTTCTTGTTTGTTTGTTTCAAGTTTTTATTTTTTAAGTCCAGAATCAGTTCCTTCAACCAACCATCCATCTGTCCACCCATCTGTCCATCCATCTATCCATCTACCTATCCATCCACCCATCTACCCATGCATCCACCAGCAAACGTTTTTAGGGAGTCTGCTTTGTGCCAGGAACAGAGCTAGGCACTGTGGATAGAGAGATGAATGAGAAATGATTCCTGCCCTTGGGGAGCTCATAGTCCAGTGGGAGAGAGATATAAACATTAATTATACCGGTGTGATGAATGCTCTAATAAAGTTCAGAGCAGGGTGCTCAGCTTCCCCACAGAGCTGTAGGGCAGCCATCATCTATTTTACTTTAGCCTTCTAAAGGTCTCCGATTCCTCCAAGAGTAAACTCTGAGCCCCAGATCTCAAGGGTGCTGGATTAGGTGTAGCTTTAAAATAAGTCTTGCAGGTTGCAGCTGCTAGTGATTCAAAGACAGTGAAGAGAGAGGACTGTGAGACTAAGTCCCAGGGCTCATGGATTTCTGAATTTATGTTCTCTCAACTTTTTTCCTCCCTGGGGCCTAAATATGCTCTAATATGGCAGTGCTGCATTCCTGCTCCAGCTTGTCTCCAATCTGCTGTTTAACTTGTTTCTTTGGGAGGTCGCTGCTTATCCAAAGAGTTTCACTAAAAGCTGCAACGGGGTAGGGATTGATTGTGTTCCATATCCCTCACTCCATCACCCAAAGCCAGTCAAACAACAGCTGCTGAGGGCTTAGACCACACTGAGCAGATCTGCTGCAATTTCTCTGTCTTCTTTTTTGTCACTACTAATCTTTACACTCTAGACTTTCCAAAGCCAGACTGCGGTCAGGAGAAAGATAGTGACAGTGGGGACACACAAGTCCCTGGCAGAATGCTTTCAGGTTGAAAACAAATATAGTCAAATACTCTAGTAGGATTTTGTTTTTGTTTTGCCTTTTGCTACCAGGAATAAGAATAGGAAAAGGGAAGTATGAAGTTGGGAAAATTTTTGTTGTTACCGAGGTTTGAGTATTTCCAATATCAGAAATTTGTGACATAGTGGAAAAGATGCTTCTGTTGATTCCACTGAGAAACATTTTTAATGGTGTTTGCTACTGAGGAGAAGCTTTCCAACCAAGGGAGAAGGAACGTTCTAGATTCACATATCACCATGAATGCATGGCCTTAGAAAACAGCGGAAAATCTTGGTGTAGAGAGAATGTTTTCTTTACTAGTTTAATGCTCTCCTAAAATGTAAATTTGAGTTTGTTTGGGTTGTAGAAAAGTTGAGCTGCTTGGCAGACGTTTCTGTGAATTATGTGGTTGAAGCATATTACTGAGCCTTTTGGTGACCCTGAGAATGTGATTTTTAACAGTTAAGGTAGGAAAGAAATTATCAGGACTAGCTAAAAGGGAGGAAGATGGAACTGATATTTTTGAAGTCATAGGACCTAAATTTAAAGGCAAAACAATTTAAAAAAAGCATGGTGATTGCTTTATAAACTGTCATATTTGGGCCATTTGGGAAAACAGGTTGGAATTTTCAAGTTTTAGCACTGGAGGGAGCAGATGTACATACAAATGTAAATCACACCCAGTCGTTCAGATGACTGGGGTGGATAGGACCTAGTGACACTTAACCATCTTATGCCTTACTACATCATGTAAGTCCTGGACTTAAGTCCCATAGCAGGTTGGAGCAGCCTTTTGAGGGCCTGATTCAGGGCAGGGGTATAGGAATTGACAAGTTGTCCAGTCAACAGTACCTGCATGAAGTTTTGAAACCCCCTGGATGAAGGTGCCACCGTGGTATAAAACCTCCTGTCCCATACTTGGCTCGCCCCTTTCCCAAGTGAGGACATACCTCATTTGGAGCACTAGTCACTCCTGACTCTACCAGCCTCCTTGCTCTGCCCTCCCTTCTCTAAGCCCTAGCCCATGATTGGTTCTGCCTTGCTTGAACCTTAACCCTCATATGAATAGTTCCTGAGTGTTTTGTTGTTATTGTTAATGAAATCTTAGAGTCATATTAATTATTGAAGGAAATCGGAGTACCTTCCCCAACTGAAACCAGAGAAAGATGGCACGGGAGGAAACCTATGAGAGTCTAATTCTGGGAGTTCACAACTTAATTCAAGCATATGTCCCTCTAATGACATGTGTCAGCATGTCTGTTATAGTGACTTGAGGAATATACACTGACTGCATGTGAGAATATTTATCTCCCATGTGACCCATTTCCATCCTGAATCTTCATCAGATGTTATTTTCTGCATAGGCCACACCTATGGCCCTATGCCTTTGCTCATGCTGTTCCTTCTGCCTCTGGTGCCTTTCTTCTACTTCTCCATCTATCAGGGTTCACATGGAGTCCACTTCTGTCTCTATCACAAGTGTCTATCAGAATGTTTGGCATGTCACAGGATTCCAAGTGAGAAACCAATTCAGTGAATATTTGATTGAATGGAAGGGTTTGTGATGTTTGCCATGGGAAATCGTGGACCATGAAAAAAACACTAAAAAATACTCAGTAAAAATCAATTCCTTTTTAGAATTATTATTGGAAGGCAAGTAGCATTTGGGAAGGCAGGAGGGAGGGAGTTACAGGTGGGAGAAACTGTAACGTCAAAGGCATAGAGGTGGAGATGAGCATAGATTTTAGGTAAAAGTGAGATGTGACTAATTAGATTGGAAGAGGTATTGAAAGAAAGAATAGGAAATAATGTTTGGAGGGCCCATATTACTAAGCCCCTTGAGAGGTCTGGAAGAGATGAAATAGGTAATGAGTAGTCATTGAAGGTTCTTTTTTAAAAAATGTATTTAATGTTTATTTGTTTTTGAGACAGAGAGAGACAGAGCATGAATGGGGGAGGCTCAGAGAGAGAGGGGGGGACACAGAATCTGAAGCAGGCTCCAGGCTCTGATCTGTCAGCACAGAGCCCAATGCAGGGCTCGAACTCACGGACCATGAGATCATGATCTTAGCTGATGTCGGACACTTAACCAACTGAGCCACCCAGGAGCTCCTGTCATTGAAGGTTCTTAAGCAAGAAGTAACATGATGCAAATGGTGGATTAGGGAAATACAACCTAAGGTAGAGCAGGGGAATGAGCTGTAGCTGTACTGGCAGAGACTGAGTGTGGTATAAAATGGGCTGTTGTGAGTCAGGGTTGGGGGGTAAGTTTGTTCTGGTAGAATTTGAAAGGAAAAAATGCCAGACTTGGTTGAAAGGAAGAAATGCCATACTTGGTTGTAGATGAGGAGAGCTAAGATTCTTCTTATTGACTGGCTTGGGATTAAGAACATCTAAAAGATTAGAGGAAGTATGTTATAAATAAATATACTTCCATCTTAAAGATTCTTTTTTATGGTCAATCAGCAAGCCCTATTTTGTGAGAAGAGATGGGTTTTGAACATCTATTATTCTAGAGCCTTGACCAGATGCATCTCAACATTTGGCCACAAATCTTTTCTTTCTCTAGTGCAGAAAATGTTAGAAGCTTTTCTGCTGATTCTAGATGAAAAATGCTGCAAAATTTCCCTTCTCAATTTACTTTTATCAACTGTGTGTTCTATCTTATACCTTTTGTAGCACTGCATATTATTAAATATTTTAATCTTTTTGTCAGTGATGAATAGAAAACAGTATCTTATTTTAATCTTGCATTTGATTGATGAATGATATTGAACACCATTTATGTATAAATTAGCCATTCATATTCCTTTCTACTTATACATATGTTATTGCCCTCTGTTTTTATAAGGGGATCCTTTGTCCTTTTTATTCACTAATAAAAGCTCTGTTTAATAATGAAATTAAGTTTTGTTCATCAGAGCTGATTTCAAAAGCCTAACTTTTCATAAATTCTAAATCTGAGTTTATGTGGATTATCAAACTATCCAATCTGTGAGTATTCAGGTGGTTTGGAACTTCCCAAATCCACCCTCCTTAATCTTCAACTAAGTTTTTTTGTGTGTGTTTTGTTTTCATATTTAAACCTAGAGTGCTAATTTAGAAAACCAAAAGTACCAAAATGTATCCTCCTCTTTTCAAATCTACATGTCTTTTTGGTGACTCCGCATCTCTAATCTACACAAAAATATAGTGTATTTAAAGTGAAGAGGTGTTTAAATGTAGTTTCAGCCTTTCCTTTGGAGTGTCCAAGATCATGCTGGAGTGGGGTGGAGGAGGAGTACTGAAAGATCATGTGTCTGACAGGTGCTGCTATCTTGGTTCTCATATTCTGAACCCCTTAAGGGAACTTGACAACTCAACTGACCATTATGCCTGTTATGGGGTAAATTGTATCCCCCAAATTCATATGTTGAAGCCTTAAATCCCAGCACCTCAGAATGTGACTGTATTTAGAGATAGGGCCTTGAAAGTGGTAATTAAAGTAAGATGTGGTTATATGGGTGGGCTGTAATCCAATATAAGTGGTATCCTTGTAAGTAGAAGAGATCAGGATATGGACACACAAAGAAAGACCATATGAGGACACAGGGAAAAGGTGGCCTGCTGCAAGTCAAGGAGAGAGGCCTTAGAAGAAACCAACCCTGACCACACTTTGACTAAGTCTTATGTACACCTCATAAATCATTCTCAGACTCAGTTCCATGGGAGCCTAGAGGACTCCACAGACGAGTTTTAGTAGTTTTGCAATCTTTTTATTTGACTTTCCCTTGGAGAATATATTTTAACTATTTTAAAACACTGTAATAAAAATAACACACATTCAGGCTTGTTTTATTTCACGTTTTAACATATCTAAAAACACCAGCATATTAAAATGTGCTGCTAGGTTAACTTACTTGGAATGAACATCAGAGTAAAATCCTGCCATCTGGATGTACATATTTGATGAGAGAGATTGATATTCTGCACTGGTCTGTCTGTCTGTCTCTCTTAAATGTTGACATGATTGCTCCACGTCTCCACTGATAGAAAATTACACAAGTGCGTTTGTGAACACAGTACATTTGCACCTGCTCAGTTAAGTGCTACATCAAGCTTATTTGCATTTGTTCTCCTCATGGCATAAAACTTGTCTGTGCACCCACAAGTGACTCTCTCACATCTTGAAATCATCACTTTAGAGCCAGAATGAATGTTTCCTTTTTGACTTTATGATTAGAAATGCAAGAATTTATTAGGTGTTACTAACAATTCAACTTTGAAACAGATATTTCCTACTACTTTTCTTGCAAGCTTCTGGATGAATTTAGTTGGACAGAAACCCAGGCTGTAAGGGCAGGTTGTTCTGAAACAAAGCAATACAAAACTATTGCCACTTGCAACTACTTAACCAGAATCTGTATTTTCTAAATACTGTGCGAGTAAACCAAAATGAAATAATAAATTGGATACTGAGGATTATATACAATTGTGATTATTCCAAATTTTTATATTCATCAAATCAGTCTCAGAGTGGTCAGCAATATACTTTATACTACATATACATGGCATATATGAACTCATTAAATAAGTATATTCTAGTGAATTTCTGCTCCTATTTGTCTCAAACATGAAGATTCCACATGAAATCTCATTTTCATTAAGGATACCGTTGTTGCAAGGAAACCCAGCAAAATTTCTTGCAGCTCTAACTTCCTCTGATCTTCCAAGGTGGGTGTGAACAGGGTTCAGGGAGGGGTAAGTCAGGTCATAGAAGGGTGGCTGATCACCAGTCTTTACGTTCAGCCTGGGAGCTTTCTTTTACCTTTTTGACAGAATGATTGAGTGTCTAGGTACATACCTACACCCATTCTGGGGCATTGCATCTGGTTGAAATTTCAAATGAACAAATGAATAGGCCTGTGAAAACTACATGGTATGTATAGGAAATTACCAAAGATGGCTACAAAGGTTTTGTAAATATTATTTTTATAAGGCATATTATAATTACTTTGAAACTTGCTAAAATTCCATTAAAATGTATTGCATTTCCCTGGTCACCTCCTCTCTGAAACAGATCTTATCTGGAGGCAGTATCTGAGAGAATGTGCAGGAGGAGTAGGGCCTGGGACCGGGGTTGGGGTTGGGTGGGTATATGAAGTGTGGGGAAGTGATATGGCCATTTTGCAGCCTGCATAGCGGATGTGCATAGTTGGAAGCAGGGACCCTAGTTTGTTTCAGCTGCCACCTTTAGAAGTCTCCTCACCAGAGCTTAGCATATTCCAAGGCCCTCCCTGAGTGTGGGGTATTGTGGCCTGGCCGTGACTACTGGCTCTGGAAGTAGATAGCCCCAGTGGTGCCTGTAGAGTATTCAGAGACAGAACAGAGGGGGAGCTAGGGTTGCACGTTTGTCTGCACCTGACTTTTTCAGTGGCTCCCCCCTTTAAGATGAGAAGTAAGGGTTAGGTTTTGATTGCTAGAAGGTAGTAGGTTCCAGGAGTTGCCTTGGGACTATATTCACCCACTGAGATGACTGATTTTAGGACTGAGTTTTTTTGTCTGGAGGACTAGTTAGGTTGAGGTGGCTGCTCTTCTGATTTGATCTTGGTTATTGGGTTAGTTAGGATAAATGTTCACCTACATAAAATAGAGATTCTAAACAAAAGTGGCTTAAATAAGACAGACTTTATTTTTCTCTCATGTAATAGTCTGGAAGCAGGAGGGTCAAGGGCTGGTGTGGAGCTCTGTTTCACAAGATTGTCCAAAGACCTAACACTTTCTATTTTTTTCCCTCCATCTTTAGGGTGTTGCCCTTATATGAATGATCCTAAATGGCTCCCCTACATCCATGATCCAGGTAAGTGGATGGGGGAAAGAGGGAAGGGGTGTTGATCATTTAGGACCACAGCCTGGAAGTGAATGCATCACTTCCATTCACATGGTCTTGTCTAGAGTTTGGTTACATGGCCATGTATAGCTTCAGGGAAGAAAGACTGAAAATGCAGTCTTTCTTCTATGTCATGTGCCCAGATACAAATAGTTGGCTCTATTTCAAAAAGTAATAGAAGCATGAATATTGGGGGGTACAACTGGCTGATTCTGCTGGGTGTTTAACGAAGTATGAATCACCATGCTACTAGTTGGACTCTGCAAACACATTTTCATCATAGAAGTAAATGGCCAAGGCTGAGAGGTATAGTGTCCAGAAGGTGAAGCCTGGTAGCCCCTGGTCTAATGGTATTAATTGATACTGCCACTATTAGTATTTGTTTTTCTGAGAGGCGGGCAAATATTCATCTAGGAGGCTGCCATTTATGAATGACTCCATGGATTCCTTGGTCTCTGGATTTTGGCTGATGGCAGACACAGGAAACAGATTGGAAGGCAGGAGGCAGTGAGGTACTCCCACTCGCTCCCTATTGGCCCCTGGCAGGCATGGCGAATTCCCTCTGTGAAGGTCCCAGCTCCTATCTAGCAACCCTCTCGTAGCTGTAGCTCTTTTTAGGTCCCAGAAACCACCCCTTCTCCTCATTTCTTCAAGTCTAGAGCTGGTAACTGCTTCTGCCTGCTGTTGGCCTTGGGTGCTTCCTTATTACTTATTGTTTTCCCTTCACTTGCCTATACTTTTGAAAATAGTCACGTTATGAAATTCTCTTCATTTGCCTTCTCTTTGTTCCTGGTGAATTCCTGACTGCTTTCTTGGTGAATTACTGACTGATGCAAACCTGGTTTTGGGTGTGTGTGGTCAGGCAAACCTAGCAGAGGAGAAAGGAACATGGTATTTGTGGGTATGTGCAAGGGAGAGATAATGAAAAGAGGTTTCTAAGCTAAGTAAAGAGAGAAATGAGGGCATGAGCAGGGCAGATAGATCCAAAAAGTGGAAGAATCTGTTGTTGGGAAATCCCTATGGAGTCAAGGAATTTGGGGTTTGGGGTACTAGAATGAGTGAGTGAGAAATTGGGGACTATCCTCAGAGAATAGAGAGCTTAAAATAGAGAATTTGTGACTGATGCAGTTGTTGATAATAACAATATTCAGGTCATTGGTTCTCAGCCCCAGCCTTTAATCAGAATTTCCAGGGGAGCTTGTAAAAAAATACTGGTGACTGGCTTCAGCTCTAGAGATTCTGACTGTAATTGGTCTGGTGTGGGACCTGGGAATTGTAATTTAAAAAAAATATCTCAGATAATTCAGATGTATGGCCAGTGCTGAGAATCAGTAGTCTAGGTATAAGCATGGGTGGATAGGAGGAAATGATCCTTAGCAGCCAGAGGTCAAGGAATTGAGAGGGCTGAGGCTTGGAAGAATCATCTATGTTGAAGTCACCAAAGGGGTAGCAGGGTTCATGGTGGAGAGAATTCAGTCAGTCTGAGGCTTGGAAGAGCTTGAGACTTAATTACTCTGGGGACAAATTTCTGGTCCTATCCTCTGCTCTTAGCACGGGGTCTATGTCCAAGGGCAAGGTTGGCTGTAGGTAAACTTTTCTTTGGCCTACTCCCTCTCCCAACTCACCTCCATCTTAGGTTTTCATTGTTTGCTCTTAGAGTTACCTTTTCCCACTGGTGGTGTTTGGGGAACCACAGATTCAGGGACTCTGCAATGTCTTACCTGGATCTGGTTTTCTTGAGATCTGACTCAATTCCTTATTCTTTTCTAACATATAACCTTCTTCCTCTACTCATCAAAAAAAAAAAAAATTGCCTTTCCTCTGCCTGACTCCCTCAGGGTTTTTTTAGTGGGTTGACTATTCCCAGAGGCTCATTCCTACCTCAGAACACCTAGTAACAAGCTTGTATATTGAGAGGGGGCTTCCCATATTGCAACACACGTGTTAAGGCACTCAGGTACACAAAATAATTCAAATCCTCTTTATTTCCAGGTAAGTATGTGTAATACTGTCTAGCTTGTTGAGAGAATAGTCCATTTTAGCTGGAAGTTTCATCCTCTTTTATTTTCTACATGCGTGCCATTGTGGGGCCATTTAAATCAAATTCTTCTCTATAGCTGAGCACAAAACCTGCACATTTCTGGTTTTGCTCTTTCTGAAGATAATTTCTGCTGTTTAATGAGATCTGAGAATGAAGTCAGGCATGAGCAGGAGAAAGGTCACAGTGTGTGCTCAAAGGTATATTAACTACTGTTGGAACTGACATCGGTCTCCTTCCAAGAGGACAAAATTAAGCAGCAAATAGTAAATACGTTCAATGGCACTTTATTGCAAGTAGGACCATTTACAATGAAATAAGAATATGAGAATGGTTTCAAAGAGAAAATGGGAGTGCTTACAAATAGAACACATCTTACCGGTTAGAGTGGGAATGTGATTCCAGTCAAGGTTAATGGGGAAACGGTTAATGAAGGGTACAGATTCCAAAGCTGCATGATACCATATTGTATCTCACAGAGGTAATTAATACTAGAGACTCTGGCTAAATGGACACATTATACACAGCAGACAACTTGAAATTCTGCACACCATATAGAGAGGCTCCTCTGGATGCTTTATGACTCACCCTGATACTGACAGTATGACATTAGAGTCCATGTTTTCCATCCCTTTTCCTTGTGGAGTCAGTGTGGTACATGGAAAGAACACCAGACAGAGAGAAAGGAGAGGGGTCCAGCCCAGACTCCATTGCTAGGGGGTGGTGTGCAGCCTTGGGCAAATTTCTTCCTGCTTCTTTAGGCTCAGTTTCCTCTTCTGTAAAATGAAGGGGTTGAGGAAAGTAATCTTGTAAAGTGTTTTCCAGTTTGAATCTGAGATATTCTGCACTTCATTGTCATACCACCATTATCACTTAACCTACCTCATAATTATGTAAGGATGGATATAGCTGGGTAAAAGATTATATATGCAAGTACAGGTGTGCATGAACATTTACCTATATTACCTGTTTGTGGCACATATGTGTACTTCATTGTTACCATGACTTTGAAATGACGTAACTGTAGAGATTTGTGTTTAAAAGCTACCATCAATGTTCATGTTTTTTTACCGCCACCCTCACATTTCCCCCCCCCAAGGGTAAGCTAACAGGAGTAAGGTTACCTATAGAATTAATGCCTGGGATTAAGATGAATGTGCGTGAAAGAGCCCCTTAGCCTGCTGGCTGCAGGATTATCTGTCTCTTAAGAAGCACCTTCTTTTCTCTCCTTTTCTTGCTCTGAACACCCGAGGCGGGAGAATGAGGCTAAGGATCTGTAGCAGCAGGTGAGGGAAGGAATGGGGATCACATTACATCCTTCACATTTAGCTGTCTCCTTGGGCTGTCTGGAATCTTCCCTGTTTGCCTACTTGAGTAGAGGGGCTTAAAAGTAGGGCATTTGCACACACTGATTTTTCATCCTAGTGATCATCTTATTGACAGGCATTGCTTCAGCTGGACAGTTTTCTCTCTGTGTTCAGGCCTGTTGGTAGGTGGCATCCCGAGGGCAGATTCCATTCTTATCCCCACCTGACAACTCACTCATTGCTGATTTTTAAAATTCCCAGGTGCACCTTGTTTGTTTCTCTCTTCTCTCCTTCCGTCAACCCCACTACCTATCCTTACTCTTGCTCCTCAAAAAACAAAACAAAACAAAACCAAACAACACACAGCCTCCCTGGGTTGTCTGGCTATAGAAGTTATTCATGCTTTTTTTTAGAGAAGTCAAGAAATACCTTCCTGTTGTTCTGAATGAAGTAGCTTACAAAGGCCCACCAGATCCCAAATTTAGGAGGCGAGGGTGCCCAAGGAGTGACAGCTTTACACACTAAATCTTCAGCTTCCACCTCCCTCCACAGACAATGGGAAGGAAAATCATGGAGGGTTGGCAGCCCCAGAGCCAAGTTACCACGTGACATTGACAGCTGCAGAATTGCACCTATTGATTGTGGTGCAGGAGCGAATCTTCCATCAACCTTTAATTGAGCTGATTCCCAAATAGAACAGGGTCAGCTTTTGCTGTGCTGCTGAGTCTAAATAGCTGTGACCAAGCTCTGGTTGATATCTCTTTACCAGACCCTCATTTGGAAACTTTTTCACATTCTGTGTGTTCTAGAACATTGGACCTTGGTCGAGAGTGTTCATCAGAATCACTGAGGGAAGTGGTTAATCCTAGAGAAAGATGGTGCCTCATGCCAGTTATCTCTGATTCAGTGTCTGGACAAGAGGCTGGGCAATTGTATTTTTAATAAGCTATTTTTTAAAGGCGATTCTAATGAGTACCCAGAAACTTCTGGAGGATTCCATCACAAATTAAGAGACATAGTGACCAAGTGAAGGAGACAAAGAATTGCTGAAATTGTGAAATAATCATATCACATCTTGTTCTGTGGGAGGGAATATGGCTGCATGGATGTGAAGAGAAGTACATTAGCACTCTTTTTGTGTGATTTTCAAGTGTAAGGACATTGCTCTTGCTCTTTTCTATTGCTATGTTGCTTGCTTCATTTCAAGGAACAATTGGACTTTCTTGGAGGGGTCTATCATTTAGATACAGCTTCCCCTCAGACTCCATTAGGAGGGACACTCCCCAGCCATCACCGCGGACCTGTTGGTGAATCTGGCATTCACTGAAAGAATAAATTGGATTTCATTACATGATACTGTATAATGTAGGGTGACCTCCTCCCATTGTTATGTTGGGTGGATGCTCAGACAGTTCTGATTTTGATTTCCTGGTAATTGCTTCCTCATGGATTCAGCCTTTAAAAAAATTATTTTTTATTTTTTTAGTCCCAAACAGATGCCTCCACCGATCCCTTATTGCCATTCTCAGCCTCCCTCAAAGCCTGACTTGTTCCTTAATGAATCCGCCGCACACTGAGCTGTGGCCAAGGAAAATCAAGAGGCCATTCCATCAAAATATCCGTGATGGAAAAGTCTGTTCTCATTCTGAACTTGTGTTTCACTTCTGTCCCACCTGACCTGGAGGGTCTGCCGCGGGGGTTATGGGAGGACATTTGAACCCTGGCTACTGTTAAAATGTCCTCATTCCAGTGACTCTACTTTGTTTACATTCCTGCTCTGCTTTGCCTTTGAAGCTGCTCCTTATTGGTGGATTGGCGGAGCCTTATGGCTCCCATACATTTTAAGGCTGCATTCCCCAGAGTTTGCCCCAGCGATGGAGACCTGCACTTTGTCTTTTAAGCAGATAAAAAGAGAGGTCAGTCAGAAGTAATTCCCCTACTCCTCGTATAAACAATTTAACTGCTGCAGCAACATACTTGCTTGGAATTACTCCCTCAGATTCAATTCCCTTTTCCTGCTCCACTTGTAAAAATGGTTAGTGTCCTCTATAAACTGCAGCTCACCAAGGTGCAAGGCTTGCTGTGCGGTTGTAGAATAAATGTTAATCTAATACAGGTTACTAGGTCAAATGCAATCACAGGCTTGTGGGAAAAGCTTAATACTGTTCTGCTTCTTCTAACACAGTAAACCTGGATATTATATGATAGGTTAAACACCAGTGAACCATGGCAAGAATTTTCTTGAAAGTAGGATTTAGTACAAAGGAAACTACATTGAAATGGTGACCTAGGATTGACTTTGCTCTCCAAGAGAGCATTCCGAGATGCTGAAGTGCACTGTGAAAACGGACTCCTTACAAATGTGATGTTCTAGAATTCCTTGCTCAGGGGATGAATGCCAGTTGGAGCAGCTGTGACACATCTAAAGGTTTCATATGTTGTCAACTATGACTTCCATTCCCCCTCATTCCCCAAAAATTCATGAGTGCAGATACACACACACGCTTACACCCGCACACAAACTTTTCTTCTCAAATGTGAATGTGGCATTGGATGGCCTTTAGAATTTGGATCCCAAGTTGAACATCTAGTAAACACAGTGTCAGGAGTGCGGAGCATATGTGGGCCAACTGCCTTGAGAAGACTCTATACAGATCTTCTTAGTGGCGGTGGACTCCACACTATTTTATGTGGATGTTAGTGCTGTAAAGTGTTCCCAGCCTGTATTTGTGATCAAATGCCAGAGCCGAGATGTACATATGCTAGCAGATGTATAATAAATGCTTAAGTAAATGAACATCGGGTTTTAGGGGAGCTGTAAAGTCTGGTTTGTGGGACTACTTAGGCTCTGTCCTTCATGGCGACAGGGGACTAAGCCAGGACAAACTTGGTAAAGTCTTGTGGGGGTCTTCGGGGAGGATGCACCGAAACTCTCATCATTAGCATCGTAGTGGCAGTGCAGGTTCTCCTCTTAGCTTCCTACCGAAACCCCATTCAATGAGCAATCACAGCCAGAAAAGGAGCCCTTTCACACAGACTGGAACCCACTTCTCCTCCTGAAAGCAGCTGGGAACTCTGCTTTGTGTCTTCTTTTGGCTCTTAAGGAAAGTTCTAACCAGGCTCCAGGAAATTGTTTGATTTGTGAAAAATACATTTGTGCATTTACAAATGTGACCTAGCTCTCAAGTGATTAAGCTAGATCATTTAGCATGTTAGCTGAGTTAGTGTGTAGACATTTGATAAAAGGCCTCTTGCTGCTTGGGTTTGCACGTTAGATGATTGAATTAATCAGGTGATACATTCCTGGATGGTTATGAAACTCTCATGAAAGTCACTGCAGGCATGTATGCGACCCTTAGGAAAACTGCATAAATGAATAGGTGTAGGCTGGATGTAGATTTTGGTGAAATGGATTTTTTAAGTTCTATAAAAGTAATAAAGATTTTTAGGAAACAAACCCAGCGAACTGGATTTCATTACTGAACTCGGTTGTTGGCAGGAATGGAAGAGACCTTATATGGTTAGTTTTTGTGCAATGGCTCTGCTTGGCTGTCCTCTCTGGCCAGCCTGTCCTAATCACCACTCCTGCAGTCCATCCCCCACCCCTTTTTTTGTGCTGTGAGCAGGCAGCAAGCCACTAGGACTCAGAAAAGGTGGCTGGAGGGAGGCAGCTGAAATGGACTCTCATTCAGATAGTTTCCCTGCAGCTGGTATTAGAGCTAGTTCCTTTGACAGAAATGGGGACCCCAAGGGCCTCCATTGATTGGGAAATGTCAAACACATAATACATAGATGACTTAAAATGCCCTAGGCTCCTTTTCTCTCTTTACTACAGACTGAATGGTCAGGTTTCTCTGCCTCTTTAGGACTCCATTTTCTCCCAAGTTTTTCTTTGAAAAGATGTAAAGGGGAAAATGTACCTTTCTCCATAGCTTCTGTGTATGCATTGAGCATAGAATGTTGGCAAGACCTATGCTGTGGCATGCTTTCTTATGAGTTTGATACACAAGCATTATATTGGGGATGTACATAATCCTTCAAATGGGTAGAAGCCAAGCTGGCAAATTTTTAGGCAATGGCTTGCTCAGGATGAAAATGCCAAAGAATGGAATATCTTCTTAGGCTGCCATTGGCAAGTTCAGAATGGAGACTGGCCTCTATAAAGATGTCTTTTCTGTGAGTGAACATGGCCTTAGGGGTCAAATGAAGTTTTGCTCCTTCTTGGCTGTGTGACCTGAGACTACCTAAGCACTTTGTGCCTCAGTTTCTTCAGCTGCAAAATAGGAGTGATATCTAACTTCCCCATTGTACCTTTGTGACAAGTAGGGTGGACATGGGCCTTGGACATGCTGCCCTGTTTGCAGCAACAGGTCATCACCTTTCTCGTTTCCCTCAGGCTCCTATTTCACTGCATTTTCTGACAGTCTTGAAGGCCTGAGCATTTTGCTCCTACCCTTTGGACTTTTTCTGACTTTAGGTGTTTCTGACTTTTCCTAGGGACACCTTTGCCCTCCTTCCTGTCCACACTCTCCATCAGCTGACTGGCTTGGGTGGGTGATTCAGGTGTCTCTCCACAGGGCTTGCGGATGTCAAATGGTGGATTGTGCATGAAACATCTAATAGTGGGTAATAGATAATTCTTTGTCCTCCTTTGTTCCCCTCCCTTTCCCAAGAAATGCTGTCAATTACCAGATGAGGCGATTTGGGACATCACTTAAAAATCTCTGTGTTTGTGGATAATAGGTATAATAATGCCCATTCCACCGGGTTAGGGGAAGAGTCAATGAGATTAATAGAGGTTAGGAAGTCCAAATCCTGTTATCTTCCACCAAGAAAAGTCAAGGCCCCTCAGCCAAACCCAGGGATAGGATTTGAGAATCAGAACCATCCAAGTGGTAACAAGTATTTGCTATCAGGTCTGACTTACCCAGTAGACACAGTACATACAGAGCCTAGGGTGCACGATACTTTTAAAGACCCATGAAAATATCTTAATTTCTTTCTATGCCAGAAGGAAAAAGGTAAACTTTTAGAGTGAAGGAAGTTTTAAAATACATAGTATTAATAAATGCATTTTATAACAATGCAGTTGTAAAATACAACCTTTAATAGTTTTTGTTTATGGAGGAAGGCAAAAGTGTCCCCAAGGCCCATGAAGGTCATATGCGGCCATGACTTGCTTCATGAGACTTGAAAGTCTCAATGGCTAATGCACACATCACCCTTTTGACAGAAATTCCTATATTTTTTAAAATGTTTATTTATTTTTGAAAGAGAGGGAAAGAGACAGAGAGACCACGAGCAGGGGAGGGGCAGAGAGAGAGAGAGAGAGAGAGAGAGAGAGAGAGACAGAAGATCTGAAGTGGGCTCTGTGCTGATAGCAGAGAGCTTGATGCAGGGTTGAAACTCACAAACCATGAGATCACGGCCTGAGCCAAAGTCGGGTGCTTAACCAACTGAGCCACCCAGGTGCCCCAGAGATTCCTATCTTTTTTCATGCACTCAGAAGGAAGTTCCTCACAGATGAGCAAAAATGCTTAATGCTGGTCACTCTAAGTGAAGGGAACTGGTAACAGTCACCAAAACAAAAATGTGTTTCTTCTCCATACCAGAGGGCAATTGTAGGTAAGGAGACCCAGCCTCTGAATGGAGAAAAGTCTAACTATTTCTATTTGTACTTGATTTTCTATAACCAGAGAACAGATGTGGGATTTATTTGCCATCAGGTCTAAAAAGTTCTGGGATTGGGAAAAGTATGAGCAGTTTTGTCAAATGTAGAATTACATGGAAATCCAGGATTCATCATGCATTGACTCCTCGGCCACACAACTTCCAGGATACAGGGAATACAAATGCATTTAGCTCCCATTAAATAAGAGGAGAGAAAACCAGACGTTCCTTCACTGAAATTACTTCCCTGAGTATAGGGATCAAACAGGACTCACAATCAGGGAGTCAGAATATGTTCTTTAAACCTTCAAATTACTGCAAATGAGGTGCAAGCCTCTGTCCTTACTCTGTGCCCTTTCTGCCTTGTTTTAAATCCTCTGGAGGGGTGATTTTCCTCCAGACAATTACATCCCATCCCTAAGAGAAGGATGGCTACTGTGTGTAAAGTCATTCCAGCTAAGCACTATGGGCTCTAATTTCATCACAACATTATGAAACTGATCAGTTTCTTTGTATAAAATCTTAAAAGGGCTCTATGGACTCTTTAAGCCAAAAAAAGGGCTTTTGAAAGCAGTTCAGGAAATTGCCAGCATGGAAGCGATTTCCACATGTGTCTCTCAATATTGCAATCTCTCCCTTTAGGTGCTGATCTTTCCTAGACTGTAATAAGAAATGAAAGAACAGCTTATTTTTCCTTTTAAAAAGAGGCACAATTAAAAAAAAAGTCCCCAAGAATCTTGTATGTGGGAATGACATGCAGACCATTAGCTTTCTCTCCTTGGCTTTCAGGCTGATCTGTATTCTCAATTTGCTATAAGTATTCCATTCCATCTAGGTCAGGAAGAATTACTTGTGTGTAACTGAAGTGGAGTGTGGATTTTAAGCAGAGCATGTGATCCTAAGAATGCAGAAAGATGGTATAAATTTGCATCTTCTTAAGAGGAACCCCGTCTAAAAACACTGAAACCATTTTAATCTAATAAAACAAAAAGGGAAGGGATGGAAATTCCATCCGAAGACTTCACACAACCTTTTCATTTCATTTGAGTAAAGAATTACAAAATCATCTGTCCAGCTGTTAAATGCCTTTGAGGGAGATTTTTTAAATTGTAGTGCACACTAAAATGGAAGGTTAATATCATGCTTTGGAGACAAGGGGAACAGCTTCTATTTCTGGGTAATGAATCATGCCCTTCTTCCTGAAGACCTTTCAGAAGTGAGAGTTGAAGTTACCTGTGGGCTAGAGAGGCCATTGCTCCAGGAAGGCCTATGTCATCAATGAGGACACACAACACGTATCCTTCGGGACATCTGAGCCCCTTTGATGCCCTGCCATGGAGTACAATCTTGGCCTCCTCCTAGCAGGGTTGATGATTATTTACTGGAAACTGACTTGTGGCTCATTTTGTGGTATTTCTTAAGCTGCTGCCTTTGAATTTATATGAGTGTTAGCCTTGGTCTTTTTCCTTCTTCTCTCACTTTGCCACTGGGCCATGCAACCCACATGGAATTGGATTTCTTGGAACAGATTTGCTGTCGATTGATGCTCATGCTTTGTCTTCAACTCAATTTCATGTGTCAGAACCTTAGGGTGACATATACAAATGAATAGGCAAATTGCACTTAGTACTCTTCTGGCAAGTTATCTGAGAACTTCAGGGTAATTGCTTAAAGAGAGTTTTTACTCTTAAAGCTGGTCCTAAGCATTCAAGTTAGTTCAACTTCACAAATATTTTTGAGCATCCACTGAGTGAAGATCTATGACAGGTGCCATAGGGATAGAAAGATGTAGGAGATATGGTTTGTCCCTCAAGGACTTTGCAATCAGGAAGGGAAGACAGAGAGTATGGAAGAACTCTAGTACATGAGATACTCACCATACTATCATATAGACTGTGGAGCCCTGCAGGGAGTTACGAGTGGGGAATAGGTGTTGTTGGGATTGAAAGGTGAGAAGAGTTTTATCATGTAGAGGGGATAAGAGGTGAGGGCATTTGGAGCAAAAGGTATAGGAATAAAGAAGCATAGAAGAGTGAACCATCACTGTGTTTGTGTCTGTGTGTGTGTGTGTGTGTGTCTGTGCATGTGTGTAGAAGGGAAGTACAGGGTACTGCAGACCTTGCATGCTGGATGCTGCTAGAGATACAAAGACAAATCAAGCTCCATGGCCTCCCAATCTAAGGACTTAGTGTGGAAGACAGGCATATGCGTAAATAACTTTAATGGATAATAGACTGTGAGAGAGACTAGGAGAGAAGCATATGCCATACTCTGTGTGCATCTCAAAGAGAAATTTAGGAAGGAAGAGTTTAATGGGACATAACATGATTAGATCCAGGGAGTAAGATAGAAAAGTCAAAGATGACTTCTGCATTTCAAAGACCGTACTCTGAATGATGGAATAATAGACACAACACATTTTGCTCCTTGTTCAGATAAAATTTATGACTTTTTTCTCTGATTCAAGATAAGCACATACTATAGTTTTAGTCACAGTTTGATGTATTGAGTTGTCTGATGTTCTCATAAATGCAAATAAAAACTGAAGTCTGCCAAAAAGGAAGACAATCTACTCTTGCACTGGCCTCAAACCCTATATGCAAATAGGTACCTTCTGAAATGAGTGCCACACAACACGTATGAAGGGTCAATGTATTTGCAAGTAAGTAAGGGGATGGAATAGAAGCGGTGAATTTAAAACTCAGAGGAGTTATCTATCCAAATCCCTAATATTTGGGAAAGTCTCACAAATATATTTTCTTCCAGTTACTGTTGGAATGGCTGAAGAGAGATGGCTTGGTGGGCTGTGGGTGTATCTGTATGTCAGGTTTGGATAAGCTACAGCTCTAAAGGATGGGAGACGGGAAAATGTATATAATATGCATAGTGTCTTGAGAGGAATGGAAGCGGGGTTGAGTCTGAGAAGATGGCTAAGGGCTATCATTTACTGAGCATTTATAGCTTGTCAGCACGACTCTAGCCACATTATGCTACTAGCTCACTTGAAAGATCATAATAACCTTACACAGTAGATTTTATTATTATATTTATTTTACAGATGAATAAACTGAGGCATTAAGATTAAATAACTTGCCAAGACACACAACTCTAAGTGGGTGGTACCCAGAGTCTTTGCACTTAATCCTTTTGTCAAAGTAAGTCTTAATAACAGAAGGCAAGAGAAGAGAAATATTTGACCTTAGGGTGTTCCTGTATAAAATTATATTTTGTTTTGATTTTGGGAAAAGAAATACGTAAAACCTTGTTAAATTTCCTGGGGGAAAGGACTGAATCAGAGAATCATAATTTTAGAATTTTCAAGAACCACGATCTATTGTCATTCATGACGATTTCTCATTTTTTGGTTAAGGAAATTGAGACTGAGAATCAATTAAAATGATCTCATGTTTGCTGGAGGTTAAGAACATACCCAGCGCACTGCTGTCTAGTGAGGCAGAATGATGCTTGCCAGCTTGTTGACATGAGCACACGTGGGCAAGGACCATGAAGTAAAGATCAAACATCTTAACACAGGGCTCTGGCTCTGGAAGAGAGCCTTATAACATGAGAGGGTCTACTTGACTTTCTAGGGAAGCAAAGTAGAAGTCCAGTGGGCTTTTGACCCAACTTTCAAGTGAAGTGTTCACACTCTCCTAAGGTGCTCTGATTGGTTGTTCAGTCTTAGCCACCGGCAGACCAGGAATGATACTCCTTTCTTTTTCCATAAATTTACTTCTAATAAATTCTCAGTGTACAATATAGACTCTGTGTTGGCTGGCAACTTGCTTTTCTCAACAAATCCAATACACTTCGGCGTTCATTTGATGGTTGGTTGAAGTCCTTATCAAGTCTGTCTGAAAGTGTATGAGGAGGGTTTGCAAAGTGGCAAGGTGTCTGGCAGATAACCTTGTGCTGGCTTCAAGTTCAGACTCCACAATGACTTGCAAGTGGTATAACCTTGGGCAGGATTCTTTACCTCCTTAAGTTTCAATTTTCTCATGTTTAAATGAGTGAAATAATAATCCCTGTATCATAGGGTTCTGTGGAGGATTAAATGAGCCAATACAGATGAAGGGCTTAGCACTTGCCTGGCTCATAATGAGAATTCAATATGTCTTAGCTAATTACAACAAACAAAATAAATTCTTTATAAACTTGTATTGTGTAAATTCATCATTGTTGAAAATATAAATTACAGTAAGATATAATGAGTCTATTATAATTATAGTAAGATAGAGTTACCACGTTTTTTACTGCAAAAGGCAAACTTCTTTTTTTAAATTGAGTTTCCAAACTGAGAATCCCTCTCAGTAGGGCAGGTAACAGGCAACAAGTGGTCATTTTTTAGAAAACCTTTTATGGAGACTACTGTGTTGCTCAAAGTCAGTCACGTGAAGACTTCTGTGAAAAATCTCTTCCAGAATTTAGAGTTAGGGAATGACTTTCTCCCACTGACATCTTTCGTACATTGGAAAAGGAAAGCCACTCACAGTCCTGCTCATTTTGCTTTGACTGTCAATGCCTTGGTGCTAAGTTTTTATGTTCTGTTGCAGAAAGGTAGGTTAGCATGAATTTGCTTTTTCTTTTGTCTTATTACTCATTTTAGTGTTTTCATTTTCAGTTTTATGATTTTGGTGCCTGATATTTTAAGCTTTCTCAAAACTCTTTTGTAAGCTGGAGGAGAGAAATGTAAGTAAATACCATAAAATAATATCACGTGGGTGGTTTTTCTTATAAACACACCCTCTGCCCAATTCTACACACCTGGTTTGCAGTGCTTTTTATTTGACCCAAAGTCCAATCAAAATGGCAAAGTTGACTTTTATATAAACACTTATTTTATGTTTTAATAGAACGGGCTATGAAAGTCCTACCCTCACAGGCATTTAATTTCAGTGGGGAAGGGGTCTTACAAAGGACCAGAGGTAAAGATTGTTTTGTGGACTAACTGACCAGGTGGGGACATAACTTGCTAATGAGCCAAAGCAGTTAATAATCATAAAAAAAGGACAAATAACCAAACAAAAACAGCAGTTAACATTTATAGTATATTTTAAAAAGCACCCTCATATGCCATGACTTATTTGTCCTGTCAGCCCTGCAAGTAGGAAGCCTTACTTTCAGCTTCATTTTAGATGAGAAAACTAAGGCTCAGTTATGGTAACAGACACGCCCCGGATCTCACAGGAAGTAACAGATCTTAATTCAAAATCCTGGGTTCTGCTTACTAGTCCAGAACTATATGCTATATGCTATATACTATATGCTATATACTATATGCTAACTAACTGGGATGTAAATTAAAAAAATAAATTAAATAAAACTTAAAAACTGTCTTTCAGATATACTCCATCGAGGTTTTTCTTTTTCTTGCCTACAACTAGAGATACTTAAAATCAATCTCCTCTTAGTTGGGGGAGGTTTTTGGCAAAGAAATTTGTGCAGTAGCAGTTAGCCAGGCCTACCTGTGTTAGAGTCACATTTGCCCCAAACTGCTGTACTTTCGTGGGTCTGAGCAATGAGGAGGTTGATATCTACAGCTGTAGAGCCACAGCTGTGGATTCTGCGTAAGGCAGATCATGAGTCTTGATGAATTTTTCATGTCTGAACTGAGAGTCTTTGCTATTGGGTAAAACAGAAAGCGACCCGTGTAAGTTAGACTCCATGCAGGAAGAGTCACCCACACCAGAAGGTGGGATTTCCCGGATACCTAGGACAGCCTCTAGGCAGAGTTCATCAAACATCTGATGAGGAGGGATGGGTAGCTAGACTTGATTAGAACTGGTTTTACCCACATGTGGATTGTATTTTATGTGTGAATGAACTGTTTGGTGGTGGTATGTGGTACATTTCTTCATGTGAGTTTACTTTTTCCAGAACCTTTCCTTTTGTTATCATTATAAAGCAGTGAGTTGTAAGAACTCCTCAGGTGTTGATATGGCGAAGTCACTGACGGGGTGGACCTGTCCACCTCCCTGGTTAGCAGAGTGGGCTGACAGATCAACGGAACTCCCAATAGTCTGTGCCTGTTTCCACTTGGATGCGCCACTGCTTGCCATCAAGAGGGCAGTATTTTCTTGAAGATTCCATTTGAAGATTGCTCAGAATGTTTTCTTCTGCAGAGCGCGTTTCCTTTTCACAGTCTTGCCTGACACATGGAAATGAACATGTCTATGCATTTCTCTTTAACATATCCTAAATTTTCAGAGTTAGAACTTCTAAGGTCTCATTTGAAGGTCCGCCTCATTTTCCAAATAGGCCGGTAGGAGTTTCAGTGGGCAATGTGAAGTTTGAATGATCTTGTCTTTCTGGAAAACTTAACATTTTGTTTTGTTTGCTCCAGGCACACCCCTCCCCAAACCACATTCTTTTCTTTTTAGCTTATGAGAGAACAAAAGTCCTATCAGGAGTAACGAAACCACCTGAACCATTCTTTTTATATTTCCAGAAATAGTTTATGGGGCCACTGAAAGATGTTGATGCTATCTTTTTAATATTCTGAGAAATAATCCTATTAAACAAAAAACAAGGGAAACTGTTATGCCCACAAAGCGGAATTACCCAAAGCCGACTGGCAGGGGTCGAATTACTTTTCAAAACCGTAGCTGTATGCTGCTTCTATCGCTCCATCTAGGGCTTGGTGAATGAGCAATAATTTGTGGATTCTGCTCATCTCTCTTTGCGAACTTTGTTCTGTGGAATTAGATACAACTTTGACAAATTAGAAAAGGCCTCCCTGCGCCCGCTGTCCCCAGAGTAACACAGTCCACTGATTGTGCGCTGGGCTTCTGAAGTCCGGCCGTGTCAGGCCATCAGCAGCAGCCCTGCCACCAGAGTACGCTTTTTAATAAGCAGGTCTGTCAGCACCGGGTTCTTCGGACCTTCCGACCTCTCCTTAATCCTTAGGACGCACTGACTTTCGTCTCTGTTTCACTTATGGCAGAAGGCCCTGTGCCGGGAAAGAAATATCTTCTTTGTTTACACCATATAGGCAACAAAATTAACCTTTGAGATTAACTGTAAGTGAGTGAGGATCATGTTTTATCTTTCCCTGGGACAAGGGGTAGAGATTAACACGTGCATAAAGGGAGTGAGCATGTACACGTGTGTGCATGCATGTGCACATCCCTCCTCCATTCACATCATAGCCCCAAAGAACTTTCTGCTCCTGTTCTCTCTCTCTCTTTCTTTTCTTTCTTTCTTTCTTTTTTTTTTTTTTTTTTCCACATAGGGTTTATTCTGCGCTGGATAGACCTAGTAAATGGTATTCCAGTTTTTTCTAATCTTTCATTCCATTTCAACTCTTAGAGAAAGGAGAAGCATATAAAACATCAACATATTAAATGACGCCCAGTAGGCCTATGGATAAAAACTTATCTTCGTCTAAAGACATGGGATCATCTACTTTCCCAGTGGAATTCTTTGGCCCAGTAGAAGTAAACATTGTCTCAGTGTACAGCAAGAACGATAAATGATTCACAAAGATAGAGGAAAGTGTCTCTTCACTGGTTTACATGTCAATGTATTCATGTTTAATAGTGCCAGATGGGAGAGTTGTGGTTCTCCAAGATACAGGGAATACTAGCCTGGTAAATACTTCTTTCCTTTGGGCTCCCCACCCTGCAAACACAAACTAATAGGAAAAATGAGAGATCTTGTTCATATTCATTTCTAATTTATTATGTTTAAACTGCAGTTTGACCAATTACACTTGTGGAACATTTTTTAGGAGTTGACATAAACATCAAAAACAACAGTTATGAGCAAAATTTGTCCTGGGGAGAGAATGGAAGCCAGCTGACTCAATATAGATGTTATTCTTGATCTCTGGAAATGTCTAAAGGGTAGGACAAGATGAGGTCAAGCATTAGATGATTTCTGACCTATGGAAAGCCCAGAAATGGACCTCAGATGTCCACTGTGTGCTGCTGACAGCATAGGAACCACCCATTCTGCTGTGTGCTCTCCATTTTTGATGGGGTCTTAACCTTCAAAAACCAGCTCAATAATGACAAGGAATCACCACCACCATGGTGACTAAATCCAGGCACCCTACTTATGGCTCCTGTCTCCATTTCTTGAAGTTGCTGAAATGTCTGGGACTTAATAGGGTAGTGATTCATTCTGGCCACAGCCATTTCTTAAAGCCAACAGTTCTATTAGAAACATATTATGATCCCAGTTTCTTCATATTTAGTTGGATTCTATGGAATTTGATTACTTTTATAATTTTGTTGCCTTTCATCAAACAGGATTATTTCCTACTGGTTTCAGTTCTATGCTCTCTCTCTCTCCTCTCTCTCTCCCTCTCTTTTTTAATAAACAGAACAAAATAAAGTGACATGTCAGCACAGAGATATTTTATTTTTCACTCAACAGTGGCAGTGACCATAACAATTAAATAGAAGAGAAAAGGGACTTTGTTGTAGGTGCACAGTTGAGGTTATGCAAAATGGAGCAATAACCAGGTCAGTTGCCAGGGAGCCCATGATAGAACCGCCGGTGTTTCAGGGGAATGAAAAGAGCATGTGTGTTGGGATCCCCAGTTTCCCCATTATCATCGTCTTGAGCCAGGTACTTAACGTGTGCTGCGTTAGTTTTGGCTGAGGAAAGTGCTTGCAGGAAGCAGTTTTTTAAGTTTCCTTGATATCTCTGGGAGGTAATAAAGATCTCTATTTACAAATAATGCACTTTCTGCGAAGTGCCTTTGTGTGGGCATTGCACACCCTAGCAAAACGAGAGAGGTTCTTTGTTTTGCCTTGGTGGGAAGCGCAACAGTTGAGTCTGCAGGATGCCTGGTTTGCAGCCACACCTTTTCCTTGCTGGGTGTGTGACACTGTTCAAGTCATTTAACCTCTCTGTTCCTCTGTATTCTTATTTCTGGAATGGATTTAATAACGATGTAGGGATCCCCGAGGGACCAGCAGATGAAAGGACAGCACTTTATTTCCTGGCTGTCTTGTATCCTTTGAGATGCTGCCAAGTGTCACCTTCTCAGCAAAGCCTTCCTGGACCACTGCGGGCTGGGGGACCCCCCTGTCCAGCTCACTGAGAACACTTATCATACTACATGCAACGCTGAGCTTATGTAGCTTTTCCACCACTCGCCTGCTGTAAGCTCCTTGTAGGTAGGAACGGTGATTCTCATCTTGTAGCAAATGAAACAGAGCCCAGCCCAGTGGCTGGTCCACAGCAGGTGCTGTAAAGACAGTCGAATAATGGACAAATTGAACTCTATCATTAAAAAAGTGCTCAAAGGGATATTAGATTTGCTAACGTCTGTATATCAGCTCCACGTGGCAATGTATGTTGAGGCAAATTTGTAAAACTTTAACTCAGGTTTTACACATTCTTACAATAGAATTCCTTGAATGTTCACAAAATCTAAGGAAACTAAAAGTAAAAGATCTTTATTGGAAAAAAGTTTGGAGTGCCATTTCTCTCTCCAACTTGCTCATATGAAATAAGCGCAAGAGTGTAAGAGTAATGACTGACTACTGGGGGGAAGGTAAGACTCTGGTAAAACCTTGGATTATATAATCACACGAGTTGTGCCCAGTATTCCCTGTCTGACCTGCAGAATAGTGCATGTTTTTATCTGTATAAGGTGAAATGAAAAAATACGTGAGGAAGCTCTTGTTGGTGTGTCAACCTGGCAGGAAAAAAAAAAAAAAACAAAAAAAACCCAAAAAACAAAAAACCAAAAAACAAACAAAAAAAACCAATAGAAGATATATTTTGGATTTTCCAGAAGTGAGGACAAATCTGTAAAGCTAAACTGACTCTCTCAACACACATGACCACTGTGATAACACTCATCGGAGGAAAAGATGGCATGTTTTTTCTCTCTCATCTGTTCCTGTCTTCCTTCCCCTCACATCCGGTATTTTATAATAAAATTTCCAACAGATATGGGCTGTTCAACAGTCACTAGCAATACATTGATTAATTATGTGTGCCAGACTTTCAGTATATAATTAAGCTAAACAAAACTGCATTAAAGTAATATGAATAATTTGACTTCAAGCCACAAAAACAAGGAAACTGAGTGAAAGCAGAATCTCTGACCTCATTCACTTCAGCATATTGTAGGAGACAAAAATGTAATCAGAGTTATAAATCACATAGCTGCCACAGTATGACGATGGAGAAAGGAAATTGTTCTGACCTTTGTTGGGAAGAGTTTCAAAGGTAGAAATTAAAGTGCACATTTTGTTCATTTCACAAAATTCTTTAACTGGGAAATATGATGAACAAAAAATACCCTTTCCTTACTTAAGGGGGGTAATGACTATTTTTGTTATTTTTAAGAATGTCATTTGATTGCATTTTCTTCAGTATGCCTTATACATGACACGTTTACAGTGCCTCAAAAGTATTTCATGTCTATATGCTTTCACTGTCTCTGACACCAAAATTCAGAGACTAAAGTATATTATGTATCTACAAAAATGGAATTAATCCTTAATAACCTTCCTCCCCCCCATTATAAAAGTGATATTTATTCACTGTGGACAAATTTGGAAAATGCAAAAAAAAAGTATATAGAAAAGAAAATAAATTACATTCATGATTCTACTACGTTAAGAATTCTGAGGTAGCCACACTTAACACCTGTTTCCTTCCAGTTTGTAGCGTGTGTGAGTATGTGTGGAGTCAAGGATCATCATGCCGTGTATACACTTTGGGACCTGCTTCTTTCACTTCACAATATTTCACAAGCATTTTTCCATTTCATAAAATATTCTACAGAAATCAGATTTTCAGTTGTTTAATAGAATACTATCATATGGATAAATCATACTTTATTTAACAAAGTTAATGTTTTTAACAACACAATTTTTAATTATTATTTTAAAAGAGCAAAACCCTTGAATGAGCAACTCTATGCATAACTCCGTATGCATGTTTCTGATTGTTGCTTTCCATGAAATTCCAAAAGGGCTTCCTTCAGTAAAGGATATGAGCATATTTAAGCCTTGTTCCATCATATCCAGGATTCATCCATAAAGGCTGAGCCCCTTGCATCCTCAGCTCTAATGGATGAGCCACGTGACCACCCCTGAAAGAGGACATTCTTAAAAGAGGATGTCCTTTGAAACCTAAGGAGTGGGGGGAGGGAGTGGAATCATAAGGTGCAAGAGTGAAAATCTTTCCTTATATTCCTCTACACACAAACAGCAATAGCAGAAAAGAAAGAGGGAAAAGTATTGTGAAAAATGGGAAAGGCCATCTGAATATAAACTGTTTACTTTATTAAAACCTATCTGTGAGGTTTGGCACCCTATTTAGAGTGAGTATCCAATTAATCCGTCACTGACATACCAGAAAGAAGTTCCAAGTTGCGGAGATGCTGACCAACCAACTTAAATGAACCAAAGCACCAGAGGGCTGTGTGTGTCCACTCACCCAGTGAATGGGTATCTTCACTGGTAGTAGATTTTATTCAAAATGCCACCCATTCTCTTTTCTGAGAACTGCTCTCCCACTCAGTCCATGGGGTTTCGCACCTACCGACTGTGTTTGTACCCTTGCCATGGCTGATTAGACTGGCTGGCTCAAGCTAGGTTGGCTGGAGATACTCCTAAAGATAGTAAGTTAGTCTCTTATATAGGTTGATATTCCTTTGGTTGCAAGGACTAGAAGATTGGACTTATACTGTCTTAAATATAAAGGGGTTTTGTTGATTTCTGTTCTCAAACTGTTCTAGGAGAGATTTAAGCTGCAGGAGTGATTTGGTCAAGGACTCAAATGATGTCAGTAGGATCCAAGTCTTGGCTTTCTTCCTCTCAGTTGGCTTGACCCTCAAGCTGGCTCCCCTCATGGTTGTAAAAATGACAAAGCAGTCCCAAGTTCACATTCTCACTCAGGCCCCAGGAAAAAGAGTGAGTTTGTGTCCTAGCTTTCTACATAAATCTGTGGATTCATTTTAACTGGACCTATTTAGTTGTGCTTTTCCTGAACCAGCTATTGGCCAGGGCAATGAAATCCACTGGTTGATTGAGCTGACTTGATTTTCCCTCTGGAGCCAGAGGTAGGGTCCATCCCTCGTGCACTACATTGCTTGGGAATTGGAATACCGTAAGGAAGAGGGAAATACATCCCCCAGAGGAAATTAACAAGTATATACTAGCATTTCCCATGTAGTTACGACTCTAACTTACAGAGTTGGAGGTAATAAGGGCTAATTCTCCCAAAAGGGTTGGGCAGCAGTAAAGAGAGAAGAAGAAAGCAGGTGGAACAGAGAAGCAGGGAGGAGGTGAGGAGAGGATGTTGATGGATTATTCTACTTATTCTAATTAGAATTCTAATTATTTCTACTAGTCCTTTCCTGTGGTCTAGTTCTATTCCTCCCACTGTTCCTTGAGAAACCCCCATATCCTTATAATAAATTCCGCTTTTGCTCAAGTTGTTTTGAGTTGTTACCTACAACCACATTTACACCAATAGTGGCTTCTAGAACATTCCCAACCTACTGCAGAGGACTGCCTGCCTTTATTGCTTCCTTTGCCTTAGATGTAGGCCTTCTATTTGGTAGTTCTTTTCCTTCTTTTAAAGGTGTTTTGGATTAAATGTGGCTACCAGGAACAGGGAGCAGCAAGAGTTGACCATGAACCTAAGACAGGCTGGCCGTAGTTTATTGGGCCCATTTGATACGGGTTTAGGGAAGACATTTGACTCCATTTACTTAACAGATGTTTATCAGTTCTCTCAACAGAAATGTTGCAAAAATCTTCAAAGGAGCCTTTCTTTGCTTCCCTCTCCCCACACCTTGGATGCGATGTTCAGTGAAATATGTTGACTTTTTTTTTCTTTACAAAACCCATAAAAATGTCCTGGTTGACATGCAATGTTGTGACAAGCCCTAGTAGATTGTGTCAATCATGTTGCTTTATGTTACATTAAGTGACATATTGTAATGTGATTGATACAACATGGGATGACACATCATAATGCAAAATATCATCTGGAAAATGTAGAAAAACAACAGAAGACTTGAAGCCACTTTTACTTTCTAATTCTTCAAATAAGATAGAGGAAAATCTTTCATTCCTCAGGATAGTTACCTGGGAAAGGTTTAGGTCTTGTGGGGGTTTCAGTGGTGCTCTTTTCCTTTGTAATTAACAGGTGATAGTGGAAAATACTTGCATTCTTTGGGGACTGATAAACTCTGAGTTTGGATGGAATGTCTCTAAACCTTTCTGGAGCTCCTTAGTAACAATATCTGTTCTTCACATTAATAGTGCCTTTATAGATTTTATATAAAAGGATTCCACCTTCCTCTACCCTAGTTAATATTCTCCTCTTTAAAATCTCTGATAAGGGCACCTGGGTGGCTAAGTCGGTTAAGCACCTGACTTAGGTCAGGTCATGATCTCATGCTTCATGAGTTCAAGCCCCACATCAGGTTCTGTGCTAACAGGTCAGAGCTTGGAGCCTGCTTCAGATTCTGTTTCTCCCTCTCTCTCTCTCTCTCTGCCCCTCCTCCACTTGCATTCTCTCTCTCTCTCTCTAAAATAACAAACATAAAAAAAATTGAAAAAAAATCTCTGATATTTTTCTCTTGTTCTACAAAGTCTTGAGGAAAAAAATTGCCTTTTCAGATTTCACTGTGAGGTCAATGAGGGTTTTTTAGTATATCTTGGAAAATTTTTACTGTAGCTCCAGAGTCTTACACAGTTTCTGGCACATAGTAACACTTAATAAGTGTTTGTTAGGGGCACCTGGGTGGCTCAGTCAGTTGAGCGTACAACTTTGGCTCAGGTCATGATCTCATGGTTCGTGAGTTCGAACCCTGCATCAGGCTCTGTGCTAACAGCTCAGGGCCTGGAGTCTGCTTCGGATTCTGTGTTTCCCTCTTTCTCTGCTCCTCCCCTGCTCACACTCCATCTTTCTCTCAAAAATAAATAAAGATTAAAAGAATTTTTAAAAAGTAAAAAAAAAATTAAAAAAATAGTGTTTGTTGAATGACTTACTGAAGAATGTTCATCTTTAATTATACTTAATTGCATTTATTGAGTGACATTTAATCACATATAGTGAAACTTCATGTATTAGTTTCCTAGGGCTTCTGTAACAGAGTGCCACAAATTTGGTGGCTTACAACAAAAATGTATTCTTTCACAGTTCTGGAGGACAGAAGTCTGAAACAAGGTGTCAGTAGGGCCATACTCCCTCTGAAGGCTTTAGAGGAAGATCCTTCTTTGCTTCTTCTAGCTTTTGGTGGCTTTGGGGTTCCTTAGTTTGTGGCTGCCTACCTCCAATCTCTGCTTTCATCTTCATATGGCCTTCTCTTCTGTGTCTTCTTCTCTTAGAAGCACACTTGTCATTAAATATAGGGCCCACTTGGATAATCTTGAGATGGATGATCGCTTCTTAAGACTTTCAGCTTAAGAAGCTGAAGGTCTTCTGCAAAGACCCCTTTCTCCAAGTAAGATTACATTTATAGGTTCCTGATGGGCATACCTTTTGGAGAGCGGCCATCATTCAACCTGGAATATACCAATTAAAAAAAAAATGAGCTGGGGTATGTTGGGGAATTAACATTTTTTTGGTTAATGGTTGCATAAAATATGTTTTTAATCTATGTTTAAAATCTTTCTGTTTACTTCCATGTCTCAGTAATTATGGTATTATAAAGATAATTATATATTTCTTTAATAATGGATACCTTTATAATATCAAAGTTCCCAATCTGTGAATTTGCACTAATAATTGAAGATATAGAGGATTGTAAAAGCTGAGATAAATGTGTAGACCTCAGTATAATATAGACTCTAAAGTCCTTTAAAAACAAGCCAACTAACCATACCTCTTCCCTGAATGTGCTGTGAGATGTATGTGATTTGTCTTCTGAATGTGAGCAGAATATAAGGAGAGATTCTGGCTAGTTGAGGATTTTGAGTAAGCAAGCCCATTAGAGTTTCCTTAAATGTGAATTCCTTCCCTGTTATCTCCCCTTCTGCCTGTATCCACTTGCAGACATAGGAGTTCATAGAGGTGAGAAGCGAGTGTTTGGGGCAGCCAGGGAAGGTCTTGCGAGAGAGGTAATATAATAAGAGGACAGGCCATTGATAGAAGAAGGTGTGGTCTCACAGTTTTCCTCAGGGCCACCAAGTGCTCACTTCTAGAGAGCTCTTATCCTCCAAGTAATGTGGGGTCAGACCCTTAGAACCATGCACCTCTGAGTCATGGAGACAAATAAGCCCTCTGGTCTTCATTCTGATAGCAAGACAGGATCACCATAGACTCATAGTAACTTTTCCTCTCTTTGTTCAATATCTTGTGGCTGCATAGAGTAATTTAATAAATCAAAATCGTCTCTTTCAATTTTCATTGTGGCTACATCGGTGTTCTTTTGAATGGAGTTCAATTATTGGGATGGCATATATTACTTTGAATCATTTTACAGCTCAATCAATACACACATCTTCATAATAAATATCGATGTTCTTTGGATGCCTAGTGTCGCACATATTCAGCATGGCTGTTAGGATCCAGGCAGCTCTGGGTAATTAATATTTTTATTTTATTGTTTCATTGAACTCTGTCACTCATATCTGCATTTTGGCCCTTCCAGAAGGGAAGAGAAATGCTGAAACAAACAGAATCCTCCAGAAATCCATTCCACTAAAAACACCGAAGTTTGAGAACTAAAATTTGCTGTGGAACTCCACTGCTATAGAATAAACACATTCAACTCAACAGGGAACACAAAGAGCCTACCTGCTATTAGTCTTTGTAAATGACCAGCCAAAAAGAAGTAGGACGGTTTTCCTAACAGGTTTAGAAAAGGAAAAAATCTTAACTCAACTGAATCCTCCTACGAATGCCAAAGGCCTCTAGCTGGGAAAGCAAAGATACCTGGTAAGTGGCTGTTAAAGGTGCAGTGAAATCTGAATATCCGATATGCCAAAGATCATGATCACAACATTTACTAAGATTCTTATGCAATCTTGTATTTAATTATATTTTTACAGTCAGATATAATCAGTGATTTATTTGAAACTTCAGTACATAGTGAATTACTGATGAGTAGATGGTAACGTGTTTGAATTTCTAAGATATTTTGGTTTCTAGTAGGAATTCAGCCCCAGTCTACAGTATCTACAGTGAAGGCATTGGGTCTCACCTCCATCTTCACGAATGAAGAGTAACTAGACTGCTAATCCCTGGGTTCCCTCCCAGGGGGCTCATGTAATCTCTGGTATTTGTATTTTAATCATGATATACATACTATATTTACCCATTTATTTTTTTGTTTTTGTTTTTATTTTTTTAATATGAAATTTATTGTCAAATTGGTTTCCATACAACACCCAGTGCTCATCCCAACAGGTGCCCTCCTCAATGCCCATCACCCACTTTCCCCTCCCTCCCATCCCCCATCAACCCTCAGTTTATTCTCAGTTTTTAAGAGTCTCTTATGGTTTGGCTCTCTCCCTCTCTAACTTTTTTTTTTTCTTCTTCCCCTCCCCCATGGTCTTCTGTTAAGTTTCTCAGGATCCACATAAGAGTGAAAACATATGGTATCTGTCTTTCTCTGTATGACTAGGAATTTACCCAAGGGATACAGGAATGCTGATGCATGGGGCACTTGTACCCCAATGTTCATAGCAGCACTTTCAGCAATAGAAAAATTATGGAAAGAGCCTAAATGTCCATCAACTGGGCGCCTGCGTGGCTCAGTCAGTTGAGCGTCCCACTTCAGCTCAGGTCATGATCTCGCGGTCTGTGGGTTTGAGCCCCACGTCGGGCTCTGTGCTGACAGCTCGGAGCCTGGAGCCTGCTTCGGATTCTGTGTCTCCCTCTCTCTCTGCCCCTCTCCCACTCATGCTCTGCTTCTCTCTTTCTGACAAAAATAAATAAACATTAAAAAAATTTAAAATAAATGTCCATCAACTGATGAATGGATAAAGAAATTGTGGTTTATATACACAATGGGATACTACTTGGCAATGAGAAAGAATGAAATATGGCCTTTTGTAGCCACGTGGATGGACCTGGAGAGTGTTATATTTACCCATTTAAAAGCAAACATCTAGATGCTCTTATTTTTGTTGTTAACTCTTTGGAACTCAGAGCATTGACAAAATCATCTGAGTGGGGGAGAAAGATCAGCGATAAATAATTTTCAGTTAGGGCCCAAGGCTAAATTATGGGACAAGAAGAATTGTGTTCTTTTGTTTCATAGTATGGAAGGTTAGTCCCAAATGCTGGAAAACAGATGTGCCCTTTCATTTTGAGTGCCTAGTGTATATACTCAGAGAGGTATTTTTTTTAATGTTTATTTATTTTAAGAGGGAGGGAGAGAAAATGAGAAAGAGCATGTGAGCCAGTGTGTGTGTGAGCGGCAGCACAGCGGCACAGAGAGAGGGAGAGAGGGAATCCCAAGCAGGCCCCACACTCAGCGTGGAGCCGGATGCGGAACTTGATCTCACGTACGTGAAATCATGACCTGAGCCAAAATCAAGAGTTGACGCTTGAGCCACCCAGGGACCCCTCACAGAGGTATTTTTTAAATGTTTGCAAAATGTCTTCTCCAGTCAGTTTGTGTCAGGCACCGTCCCATTGATTTTATTTTGCTTTTGTAATTGGAGCTGCATTTCAGTGTTGATTTATTACCTGCATAAATCCCTTTGCCAGGGGTTATAAAAGGAAAAGGCAAGCGCTACCCACATTTAGCAGTACCAGAACAGTGTTGCCTCTAAACTTAAAATCTTTAACATTCTCTAAGCTTAGAGCCCTATCTCACCTATTTCTGTGCAATTTATTTCAAACCTTTCTGAGACCTGGATTTTTTTTTTTTAACATTTCAATGTTGTAATTTTTCCTACTTATTTTAATTTTTCTTGGTCCCAAGACTATAAAGCAGTGCTGCTCAGAGTCAGAAAATGTTGAGTAACAAAATGAGAACCCTGAGTATAAATTTAAGACACCCTGTGCTGCTTTACTTCTGTTTATCTATTTGTACTGGTAATTTGATAACCTAGACCACTGAATGAAGAAAGTGAAGAATGATCAAAATATGAAGCAGTGGGCGCTGCACATTCAGACCTTATCAGTTCCAGGATCAGTTATCTGTTTGAAGAAAATTACATTGTATCTGTCAATAGACTTAATAACTCAGTGCCTGCTATTTGATAATGGATAATCACACAAATTCAGGAAGCTAGACCATATGCCATTCCAGTTTTCTATTCTCTTATTCACCTTAATTTTCTAGATGAGTGAAATTATCTAGTCCTGGCCTGAAGATGGCATATATAGAAATAGAGCCTGCAGGAATCCAGCCGCCTCTGATGTTAGCCCCGTGCAGGTCAGGGCTGCCGGGTTATGTCTGCGACCCTGGTATCTAATTGAAATGGGCAGACTTTGGAAAATTGTAAACCTGGACAATGCAAGTGATGAATGGATGGAAAATAGTAAAGGGCGGATGTGGAACAGCTGAGGGAATTGGCTGGTGGGAAACAGTGAGGCTGCAGAGGCCTAGGATTCAGAATCTTAGAATAGTTCCACATCTCTGTGTGTGAACTGTGAAGGATAGGGACTAAATGGTAAAGATGATATAGGGATGCTGTTTTCTGGAAGTAAGGGTTTTCTCAAGGACCCTTCATTCCTGTTGATGCAGGATGCTTTTCCATATATAGACCCAAATGTGGTCATTGTGTCACTTAGTAATGATTTTGGCTATGAGTATTGCAGGAGGTAATTTCAGTGACTTAAGCAAGTAGGTGTTTCTTTTTCTCAGATATCAAGAAGACAAGATGTAGGCTATTTCTGGTGTAGATGTAACTGCTCAGTGATGTCATCAGGGACTTAAACATTTTCCATCTTTTTGCTATGCCCATAATACCAGAGTGCTTGTCTTCATGCTTGTTTCTGGTGGTTACCGGGTGGCCACTGCATGTTTCCTCCTGTACATGACAGGAAGGGAAAGACTGAGCCATCATCACCTGCCCCTTCACATCAGGAGAAGCAAACATACCCCAGAGGCTCCCAGTAGACTTTTATTTCCATCTTATTAGCCAGAGCCATATCACATCGCCATCTTGAACTCCTAAGGAAGCTGGACAAAGGAGTATTTCACTTGGGGCTGACATCTTGCGCCTGAAAACAGAGTTTCGTAAACGAGCAAGAAGAGAAGAATGCATATCAGTCAGGCAATGGGCAAGGGATGCCACGACCATCTACCTAAGATTTATTGTGGAAGGAGAATAAGGGTTAGACAACTGTGCTATTTCATAGAATCACAGAGAAAAGTGGTCCAAGTAATGCCAGTTGTGGGGGTCATGTGGACACCATTGCAGTCTGTTTTTACGTGCTTTTTAAAAATATGAACAAATTGGGTATTTTTAGAATTTGTATCAAATCAAGCAAAACCACAAGGACACACTATGGAGAGCTGACTCAGCAAGAACAGGAAACTGAATCCTTAATTTCAGCCTGACTCTTGGCTGGAATTATCCCCTAAATTTCTATAAGGTCATAGTCTAAATTGAGCTGCTTTCTTTTTCTCCTCTCTCTCTCTAGATTTACTAACTTTAAATCTCTCTTTCTGTGGGCTAGGAATAATCATCAAGTCATATTCTTAGAAGAGGAGGACACCTTGCTGATCCAAGAGTCTATCAACTTCTAGTAGATAAAGCAAGATGGCTCACTCATTCAGTGTATTCTGTACATATATCACTTTTTTCTTTCCCAAAGAGGCTCATAGGATTTGATCTGAATATAACATATCCCCAGAAATGCTGAAGAGAGAAGTTGAAGGCGAGCTTATTGCCATGTTTTGCATATATGGATCCAGGGATTCAAAAGCTTTTCCCCGAGTCACACAGCAATAGCCCCCACTGTAAATACTGCTATAACACCCTTTCAGCTTGGCCACACTGTCTTGCTATTAATGAATGTCTCTTAGAAAGCTGAATCATGACCTCAAACGAAGAAAAGGCCATTTTGTCAAGTATTCTCTTTTGAAGTAACACATTCCTTGAGTGGTCAATTGGAGGCTGCAAAAGGCCTCGGCTAGAAGATTTGGGGGAAGGTGAGCTTTTCTTGGTAGATTCATGAGGGCTTGATGTCACCATTTTTGTTCCTGCATTTTTTTAAGCAAGAAGGAACTTGTTTGCAATTAGAATTTGTATTCATTTTTGTACCTAGTCAAAGAATAGCTGTGAATCCATATTTAAAACTGTGATGTGTGAGTGCCCTTTTTTATGGTTTCATTTATTCACTCTTTGAACTATTGATGGAGTATCCACTAAGTCTCTGTCGTGGTTCGAGATGGGGCGAATTATGGGACAGACACATGAGGTCGCTGCACCCCTGTAGCTTCCATTCTAGTAAAGGGGAGACACAAACAGCGAATGCAATTATTAGCGCTTTCAAGGAGTTGAACTTGAAAAGTGGCAAGCAGGAAATGACTTGGTTTTTTCTACCATTGTTTCTTGGAACCTGATTCTTGGAGTATTCATCCTTGTCCTGGGGATGAAAATTTGGGCTCGTTGCATAATTTTTCCAGTCATTTGAGATACAAGAAGAATCTCCAAAATATTTGAAGCACACTTCTCTAAGGTAGAACAAGTTAAGTTTGCTAAAGGAACAGAAAACCCAAAGGGCCATTGTGACTTTGCCTCATGGGCAGAGGGGAGAGCGCATGAGAGGAGCAGAGGTGGGAACCCGAGTGGAGGATAACCAGGTTAAGGGTCAGGAGTGCAGCTTTTATTCCCAGTAGGAGCAGCAGCACTGGAGGGTTTCGAGCAAGGGAGTGATGTCCTCTGATGTGTAGTTTAAAAGATCACTCTGAGTTTTATGTGGGAATGGACTGTAGGGAAGCAAGAGAGGAAACAGAGAAAGCAGTTGGGGGACGCTCTTGCCCTCGTCCAGGGGAGAGATGAAGGTGATGTGGAGGGTGGTTGAGATGGATCAGGGGTGTGCAAAGCCTTTAGGCTGACCCTTCTCTCACAGTCCATAACCTACCACAGTGACAGCCGTGCAGTGGCACATAAGTCCTTGCTGAATTTCACATGAATACCTTTGTGAGTTAAAGCAGTGCTGTTTATATGGTTTAGAGAAAATGTGTCTTTTTGGCTTCCCTGACTTCTTCTCTAATATCTCAAATCCCCATTCTAAATGCAGGTCTTAGAATATAAGCACGTATTGAAGGCATAAAATCAGGCTAAGGTAAACTTTCCCTGACTCAGAATTTTTCTAATTGTCACACCTTGGCATAATTCAGTCTTCAGTCCCTACACACAGGGAAAAGTGTCATTAAATATTGTGAGAATTTGGTTTTCTGACTTAAAAAAAAAAGGTGTTCTTACTGCCCCTCCTCTCTCTTCCTCTCTCTGCCCCCCTCGTTTTTTCTTTCTTAAGAAAATAAGAGAATGGGAAAGCCGAAGGCTTGATTTAATTTACTTTGGGAGAAAATCTAAGGTGTGGTATCATTACCTGTACGTTTTCCACACGTTTGTCAGGCCTATGTTTACACACGTTTGTCAATAATTATTTTGAGGAGGGGCAAAAGGAAATTCAGTGATAACTTTAGAAAAATAAAATCTCTGATAAAACCATAAACTACTCCAAGAGCCGCCATAAAACTTCAGCACAGTGTATGGTTTCAAAGCAGGATTTGTGAAGCAAAAACCATGATTAAAGTAGGAACAATATGAGCTTTGTGCAGTCCTATTGGCCCCTGGTGTGTAACTTAAAACTCTTGCCTCCTGTCCTGTGCCAAGAGGAGGTTCTGCGAGGTGAGAATGCCCAGGGAGGAGGGCTCTGCACAACCAGGGCGGGGAAGTTCCTCTTGTTCACCAGGGACCTCTATACCCCTTGTGATAAAAACTGAGGTCAGGGTTCAAGGTAATACATTTGCTCCCCGCTCCCGCCCCAAACCTGATAGGGCTTCTCAGCAGAAGGCTACTGAGTAGACTTTGGTCCTTTACACTGACTGTTGTAAATTTAAGTTTGGCTAGATTTTCCCCTTGACTTCCCCTTTTCTCATCAAATAGTACTCCCTCCCACCCCCAGTGTTCTTACTCTCCTCTCTAGTCCAAGCTTTGGGAGCGTTCCTTGCCTCTTCCTCATCTCTCTCTCCTCACCCTCTTCTCTTTTTTTTAAACATTTATTTATTATTGAGAGACAGGGAGAGACAGAGAATGAGCATGGGAGGGGCAGAGAGAGGGGGAGACACAGTATCGGAAGCAGGTTCCAGGCTCTGAGCTGTCAGCACAGAGCCCGACATGGGGCTCGAACTCCTGAGCAGTGAGATCATGACCTGAGGCGAAGTCGGACGCTCATCCAACTGAGCCACCCAGTCGCCCCTCTTCTCTTTCTTTGTACCATGTTCTCCTCCCTTTTCCTTTTGTTCTTCTTGGCTGTCCTACATCCTATGGGCCCTTCCCCGTCTTCTCTGTCTCTTCTCCATCCCCCTGTGGCTGTGAGCAGGTGTTACTAGTTGATGATAATCACAGACATTTGTTTCCTGTATCCTTCAGACTCCATTTTGGGGAGCAAATGGATATGGGAGTTACTCTAAGCATGCAGATGGATTCAAGTCAGGAAAACCTTTTGTTGCTCCTTGAGCATCCTAGGGACAAACTGGATGTGTCCTGCTGAAATGTAAAGAGCCATGGGTCCAGCTCTGAGTGCCTGTGGTGAGCCTGCCACAGCATCTATGGCCTCAGGGTGCCCATTTACAAATTAAGGGGTCAGACCAAATCCCCTCGAACCGCTGCTCCTTGAGCTCCTAAACTAATCCCAGCATCTGTCTCTGGCCTCACTGCATTGGGCTCAGTTTCCTCTGTGACAATAGCTGCCTGTCTTGATATCCAACTCATGGGGCCTGTGTCTGCCCCAGGAGGTGATGAGTTGGCCAGCTCTCCCCTCTGCTGTGAGCCGACTTCCTTCAGGCCAGACAAAAACTACTCCAGGAAACTCACTCAAAAGGGGAGGAAAAAAAATAAACCTGTGTGACTTAAGAGATCTTTTTCTTTTCTACTGGGGCTTTTGCTTCTCCTAAAATGATCAGATTGCTCTGGTGTGGTCTGAGGCCTTGGGTCTCTTATCCCGGTTGGCCTTCTCTGCTTCTTGCGGGCAGCAGGCTCGGCTGGCTGTAGGCCCCTTCTTTACTGCCCTCCCCCAGTGCCGTGGCCTGTGATTTCTCTGAAGATGTTTCTGTTCTTTCCAAGGCAAATGAAACTTCATGGACCATTTCTTCCTTTTTTCCTAGAAGCGAAGACCTGCACAAGAGAGGGGGGTGGGGAACAGAGAAAGTCACTTCTCAGCACCGAAGAGGAAAGTGCTGACCCAGCGCGGGGCACTGGGACTCAGAGCCCAACTCCAGAGCAGATGGCCGCTGCACATTCACATTAATCACGCAGCTTCCTGCATGTCAGGTACAACATGATTTCTAGTGATAAGTGCTCAGTATTCAGTATGAGAAATCTAACAGTCTTACTTCCTCTCTCCCCACTCTCTCTCCTGTCTCCCTCCCTCTCTCTCTCTCTTAAAATAGGAGCAGATATTTTTCATTTCTAGCCCAGATGCTACTATTTCTCTGTTACTTGCACTTACTGAGTTGAAATGCAACAGATGTTTGAAAAGGGCTTAAAACTAAATTTCTCATAAGGGACCAAGACAAATAAATCGCACACCTAACTTTAGAGCCTTGTTTTGCTCAGACTCTTGGCAGATTTTTTTTTCTGGGGTGGAGAGGGGGAAGAAAAATTCTGTTAATAAAATGACAATGAAAAGACTATAATAATAATCATGATTATTTATTGACTGAGCTCTAGGACTTGTAGTCACTTCAAGTAGTTTTCCATCTGTTATTTTATTTGACATTCACAGCTACCCCATGGGGGCAGATATTATTGCCCCCAATTTACTTATGAAGAAATCGAAGCACAAACAGGATAAGGGAATTGACTGAAATTGAAGCTAACCCAGATTTGAAGATAAGAGCTTGGTTAGATCACAGACTCCTAGAATCTTTGAACGCATACACAAAACTTGAGATGAATGCCTTTAGTAAATGAAAATTTCCAGCCTTTATCAACAAGAGGCCCCAGTATGAGTAGCACCACATTATACTGGACTTTACCCCCTCCCCTGTATTATTTCTAAGAGTTCCCAGGGGGAGCCTTAGATGGATTCACCAATGGCCTTCTTCTCTGCTCCCCTTTAGATGTCTGAAGCCATGTGCTTCACCTCTGTCGCACAGCTGAGGCCTTTGGGGTGAGCACCGTTCCTTGCTGAGACTTTCTAGAAGCCTAGGTCATTATCACCATCCAGTACCCTTTAGACTGCAATGTGCTGGAGCCAGGATATGATCCCTGCAGAATGGAATGGTCCTTTTCCCCATCGGCCCTTCTGTCTTCCAGGTCCCCCCAGGTCCCTTATACTAATTAATAGCTTTTTCTCAGAACCTGAGAATCTCATGTTCTCTGATCATCCCCTCCTTGTCTTGGTCCATCAGTTTATCAATCTGATTCGGGCTCACTGAAGGGACACCACTTTGCTTGCCCTTCAGCTCTTAAATATTAAAAAACTTGAAAAGGAGTGACTAGCTGCCAGAGCAACAGAAAAGCTTAGGCACTCCTAAATGAGTCCTTGCTTGTTCCTGTTAGGTCTTTGCTGGTGATTCTCCAGTACTGGCTCAAGCAGTGGACCTGAGGAGAGATGAAAGCAGAGGGCAGCTCTAACCCAGCCACGGTGAGGGTGACAGGACAAATGGAATGTCATTCCTGCCATCTCGGTTGCCATCTCCTGTGCCTGGAGTCTTTTCTCTCATGTGGCCCAATCTCTCACCTCCTTCAGGTCTTTGCGCCAAAGCCACCTTATCAATGCGGCCTTTCTTAACCACCCTATTTCAAATGGCAACCTCCCCACCCAAGCCTAACGAAGACACTTCTCTGCTTAATTTTTCTCCATAGCATTTTCAGAAATACATGTAGCATAACATTTGTCATCTTAACCACTTCTAAGTGTATAGTTCAGTAGTGTTGAGTATATTCACCTTATTTTGCAGCCAATCTGCCTAACTTTTTCATCTTGCCAAAAGCAAACTATACGCATTAACAACTTCCTTTGCTCCTTCCCCCGGCCTGGCAGCCACTATTCTACTTCCTGTCTCTATGAATTTAATGATTCTAAGTATTTCATATATGTGGAATCATGTAATATTTGTCTTTTTATGACTGGTTTATTTCACTTAGCATCGTGACCTCAAGGTTCATCCATGTTTTACCATGTGGCAGAATTCCCTTCCTTGGTAAGGCTGAATAATATTCCATTGTATGTGTGTGCCACATTTTGTTTAACCATTCATCTGTCAGTGGACACAGGGGTTTCTTTTACCTTTTGGCTATTGCGAATAGTGCTGGTATGATCATGTTTCCATAACATTTTTCACTTTCTCATATTCTAAATTAAGTACTTGTTTTTTGTCTGGCATCTTCTATTAAAATGTAAGTTCAAAAACTTTTATCTATTTTGATCCCTGCTATGATCCTGGCTCCTAGAATAGTATCTGGGACAAAGTAGTTACAAATATTTGCTGAGTGGATTAGAAGACAGGAGAAGGGAACAAAGCTTAAAAGAAAAAAAAGGGGGAGGCTTTTGAAGAAGTCAGAGCAACCAACTGGTACTAAATGGTCTCTAAATGTAAGAGTTACATTATCTCTTATCTTCAAGTCACCTACAGACCAAGCTCTCTTTCTGTCTTCAATCCATTTTCTAGCAGTGACATTAAAAGCTGAGTACACATGATGAAACTTGGCTGCTGTCCTCATCATGGGACTGACTCCATTCTTTTCTCACAGGGGCTAATGTGGAAGGGTCTTTAGCCACATTTCTCAGGACAGCAGTCCAGTTTTTCTTCGCTGCCCCTAGCCCCTAGTCTGATGCTGCTGTGTTCCTCAACTCCAAATCTATAGGTGAAGTCAAGCTTGAGGGAAAGAGGAAGGGCAGGAGGAAATCAAGGTTCTTCTCCACATTTGTGTCCTGCCGTTTTCTCATCTCCACAGACTTAAATCTTTAATGGTCCAGATCCAAAACAACAAAAAAGCTTCAATAATGAGAATATTTAAATAATAATAATAATAATAATAATGGGAGTGTTTTCTTATAATAATCATTGATGAAACTGAAGACCAGCAAGGACTAGAAGTACCTTTCAAATCATCAGGTATCAAATTGCCCTTAGACTAATCTGGATGTAGATGGCTGCAAATTCTTTGAAAATTGGTCACTTAGGGGCTTTTTGACCCAAAGTATATTCTGAGTACAAGCAGTGACAGCAGCATCGTCTGGGAACTTATTAGAAATGGAGGCTCTCTGGCTTCTCCCTGGCCCATTGAATCAGAATCTGCATTTTAACAAGATCCTTCATGGACTCCGATGTACCTTACTGCAGTCTGTTCAGGCTGCTGTGACAGAATACCATAGACTGGGTGACTTATAAACAACAGAAATTTATTTCTCAGTTCTGGAGGCTGGGAGTCTAAGATCAGGGTGCCAGCATTGTTGGGTTAGGGATGCGACTCAGCTTCTTGTTGTGTCTTCATATGGCAGAAAGAGGGCTAGCAAATAGTCTGTCTGCTTCTTATAGGGGCACTAGTTTGATCATGGGAGCTCCACCCTCATAACCTAACCATGCAAATACCATTTCCCAATTTGGAGGCCCCACCTCTAAATACCACCATATTGAGATTAGGATTTCAACATTTGAATTCTGGGGGGGTACACATTCAGTCCATAGCATATCCTAAAGTTTGAAAAGTATTGACTTAGGGTGTCCACTCATTAAAAATTTTTTTTTTTCCAATGTTTTTTATTTATTTTTGGGACAGAGAGAGACAGAGCATGAACGGGGGAGGGGCAGAGAGAAAGGGAGACACAGAATCGGAAACAGGCTCCAGGCTCCGAGCCATCAGCCCAGAGCCTGACGCGGGGCTCGAACTCACGGACCGCGAGATCGTGACCTGGCTGAAGTCGGACGCTTAACCGACTGCGCCACCCAGGCGCCCCGGTGTCCACTCATTTAAATAACACATCATTCCCAACTTTTAGGCATATTTTTCCTTATTGTAATTTCAGAGACTAAACATTGGTCTTATTCCATATAAATAATTTCTGAATCTGACTACAATAGATATTTTGCTTTTTTCTCTGGAAAGCCAGTTTATTCTAAAAGATCTACTAATTTTTAGACCGTGGAAGTAACTTTTTGAAATCACAGTATCAGAACCCAGAGTCTGTGCAGTTTAAGATTCAGTGGTAAATTGCAGAAAAGAACTTAAAATAGCAAAAACAGAAAGTGCTTCAGGTATTAGTATCCTTGTTCTATTTTCTCAGAATATTCAGGTCCCTGTTGGGCATCATATGTCTAGAGAACGTGGAGTTTTAAGTGAATTAATGTCACCTGACATGTCTGTTCCCTTTCCCCTCAGCTAAATTCCAACAGTACTTATACCCAAATTCTCTCACTTGTGTTACCCTGTCCCTGTTACCACTGCTCCTCATGAGGACAGCTTGGAGTTCAGCGGTCTCTTGGTGGTGCCATTTCTGGTTATTCCCACTTTCTCCTTTCTGTCTTCATTATCATATGAGCTTAGAGATCAAACACACACACACAAATGATACCAGCAAAAGTTTCTCTCTGTGAAGCTCCGATGCTGAAGCTAAGTCACCATTGTTAGCTTCGTGATTTCACTGTCCATTGCTGGAGTAATTTCTGTGCTGTGAAATGTCCATAGGGTCTAACTGAGATGTAAGTGGCTTGGGGTTAATAGAAGAAATGTCTCATATTAGGCTACTAGCCTGGATGAAAACATGACTGCCTCTGTCTTCAAGAAAAAAAAAATCCATCTTGAGACATATTCTTTGTTCTTTAGGCAATATGGTAGGGCAGGAGCCCCAGTGAAGCAGACTTGGAGTTTAACGATCACAGCAGTTTAATGTCCTCATTTGGCATAAGGGGAAATTGAGGGTTAGAAGATTTCATTGATCCACCCACGGTTAGCATGGCTTGTGGGTGTCAGCTGAGAGGAAGCCTCAGTGGTATGCCTTACTGCATTAAAGGAACCAATGGGAATGTGCTGACTGGCAGCCTGCAACTGGCTGCTCTTTATTTAAAAAGACAAGCAGGTATGCAGCAAGGGCCTCTCACTTAACCTGCTAGTCGTCACCTCCTGCTGTGGGAAGCATCCACATACCAGGAACATGAGGGCATTTTGAATAAGCAAGTGGCATTGGAAGTTTCTATCTCCGGTAGTGTGGTAGTGTAACAATGGGCTGAAATTGGCCTTGAAATACCCCAGGATGTATCTGTGACCTCTCCCAGGAAGTGCCTCTAGAGCACTTTGCTTTCTTCGGAGCCACTCTTCCCTTTTTCTGTGGCCTTGAAGTCAGGGCATAGAAAAACCAGGCAGGATGCCTCAATTTGGGCCAAATGACCTGTGTAATAGCAGTAGTTACAATTGATTCCAGAGGACACACACTCTTTGCTTCTTTCATTTCTATGTTATGAGGCAAATAGAAAGAAGAATGAATATTTGGGGCAGGGAGTGAAAAAATCAGCAATTGCTTCTCTGGACAGGCACCAGCATAGATGGATGAGCCCTTAACCCAGGGCAGATTAAAATGCTTTTGACATGTAATAGAACCAAGATCAGATATCATGATTCTAAGAGCGTCATTAGATCAAAGGATGTACCTTTGGGGGTTCTTAGCATTAATCACAGGTGAGTATGAGGGCCTTGCCATGTTGTGAGTACTTCTCATGAATACAGACTCACAAGTCTTACCCTGCAAAATGTGGAAGGGGCTGAATCATAAAATAGTCATAGTCACTGCTGCTTCCGGACAGCTGTTCTCTGTTGGAGAAGCTGGGCTTAAAGGCAGGAGAGAGAATGTGTGATGGTTGCATTTGGTTTTGATTTAAATGATACGGTTCATGCTTTAGCACTGATTTCAGTTCAGGTTGTATTTGAAAGAAGAAGGGATACTTTGATTCTAAACGTGATCAGGTAAATGGCCCATCAAGTTCCACGTTGGGGAATTTTAGGTCAAAGACTGTGGCCGGGGTTGGTGTCTGGTGTACACAGGTGAGCGACGAGCACATCGCTGGACCCGCGTGCATCGTGTTCTGCTGCCTCAGCTGAGCCTGGGCCTGGTGGTGGCAGGATGGAGGGGTTGGGGTCACCGACGTGGTGTGGTGCCAGGGCTGGTAATCGGCAGCTGTGCCTCCACACTGGAGGAAGCCAGGTCTGCCAGGGGAGGAGCTCAGAGCTCAGAAAAGACACTGAATACGTCTCAAGTTCTTCCAAAATGAAGAAAGCACAGCTCCCACATTGTTCTACAAGAGGGTTGCCCAAAAATTCTTTGATAAAGGTAGTTGTGGGTCATTTAATCATGAGGCGGATGGAATTTTGTCTCATTTCCCCATGTAGCAGACATTTCCTCTTCCTGTTTGGATTATGGCTACTCTTCCACTCCAGAGGTTTGGTCACTACACCGGGTATCTATGTTTTTCAGCTTAGACCTTAAAAAAAAATGGCCCCATATGATTTTCATTCAATTACATGAGAACATTTAAAAATATTTGTGTTTTCAAAAGTATGAAAAGCCAGATGAGCCTTTTATAGGCCTTTAGAAATATATATAAGCTCTTAGACATGAGAAAGTTATTTGCTAAAGGTGTATGAGGGGGAACTGCAGGAGACTTCAGTTTGCCTCACAACTTTGAACCCCAAATTTTAAAAGCATCTTTAGGTACCTCTCCCTCCCATTTGATTTCATTGCATCCTTCAGTTAGAGTAGACATAAAGCAGGCACCCAGGTGGCTCAGTCAGTTGAGTGTCTGACTCTTGATTCCAGCCCAAGTCATGATCTCATGGTTTGTGAGATCGAGTCCCGCGTCGGGCTCTGTGCTGAGAGTACAGAGTCTGCTTGGGATTCTCTCTCTCCCTCTCTCTGCCCTCCCCTGCTTATACTCTTTCTGTCTGTCTCTCTCTCTCTCTCAAAATAAAAATAAATAAACATTTAAAAAAATAGAGTAGACATAGACCTTTCCCCCTGACACTTGCCATTTGCCACATATAGCATTATAGTTCCCTCACCAAATACAACACAAAACGTTTCTCTGTTCATAGATTTTTCACCCAAGCAAGAGCCAGGACTGTACTCTTTTATTCTAGATGTTTTATTTATTTACTTTTTCAAGTTCTTTTGGCCACCCCCAAAGGTGCCATTGGCCACCAGCCACAAGTCTGCAAATTGCGACTCTTCATCAAGCTCAGTTTTTTTTCTCTTAGGCAAACTCCTGAGCCTCAGGTCAGCCAAATAATACTTAGTTAACATCTTTAAGTGGAAAGTAGAAATTTCCTATATCATACCAATGACCACCAGCTTTGTTCTCTATATTTGTTGAACAACCTCTTTTTAATGGCTCTGGATGATTGAGAGACTCTAATTTTAAGTAGGTCTGTGGTGATGTGTATTATAGCACATTTCAAATGATGCCAGACCAGAGGACAATAGTTTTGTGAAAGAAGTCATGGCACCTTTGAATTAGGATAGAGTTGCCAGATTTAGCAAATAAAAACACAGGACACCTCATTAAATTTGAATTCTAGACAAACAACTAATAATTTTTTAGTGTATCTCATCTGATATTTGGGATATAGTTATACTAAAATATCATTTGTTGTTTGTCTGAACTTCAAATTTAACTGGACATTCTGTATTTTATCTGGCAACCCTACTTTAGGACACAGGAGTGACGTTATTTTATGTGGCCACTGGAGTTAGAATATGGTCTAGCACTAAGACTTCAGTGCCGGGAGGTCATGTCAAGAGAATAATCAAGTCAGGTTACCTTACTACAGAGGGAAAATCTAATCCATTGCTCTATATCAGGATCTAAGAGATCAGGCTCTGCAACAAATAGAATGTGAGGTTAGAAAACCACATCTAAATCAGGTGACCAAACTTGACAGTTGTCGGTGTGGGGATGTTCTGTATTACCCGTACGTGTCTTGCTTCCTTTATTCTCCCTAAACTGCCCATAAAGATGGATGTGATTTGCCATCTAGTGATGCTATAGGAAGTTGAGCATTAATGAAGAAAAGATGGCTCTCTGTCCTGGCTCAGGACTCTCTGGGTGCTTAATGCTAACCAGCTTCTCTCCTGGTTAGTATTAAGATGGTCTCGCAGGCTCTTTTATATAGCTGATGCTTGATGCACAGAACAGGCTTGTAAAACCCATCAAGGAAATAGACATGGACCCACAGATCAACCACCACAGGGTCCTGACTCCTTGCTTCCTATCACTGTGGTGCTGGGAGAGGATGGACACTATCACAGAGGGAGGAACACTGGGCAGAGCTCAGGAGACCAGGGCACATGAGGACTTGGCTTCCCAGTCTGTTTCTCAGTTTGCTTGCCTTCCAATTAGGGTAATAATAATCCTCATCCTTCCTATGTAAAGGGGAGGGCGTTAATCACCAGAATGGCTAATAAACATGTGTGTTTTCTGAAATGGATGGAATACCAGATAAACATAGGACAATTATATTTTCCTTTGCTTGTTTCTGCTGCCCTCTTCTCACTGGTGGGATGGCCACATGACCCAGTTTGTTCAGGACAATCCAGATTGTGCCTGTTGTCCCAGCATAATTATTAACAGTACCCTTTCGCTCTCAAACATGGAAGATGCATTCTGATGTCACTTGACTTATGGGAAACCTGTTTGTGAATACCAACCTAGGCTATATTTGACAACAGTAGCAATATTTGAAATTACGAATTGATCATTTTGATTTGTCAGAGACTACACTATTGCAAAGTGGCCATTGAAGTTCCCAGTCTTCTAATCTGAAGGCTAGGATTCTGTTTCTACATCCTGTCCCACTTTAACCTACAAAGCTGATAATGAGGTTCCAGGTTGAGAATGAGGTGAGAAGATCCTTTTCTCTCCTTCCCATAATCTCAAAGGAGAGGATTTCTCAAATTTTGGGTAGGATAAGTCTGTGTTGGGGCTGTCCCATGCACTGAAGGATATTTCACAGCATTCCTGGCCTCTACCGGGGTAACAGTAGACACCAGTAGCACCCCTGCCACCTTCAGTTGTGACAAAAATGTCTCCAGACACTGCTAAACATCCATGGGAGCAAAATCATGCCCATTTGAATGTCACTATTATTATTATTTTTTTTTTAAAGTTTGTTTTTGAGAGCAAGAGAGAGAGAGAGAGAATCCCAAGCAGACTCCGCACTGTCAGTGTGGATCCCCACATGGGGCTCCAACCCACGAACTGTGAGATCGTGACCTGAGCCGAAACCAAAACTTGGACACTTACCCGACTGAGCCACCCAGGTGCCCCTGAAAGTCACTACTCTTTTTTTTTTTTTTTTAAGTTTAGTTATTTATTTTGAGAGCGAGAGACCAGGGGAGGGAGAGAGGGAGAGAGAATCCCAAGCATGCTCTGCAGGGTCAACAGAGCACCCAGTGCAGGGCTCGATCTCATGAACAGTGAGATCATGCCCCGAGCTGAAATCTAGAGTCAGACACTTAACTGACTGAGCCACCCAGATGCCCCCGAAAGTCACTATTCTTGAAGAAAGG
>NW_026057578.1:82612250-82820182 GCF_023721935.1 Panthera uncia | reverse complement strand
ACTGAGCCACCCAGATGCCCCCGAAAGTCACTATTCTTGAAGAAAGGGATTAAGATTTCTAAGGGAAAAGTTTTATTTTGTCTGGTTTGTAGTGGTCATAATTGGACTTGGGGAAGTTGTCAATTACATAGTTACAGCTCCAAACCATTGACTCAATAACAACAGCCACAATTGCCACTAATATTTTTAAAGCCCCTTGTATTTACCAAGAACATTCTGTGCTTTCAACCAAGGTTGCCTGGGTAAACCTTGGGAGGAAGGCTATTTGCTGTTGCCATGTGAGTCACACCTCATGTGTGCTAGGCAACATCCTCAGGATTTGGAGAGTAGAATGGATGTTCACAAGTGGGGCAGCTTGCCATTGTCTAATAGCTGGTCATGTCCCTGGCAGTGATGTCTTATAGCACCATGCTCAAGGGGTCTCGGCTGAGTCTTTATGAAGGCAAGAAAGGATTAATTGGTAATGAGAGAGCACTCATCTTACAATGAGAACACTACACAGTTTGAGAACCCTCCTTATAGATAAAGTTAAGAAACTGATGCTGCTTCTTTTTAAAAAAATTTTTTTTCATGTTTATTTATTTCTGAGACAGAGAGAGACAGAGCAGGAGTGGGGGAAGAGCAGAGAGAGAGGGAGACACAGAATCCAAAGCAGACTCCAGGCTCTGAGCTGTCAGCAGAGAGCCCGATGCAGGGCTCGAACTCACAAACCGTGAAATCATGACCCTCATGAGCCATGGGCGAAGTCGGTCGCTCAACCAACTGAGCCACTGAGGCATCCCACTGATGCTGCTTCTTAATGGAATAGTTCACACACTATCTAGAACCTTCTCTGTGTCTTACATTTTCTGGAAAAGATGTCTGCTTCCTGCCTCCAAGCAATATTAATATTAACTCTTGAGTCTGAATATTTTATCACTCTCTTACAGAAAGTACAGGCTTTATGTCTGGGTTCTTTATCAACCAATACTAGCATACTCAGCAAATACTGTGCTGGGTACAATACCTGGGCTTCTCTGAGTATGTTGCATCCTCTTCTGTGTAAGATCAATGGCCGCCATTTTAAAATACGTCTGTTGAGGAAAAAAACAACAACAACTCCCCTCCTGGAGGGGAATGTGATGCCTGCTGTAGAGTAGCATGGCCATTGTGATTATGCCTGCGTAAATGTTAAAGCATGCCCCTGAGACTCAGGAGCAGGCAGGGGAGGTACCTCTATATCCCTTTATGCCTAATAATGTGTGGTGGGACAAATATCAAGCTTCTTTATGGTCCTTCTATTCTTGCTGGTCCACTTCAATTGTAGGTTAGAGTGGAAGAATATACGCAAGGGGAAGCAAGTTTTCAGGGGGCATGGTTGTTGACAGGGAATAATTAACACAGACATTAATCAATAGCAGTAAGAACAATAGTGAATCATAGTGTTTTGGAGGGGATTTCGTTTGGGAGAAAACAAGGACTTTGGCATGTCAGTGAGTGAGAGATGCCACAGCACTTCAAGAAGTGCACTGTGGCATTAGAGAACTTGAGAATGGAAGACCCATCGTCTTGCTTAGTTGAGCTGGATGCTTGGTTGTCAGTTCTGAAGAGTCTTTAAGGTAGGAAATTTTAACAGCTTTATTTTTTTTGAAAGCTATAGTTAGCATCCTCAAATACTAAAATAATTGGTACTCAATAATAAAGGCTGCAAGTACATGTGGGAGAGAGCGGTTTTGCTGGAGTGACAGATGCAGTCATGTTCCAGGGAGAAGGTGAGGGGGATGTGGACATTCACTCCATGATCCTACACAGCCCCAACTGCCGTGCTGCTGTGGAGGGGACATTGGAATGTGAAACAAGTACCATGAGGCCCTCCAGCCAAACTCTTCCAACTGAATAAATGAGCTAATTCTACCATATCAGCCAGTAGATGTCTCTCTCTGTTATATCCCTTCTGATCATTACCTTGGCCATCAGACAGTTCTGCTACATTACTCGACTGTACTGCCGAGAGAGAATTGACAATATTAAAACGACTCCATTGCTTTTATGAACTGGCTCTAGGAGACTAGAGTCCATTTCCATTACTGAGATGTGTTGTGTGCCTAACCAAATGCTTTTGGAAGCAGATAATTAGGCATTGCAGGCTGTGATTGTTTAAAGAAGATATACAATGAGGTTTCAGATTTCAGATATGGTGCTGTGCAATGTCTTATTGCATGAAGATTATGCTCACTTTCAAAAGTGCCCCTGGGGTTATTTTAGTTGGGAGTTTGGAAAAGGGCAGGGCTTCCTTTCTGGAGCACACCGTACAGTAGAGGCAATGGCCACATTTTAAATTCAAAAAATCCTTGAGAGGCAACCGGTGAGTAGTGCTGAATAATTCCAGCCGCACACATACCATGCCCTGAGGATGGGCAGGAGGTGGAAATCACACCCAAGAAATTAGGGTGTTGCTTTTGAAACTTTAACTTCTTGTTCTTAAAATGCCAGTGCCAACATATATTGTTTATATGTGCTGATACAAAGCATATTTGAAATCTGAAAGCATTTAAGAGTTAAATAATACACGGCCAATATCTGGAATAAATTACTGAAAATGCTAGCGTAAAGGGAACACATTTACTACACCTTTTAAGGCCCCAAAGAGAGCCCTAAAGAGAAAAGATTCTTTTCAGATGAAATATATAGATGGCCTGGTGATGATAAAGGGGAAATATATAAGGAGACCTTTTCCAGACCTTCCCAAGTGGTCAGAAGTAAAGGTAGGACGATTATTGACTCAGGTGTACCTACACCTGAGTGAGATCATGGGCAGTGCCCACTGAGACCCCATCAAACTTCCAGAAGGTTCTAACTCTCGGATGGCCTTATTATGAAGCGGCCATCTGTAAGCTAAAAGTGTATTGCAATAGGAAGGCTGTTTCTGACAGTTTTCAGGACGTGATTGTTAGTTCTCGATGAGCTAACAATCAGCTAGAACTTTGATATTCAAAGTGTGGACTGTGGACCAGCAGCAGGAGCAGCCGCAATACCTAGCATTTGTCAGAAATACAGACTCTCAGGTTTTACCCCATACCTACTGAGTCAGAGTCTACATTTTAACAAGATCCTCAGGTGATTTGTTTGCATGTTAAAATTTGCAACTGTTGGGCTTTCCCACAAATATTTCAAGGATAGAAATCATGTCATTCAGCCATTCTTTTATTTGTTTATTTAGAGTATTTAGTGAGGGAATACTCTGTGTGAGGCATGAGGCAAAGCCCTGGACAGACAGTGCTGAATAAAGAAAGACTGGATTCCTGCCATCATAGATTTTTGTTTTGTTTTGTTTTAAAAATAGACATGGTTCTTATAGACCATCACTGTTTGAAGGGCTTCATGCACATTGACTCATTTAATCCTCTAATAACTCTTTGAGACAGGTCCTATTGTTTTTTACATTTTAGAGATAAGGAAACGGATGCACAGAGAGGTTAAGTAACCCTTTCAGGGCCACACAGGTTGTATATGGTAGGGCCAGAATTAGAATCCACAGAATCTGGCTTCAGAGTCTAGGCACTTAACTACTATGCTATGTTACCAATAAAAAAAACCCCAACTAGTAACAACCTATAATTTTTGTTTAAGGAAATAAACAGAATGCTGTGATAGTTAAAAATGAGGAGTAACCTAGCTAGGCTGGTCAGGGAAGGTGTTTGGGAGATGATATTTAAACTGAGAGGGGTGCCTTAGTGGCTCAGTTGGTTAGGTGTCCTACTCTTGGTTTCAGCTTGGGTTGTGATCTCACAGTTTGTGGATTGGAGACCTGTGTCGGACTCTGTGCTGACAGTGTGGAGCCTGCTTGGGATTCTCTCTCCTCTCTCTGCTCCTCTCTGGTTCTCTCTCTCAAAGTGAATAAACTTAAAAAAATTTTTTTTAAATTGTTTTGTTTATTTATTTTTTTGTTTATTTTTATTTTGTTTATTTGTTTATTTCAGAGAGAGACAGAGCATGAGTGGCGGAGGGGCAGAGAGAGAGGGAGACACAGAATCCGAAGCAGGCTCCAGGCTCTGAGCTGTCAGCACAGAGCCTGATGCGGGGCTTGAACTCACAAACCGTGAGATCATGACCTGAGCCGAAGTCAGTCCCTCAACCAACTGAGCCACCCAGGCAACCCCCAAAAATTTTTTCACTGAGACCTGGAGGAGGGGAAGGACCCATTCATGGGAAGGAGGAGCACATTCTAAGCAGAAGGAATAGCAAGTGCAGAGGACAAAGGACCAGAAGTTGAAAGAATGGGTCCCTTTTGAGAACTGCCTGAGACTGTGTAGATGATGGGGGAAGGGATTAAAGGGGAGGCTGGGGAGGTTGGAAGGGCAGATTCCACAGGGAGATAAGCAGGGGAGCTGCTGCAGAGCCTAGAAGGACAGAGGCAGAGGTGGGATATAAATTATTCTAGGTGTCCTGGGAATCCAGTAAGGGTTTCACCAGGAGAGTAAGGTGGCCTGAATGCTGATTTGAGTGCTGAGAAGAGACTGCAAAGCAGCAGAAGCCATCCAGAGTCAGTCTGAGCGGACTAGTTGAGAGATGGCTGTGGCAGTGGGTGTGGAGAGGAGGGCACAGATGGGAAGTGTAGCAGAATAAGTCACCCCAAATATGCCTCTTTGGCATAAAGATTATTTTCAGCTGATTATTTTTGAGAAACAGCAGACACGAGAGAAGCTCTGAAAATGGAGTAGAAGTTATCTTCTATAGAGGAAATTTACATTTGTAAAGGAAATCGCTATTTATAAGGGTGTCTTTCTGTCTGTACTAGGAAGAGAAGGAAGACTAGATCACAAGAAAGTCTTAACAGTGGAGAAGATACCCACTAAAATCTGCATAACAATTATACCATTGTTTACTGTGATTTTTTTGGTAGCCTCCTGTGTAATTGACCACCCCACCCCATTTTCATTTTGTCTTTAGCTGAAGATGGTATTTAAGGTGGTGGCTTGGGCCACCACTCTCAGGAGTTCATTTGTTTTTCTTGGATATCTCCCATGTATACATGAGGTGTACATGTTAACAAACTTGTTTGTTTGTGTCTTATTAATTTTTTTTTGTTTTTTATCACAAGGGGTCTTAACCAAGAACTCAGAAAGGTACAGGGAAAATTATTTTTCCTCCTCTATAGATTCAAGATCTGATCTGGAGACAAGACCAACAGGGATGATTCCTTGGACATGTATGTGTGTGTACTGTTAAAAGGTAAACTGAGACATATTAAAACTTTAAGAGTTTATTTGAGCAGAAATCTATTTGAATTAGTTGCACCAAACTGGAAGTGTTTGGAAATGTTCTACTGGCAGGAGCTCAGGCAGACACTTTTATAGAGAAAAGGTGGAAGTGGAGTGAGGAAGTTATTAATTGGCTAAACTTAAAGCCTAGTTGGCTGTTTGTGATTGATTGTCCTTAGGTTTTGATTTTGTAACCTTGAAGCATTTATAGGTATAGATATTGGTTTGCTTACATAGGCTGCCCGACGTTGGAACCACATCAGTCTAAGGGCCTCCTTATTAAATTAATTTAAAAATACACATGTGGATATGTATTTCAGTGTGTATCCATTAGTGTGTTTCTCTGAGGGACAGTGTTATTAAAATAGAAGAATTGGATTATACCAGGGTTTCTAACTGAAGCCCATTGGGTACATGCTACTTAGTGGGCTCTGCTATTTAGTGTGGTGAGAAAAATGCAACGAATAGGTTTGGGTGGGTGGGAATCACGTACTCTTCTTAAGATATATTCAGTTTGAGGTACTGATGGGGCTTCCAAGTTGAGATGTCAGGGAGACATCATTTAATTGTGGATCTTCAACAAAGCCAGTACTTAATACTTGTTGAATGAATTTTGGGGAAGAAGACTTCCTGGTATGAAAAGGTATTTAGCTCCATAGGCGTTTATTGTTGCCTGAAAGCTGCTCTAGTGAGATCATAACTTCGCTTTTTACGGTTAAGAATGACATAAAAATATAAACAACCGTAGCAACAAACAATCCACAAATTATGGAGAGGTGACATTAATTACATTTACACTAAGGTATACGTGACAAACACTAGCACCTTCTTGAAAGCAGATGGGTAGAGTTCTGACACTGGAGGGGAAGAGGATGCTAAGGTATAGGTGCCTGGCAAGCATGTTTTATTTAACAGAGTGTCTTTAATGACTAGCACAAGTGCTCCAGTGCTATTTTGAACAAGACTTCTAAGATGGATTTTGCCTAAGGTCAATGCTGTTCGATTAAAGTAAATTTTGCGACTATAGATTCTTGAGAGAATTTGAACATTGTTTAAAAATCATTCACCTCCTATAACCTTATCATACACACTCCATACTTTGTTTCTGCTTAACTTTATTCAATGACTTTATCTATACCAAGGACACAGAATTAAACTACACTGGGATGTGCAGAAAAATTCCAGTTTCCATATTTTTAGGCTGGTTCTAAACTTAGTCCAGTAGGGTAAATTTTTTCTTTAAGTCATTATTCAGATTCCTCCCTCCACTCTTGTCGTCTTTCAAGATGGCGTCAGAGAAAAGGAGAAAGATCTTCATAGGTTTAGGAAGAAGGTAGTCTCCTTGCGTGAATGCTGACTGATGTCCACAGAGATCTGGTTTGCTGGCTACTTTCTCTGGGCATCCTGCATGTGATGAATTTGTGGTGCATTTCATAGTTGGATATGGTCCAGGGGCTTCTCCCTGTTGCCTGGCCTCCTCTTGACTCTTCCTATTTCTGTAGGTCACTTTGAGTCACTGTCAAGTGCCCCAAAGGGTTCCCAGATCAGGCCATCCACCACACAGCCTGTGGGCTCACTTTGCCTCCTGCAAGGGCTCCATGGCTGTCTATTCAGTGTCTGATACACATAGGAGTGCCTATCTCGATGCTCTTTCTTCTGCAGACCTCCCTGGGAAAAGAGAGTTTTTCCTTACCATCTTCTCCTTTTCTCCAAAGTGTTCCCTTTCACTTTCAGTGAAATTAAAATGAAAAACACGTATGAGGCAGAAGGAAACATATATTGGAAAATATTTTGAAAATATATAGTTATGCACATTTGGAGTCTGTGAGTGCCAAAGAGAGGCCCGAGATAGTATTAATAAGGCCACAAAAAGTCTCAAGATATTCTTGATGACAGAATGCATCCATTCAGAAGAAAATTGGGGGCGCCTGGGTGGCTCAGTCGGTTATGCATGTGACTCTTCTTGATTTTAGCTCATGTCGTGATCTCATGGTTCGTGAGATCAAGCCCCACATTGGGCTCTATGCTGACAGCCTGGAGCCTGCTTGGGATTCTCGCTCTCACCCTCTCTCTTTGCTTCTCCCCGCTCCTGGTGTTCAGCCTCTCTCAAAATAAATAAACTTTTTAAAAAAGTAAGAAAACTGGCCCTTGGAACAAGAGTATCACACCTCTTTGTTCTTTTGTTGCCATATTGTCTTCATTGGCAAATAAAAGTCTTACTTCTCCAGTATCATAGAGCGGAGTGTCTAAGAAAATGAAATTGATTCAATTGAGTGAGTCCTTAACAGAACCTACTGTGTGCTCAGCAGTCTTCTTAGTACCGTGGAGGAGAAGAAAGATGAAAGGCACCTTTACCATTCACAAATAAACTGCAGACTTCTTGGAGAGATATGCATGATCCATGCTTATGAAGCAGTTGACTAACGAGACCAGGTGGGGTAGGGTTGTTAGGATAAATGTGTGGCATAGACCTTGGATGCCAGAAGAAATGAAGAGTGAGAGATCATCTGGACTTGGAGATCTCTAGATAGAATGGTGCATACACTAGATATTGAGGATGGCAGTGTTGCAGACAGGCAGAAAAGTATGAAGGGGAAGGTGTGGAAGGTAGGAACATAGGGAGAGCAGCAAGAACCAAGACTGAACCAAGTATGACTAAATAGAGCTACATGTCCAATCTAGTAGCCACTAGTCATAAAACATGGCTAGTTTATACTGAGATGTACTATACCTATAAATACATACCAGATTTTTAAGCTTTAGTATGAAAATTATATAAAATATCTTATGAATAATTTGTAAAATACTGATCGCATATTGAAATGATAATAGTTCAGGTATATTAAGTAATTAATTTTTATAATTTTTTTTATTACATTTATTTATTTTTTGAGAGACATAGAGCACAAGCTGGGGAGGGGCAGAGAGAGAAGGAGACACAGAATCCAAAGCAGGTTCCAGGCTCCGAGCTGTCAGCACAGAGCCTGATATGGGGCTTGAACTCACAAACTATGAGATCATGACCCGAGCTGAAGTTGGACACCCAACCAACTGAGCCATCCAGGCGCCCCTATTAAGTAATATTCTTAAAATTGATTTTCCTGTTTCTTTTTACTCTTTTTTAAATGTGGCTCCTGGAAAGTTTAAAAATACATTTGTGGTTGCACTAAATTTCTATTGGACAGCACTGGGAGAGAGAAAGGTGTCAGGGAAGAGACTACCTGAAGAAATGGTCTGTATAGCACCGTAGGTCCCTTTGTTCTGTAAAAACAAAAACAAACTTCCACAGGGAAGTAACTGCTCATTCACTAGCAAAAGCAACCAAAACTTCAGTAATATTTCTAAATGAACCCATGTTGAATGGGTTTTAGACAAACTCTAGCAGTTTCATATGTATATAAAAAGTAGGATGGTTATGGATATTGCACTAACTCCGAGGTCTCCATGGGTTTGTAACTATCACTTTGGAGCTGCATCTGGGTGGTGATGATGAAACAGTTGGAGAGAGAATGCTAGCTATGTTGGGTAGAGCCTTGAGTGGCAGGCATAGGAGTTTGGACTTTATTTCCTAGGCAGTAAGGAATCTGAAATGCCCCCAACCCTCTGCCACTATTTCCTTTGTCTGTCTAACCAATATAGCTTTTTAAAAAAATTTTTTTTAATGTTTTTATTTGTTTTTGAGAAAGAGAGAGACAGAGCATGAGCAGGGGAGGGGCAGAGAGAGAGGGAGACACAGAATCCAAAGCAGGCTCCAGATTCTGAGCTGTCAGCACAGCCTGACACGGGGCTCGAACTCACGGAGTGTGAGATCATGACCTGAGGTGAAGTCAGACGTTTAACCGACTGAGCCACCCAGGCGCCCCCTAACCAGTATAGCTTTTTGAGCAGCTCTTGTCTTGCTGCTGACTTTCACTGTTCCTGCATCTTGGATATGGCTGAAAGTGCCCTCAATCCCCGAAGGAGGAAACTGAAGGGAATTCTAAAAGATGGGGTTGAGCTTTTCTGGGTGTCCCCAAACCTCTTTTAGAATCACTGTATAGTATCTGGTCAAGTGTGCCAACTGAGGACCTTTTGTAGGCTTGGGTGACAGCTGTGGAAGTGTTGTTATCTTGTAGCCAGAGACCCTGCTGCCCTCTTTGTTTTCTAAGTTTCTAAGTGTTTTGAAATTATTTTCCTAACTTGTGTTAAAAGCCTGACTTCCATTTCCAATGCCCAGTCCCCTTCTGGAAGATTAGAAGCATCTAACTTACCTGTCAGAAAACAGATAACTATGGCCCCTTGTCCAAAACCGGCTGCTCTTAGTCTGTTATCTGGGAAGAGGGCTACATGGGGCAGTTCTCATGGTAGCAAAGGACACGCCATTTCAAGGTGTCATCTGAGGTTGGTGATAATTATAGTCAATAAGGCCCATACCCGAGGGGTTAAAAGGAGCTGTTATAAACTTGGGTAACCTTGCTACTGTTTGGGACACAGAGATTTATTTTCTGGATTCCTCAAGCCTTCCTCAGGAGATTTTGTCCTGTAAGTCTTGCTGACAGATTTATCCTGGGCTCCTGTCATCGATGGCTGTTTTCTCACTAAGCAGGTGGAAGGCAGAAGCCGGGGAAGGTAACTGCCAGCTGAGAGGTCGTTTGTGAATTGGTGCCATGAAGTGGACATAAATTTTATGTATTCTGCAAGGCCTTAGCTATTGGTTCTGCCTTGTCCTAGATTTTTCCTTTGTGACGGTATTTGCCATCGGCGTTAGCATTATTGTCTGCAGCGGTAATTAGAGATTTAGGCCTGGCCCGTGTAGCATGCACAGGCCATCACAATTCCTACAGGAGGAGTGGTGAGGAGGGAGGATTTGGTTACACCCACAAAAACAGGCGAGGCAAAAATCTCATGATACCAGGCTTCCAGACAGCATTTCCAGGAACATTTTAAAACTGGTAGACGTGCCTCCTGCTTCCCCCAACCCTACCATCACCACCACCCATGGCCAAGGGAATAATTCCTGTTTGACTCTGGTTCAGCCTGAGTGGCAGAGGGTTTTGTAGGGAGAGAATGACAGGATAAAGGAAATAAGGAGAGAAATGGTAAAACATACACACGCACACCACCACCACCACCACCAAACACACACACATATATATGTCAATATTAATGTATCTATATCTATATATATGTATATCTGTATATGTATGTCTATATCTATCTATCTGTCTACCACAGAACTTTAGTGTTTTGCTTCCCCCCCCCCCCAGCCTTTTTTTAAATGTTTATTTTTGAGAGAGAGAGAGCGCATGAGCAGGGAAGGGGCAGAGAGAGAGGGAGACAGACGATCTGAAGTGGTATCCATGCCGACAATAGAGAGCCCGATGTGGAGCTCGAACCCACAAACTGTGAGATCATGACTCAAGCCAGAGTTGGATGCTTAACCAACTAAGCCACGTAGGCGTCCCTCCCTAGGCTGCTGCTTCTTTTTTTAATTTTTTATTTGCCATAGAATCCTTTGTTCAAACAAAATTGTTATAGTTAACATTTTTTTTTTTAGCTCACACTATAAACTGGGACGTGAGGTAAACATTTTACACATATTATCTCATTTATCTTCACAAAAACCCTAGAGGCAGGTGTTACTGTCTTCATTTTCCAGTCAAGGGAACCAGCACACAGATGTTAAAGTACATGCATGAGGTCACACAGCTAGGAAGAGGGGGGGTGGGGATGGAAGCTCCAGCAACTGGTGTCAGAGCTGATGAGACACAAACCGGACACAGTGAGTGTATCCTCCAGATGTGCTCTTTACCTGTGTGCTCTACTGGGAGGATAGAATGAACAGATAATCCGGGAGCTGCTGTCATTGAAGCTGAGATAGGATGCAACCCAGACATGACCTATTCCCTTCTTACCCTTCACCCCAGAGCCTCTAAGAGGAGTAAGCTACTTCTGATCTAGTCAAGTTCCCTTATGTTCTTGGTTGATGAAGCTGAGCAGCTGTCTTTGAAAGGTGAAGAGCCTTGTACAAGGTCACATAACCTGTCAGTGTCAGATCCCAGCCATCTTGATTCCCAGGCCACTGCCAACCCCAAACTCCCAAATGGCAACACCAAGACACCTTACTGCACCTGAGATGCTGTTGTGCCAAGTTCTCAGTACTAAGAGACAGGTGGCTGAGTAGGCCAAGCCCAGAGAATAACTAGACTGTTCTACAGAAACACAAAATTTTGGTGCAACTAGGAAATGGCACCAACCTTTCCAAGTTCCTGCCGACAGCTGATGCAGCAATTGTTTAGACCAAAGCCTGCTTTCCCAAAATGAGGTCCACAAAATGCCCGAGGCTCTTTTCTCAGAATTTTCCATACGTTTTCAGTTGCTATCAAGGTCTAACCTAACATGTTCTCCTTACCCTGCTGAACTTTAAAGTCTGGGTTCTTTTGCCTTGGTATGCCACGAGCCCCTCTAGAAATTCTAGGGAATTCACTTTTGCATGTCCTCTTCCTCTTCCTTGGCTTTCTCCTTCTCAAAGAAAGGGACTTGATAGTTTTTAATTAAAACTCGCTGAAGGGACTTAAATCTGTCCTGAGGTTAAAGAGGTGGAGGCTGTCATTGAAACTCTGCCTTAGTTACTTAATCAGCTGCCCACTATGCATGCCCAAAGGATTCATGCCTGAGCAGGTGTTCTCTGGTCTGAAGAGGGAGGTGAAAGGGCCCATTAGGATACAGAGGGTGGGGGCCACAACTGGAAAGTTACCAGGGGAGATGGTTGATTCTATTTTGTAGCCCCATGCTCTGTTCCCAAATATGGATGCTGTCTTCCCTAAGCCTGGATCTGAAGATACAGAAGTAAAAGCTAAGTAGTTTTACATCTTTGAAAGGAAAGAATTATTTTTCTAAAAATTTCAAAACTTCTTTCTTGCCACCAGGGCCAGTTTCATGGGCAGATGACCTTTGTAGTTGTGTAGGGCACCGAGCTCAGAAGGGCTCCTCACTTGATTTAATGCTCCACTACTCCCATCTTAAAATTGTTAATAGTTTTTGAACATGGGACCTACCATTTTCATTTTGTACCAGGCTGTGCACACCATGTAGCCTGTCTAGCCTGCAACCCAGTTTGAGATACGTGTGTTTGTGGTGAAAGTGGGTGGGAAATTGATGTTTCTAAGGGAGTTATGACCCACTCTGGTTTGCAGCCTTTTAACAAAAACCTGGCATAAGAGTATATGTTTAATTTAGAGTAAAAAAAGAAAAAAAAACAAGCTGTACCATATGAAAAGCATGTGGTTACACTGAATTTGCTATCTCAAATGAGATAACCTTTATGAGTTAAAAGACTAGTCATTTCTCAGTGCCTTGTGCTATTTTTGGCTTATAGTTCCTGAGACTCCAGCATATGACCTTTTCTAACCAGTGCTTGCCTTGCTGGCAGTCAGGTTACCACGGGTCAGGGCCCAGACACTTCATCTGTTGTTTTCCCCTTGGGTACAGAATGAGACCTCATAATGAAGTAAGGAGTTTCAGTGTTGTTTATCATCCTTCTCGTAGATAATATTCAAAATAAATCATCGAATTACTTCTAGAAATTTCATGTCATTATATGCAAAAGACTGAGTGTTATTTTTCAAGGTAAATGTTGAAAAATGCCAACATTATAACAAATTAGTTTATTTATATAATCTTTAGTAAAGTCATAATAAAATAGATATTGAGCATTTGAAAGAAGACATTGGAAAGCAAATGTTTCATAATATAATTATAAATATTAGCAAGATTATCAACATCAGGTTTAAGATACTATAATGAAGAAAGATAACAATAAAGAGAAAAGAATGTAAGTAGCTAAGTTAGAAAGAAAAGGATAATGTAATTCTTAATCTCATTTGTCAAGGAATGTCAAAAACCAGAAGTCTACTTTATTTTGTAATTTAAAGTGAGGCAGGGGCCAATTAGACCTTGTCATCTGGTTTTCTAGTTATTATTTATAGAGTTGACCCTTGAACAACATGGGTTTGAACTATATGGGTCCACTTATATGTGGATTTTTCTTTTTTGTTAACACAGTACAGTATTGTAAATGTATTTTCTCCTCTTTGTGATTTTCTTAATAACATTTTCTTTTCTCTAGCTTACTTTATTATAAGAATACAACATATAATACATATAACATTCAAATATGTGTTAATCAGCTGTGTTATTGGTAAGGCTTCTAGTGAACAATAGGCTCTCAATAGTTCAGTTTTAGCTGTGTGCGGGGGTCACTGCTCCTAACCTCTGTGTTGTTCAAGGATTAACTGTATATGGAGCACTATGCATGGCTGGGTAGTTTTGACCTGTTATCTGTTCTCTGTCTTCTCAAAGAAGCAAATCAGAATACTGACCCTCATTTTGAAAGACTATGCAATGTGTTTGGGGGTCCTTATGGTTTCTTCAGCACAGACTTAAAAACTCAAGTTTCTACACAGGCCAAGCAGGCTACAAAAATGGGTATGTGCCTGGGTGGGGACTGGGATGAACTGGAAAGCCATGTCCAGTCTCAAGTGAGCAACCCCATTCAGCAACTGATGATAGTTAACTGGAGGGGATATTGCTGTCAGAAGTTCTGAATTTTCAAACAGAGTGGATCATCTTCACCGGGAGATTTGGAACTCTGGCTAGTGAATCAAACATTTAAAAAGTGTACTGTCCAAAAGCAAATAAGCTTCTGTGGCTGCATGTTGCCATGGGTTGTGCATCTTAGGCAGTACCCTGTGTTCTTGTGTGGGCTGGGCCATGGATAACAGGAGAGGGGAAGGGAGACATCTTAGGGACGTTATTTTCAGACTGAATTTATTTTCACAAACTAGAGTAAATGGTTTCCTTTTTCGTTAGGTTATGGGCAACCTTTTTTCTTGCTCTTTTTTTTTCTTTAAAGTTTATTTATTTATTTTGAGAGAACAAGGACGGGAGGGACAGCGAGGGATAGAGAGAGAATCCCAAACAGGCTCCTTGCTCTCAGAGTGGAGAGAACCTGAGATCATGACTTGAGCCGAAACCAAGAATTGGATGCTTAACCGACTGAGACACCCAGGTTCCCTGGCCCTCTTTCTTGTTCTGATTTAGTTGACGCTAGTTTCACATAGTTCCTTCTTCATGAACTCCATTTGCCTAAATACATAACAGGAGTGAAAACCTTCTAATCTTTACTTCACACTGAAGATTAGAAAATAAAGGAGTAGATACAGATATTTCTGAGAAGAGTGCAGTGAACAGAACCACATATGGAAGAGGAAAAAACACAACTTTTTGGCGATTATTTGACTAAATTTCTATGAAAGCTATGCATACCATGCTGACATATTATATGGATTGGGCATATTTTAACTGGGAGATGATCTAAGTGATCACACTATTTCTCACTTTCAACCCTGGAATTTTGTGAGATCAAATCCTTGACTTCTTTGGTTTTATGGACCATTTTCCTTCTGGGTGAGCTGGTTAGACTAAGCTAAGAACTTTTGATCAAGTTGTAAATAAAACATCTTTAAAAATTTTTTTAAACATTTATTCATTTTTTGAGAGACAGAGAGAGACAGTGCAAGAGGGGGAGGGACAGAGAGAGAGGGACGCACAGAATCTGAAGCAGGCTCCAGGCTCTGAGCTGTCAGCACAGAGCCCGACATGGGACTCGAACCCATGAATTGTGAAATCATGACCTGAGCCAAAGTCAGTCAAATGACTGAGCCACCCAGGCGCCCCATAAATAAAACATGTTTAAAGCTGGTATCATTTATCCATATATGGAATTATAATCACTTCTGTGTAAAATTTATAGTTTTAGATGTTAAGTTTTATGGTGTCACATAACTAGATTATTAGAATAACCTGTGTCTCCCACTAGCAAACTTCATAGAGTACCCATCTTTTGTTTCTGAAAGGAAGCCTAAATTTGTTTGTTTTGGTAGAAATGTGTATGGTGTGTTTGTGTATGTATCGTGTAGAGTGTGTGTGCGTGCATCTATGGCATGATGTATATGTGTGTATGATGGGTCGTGCAAGGTGTGTGGGTGTGTGTGTGTGGGTGTGTGTGTCCCCAAAGAGCTGCTTTTGATGTTTACAGGCTCAATGCTGTGGTCGAAGTTCACTGCAAGACACCTACCTCCAGGGGTGCAAAGTTCTTATGATGATCCCTAAATTTCCCTTTTCCTCTTTGCTGGCTATTTTGGTTTCATGTTTTAGCTCCTCTTTTCTCTCACCAGCTTCATTACTTGTCTCCTAGTGCTGTCTTCAAAGCCAAGTGTAAATCTGCTAATGATTTGCTTCTTTCTCTCTGGTTTTACCCTTTCCAACTTCCATTCTCAACCCTCATAGGCCTTCTTCCCATTCTTCTTTTTTCCTTCCCCTGGGTGGAAAACTTAAGCCTCTACCCTTCTTCATTTCTTAATGTTTAGTTTACCTTTCTGGCTTTCAGATTCAACTAATTATATGACTTCTTAAATCATAGATCTTTTTCTTGTTTCCAACCCCTTTTTCTCCCCCATTCAGACCAGTGCACTTGCTTTTTCCCTTTGCTCTCTCAGAGCTCTCTCAAGAAACAAATTCACAACTTCTCCCTCATCATTCCCCTCCCCCTCTTTTCCTCTCTCCTCTATTCTCTTCTTTCTTCTAGCCTTATTTTCTGTTGTTTTCAAACAGCACTTAAGGCAGCTTGCAAAGATGTTTACAATATGACAAAATTAAAGAAATAAATTAAAAAGTGAGACAGGAGGAGAATCAGAATAGACAATGTGATATGAATGGGAAATTAGTTAATACACACCTCACCAAAGAGTCAAGCTCCCCAGAGACTTCCTGATTTTTCCTCTTGCTCATTTTGATGATATTCCTTCCCTGGAAGCACGTCAGAGAAAACTTCTAAGAGCTCAAGAGTCAAAAGGCACTGTGATCATGTAGTTGACAGTGTGTTGGTGCCATAGCTAAAGGCCGGGGTGAGAACAACTGGCCTTTGAGAGTATCCAAATACCAGCCATTTTATTACTGACACAGAGCCCTTACTGACAACTTCTTTTCAAAGGGAAAATGCCAGTCATGGAGAAGGGGTTGGATGTCATCTCTCATCTGCATTTAGGCCTCATCACATGGTAACACAAGAGAGGATCATGCATCATCCCCAATTGATATCATGTCACCTCTGCTGGACTGGACCTGCTTTTCCTTTTCAAGTTTTGCAAAAGCCCTTGAGAAGGTTCCCAAGACCCCTTTTACCATTTCCCCACAGGCTCTGGGCTGGATGCCATTTCTGCCTCTCGAGTTTTCTGAGGCTTGGGAACATTGCAATTTCTTGATGGCTGGTTCTCCTATTGATCTTTATTTCCTTAAACATTTCTCCTTCCTCCTTCTGGAAATTTATGCTTGTTTCTGGCATCTGCCCCGTCCTCTGTGAACACTCAGGCAGAGAATTCATTTAAGTTTTTTAATTTTTTTTTTTTTTTTGCCTCTTCTGGCAGTAAATCTCCCTTGCCATTTCTCTGACCTCTTGTTCCTTGTGTACTTAAAAATGTCTTATTTATTTCAACCTCATATGTAATTTGTCTTATGCTCATTCTGTGCTTTTGCTTGTCTTATCATTTTTTCACACTATCCTGATTTTATTCTGTAATAGTTGAGGGCCTCCTCTACCTGCTATGTTATACTTGCCAAAATGCCCCTTCTTTGCTTTTGAGCCATCTTCCCAACACCAACTCTCTCCCCTCATCTCCTCTCTCTCCCTTGCCTTGGTATTTATTACCATGCATTCTCTATTGGCTGGTAATCATCTATCTTAATTTTCCATGTTTTCTTCTACCTTCCCTCCTATTGCTTTATCCACTGTCACTCTTGTCATAATTTTTCAGCCACCTAAGGCTCTTTTGACTTGAGATGATTTGCTGCTGCCTCTTCTGCAGGCCCAGTATGACATAGAAATCCAGGCCACTCATCCCTTCTTTCTTCCTTCCTTCCTTTCTTTCTTTCTTTCTTTCTCTTTCTTTCTTTCTCTTTCTTTCTTTCTTTCTTTCTTTCTTTCTTTCTTTCTTTCTTTCTTTTTCTTTCTTTTTTGCACCAAATGGCCAAGTTAATTCAAGTTTTATCCTTCATAAAAAGAAATCACTCTCTAGGGGCGCCTGGGTGGCGCAGTCGGTTAAGCGTCCGACTTCAGCCAGGTCACGATCTCGCGGTCCGTGAGTTCAAGCCCCGCGTCGGGCTCTGTCTGGGCTGATGGCTCGGAGCCTGGAGCCTGTTTCCGATTCTGTGTCTCCCTCTCTCTCTGCCCCTCTCCCGTTCATGCTCTGTCTCTCTCTGTCCCAAAAATAAATAAAAAAAAAAAAAAACAAAACAAAACAAAAAAAAACGTTGAAAAGAAATCACTCTCCAACCATATGGGATAACTTATGACTGTAAATAAAAATTCCCCAATGTTTTGTTCCTTACAAGTTTTCACTTTCCCAGCAGAGCTTGGGAAGTCCAAGATGTTAAAATCCCTAGGGAGTGAATAGTTTCATGAAAATCCACTTTATTCTATTCACAGAGATTTTATTTTTCAATAAAGTTAGGGGGCATTACGGCTTTTCTCTTCTACCCCTACTCTCACCTCTGCCCATGCTGCGTTTTCAAGGAAGGCGATTCTGAGTTGTTGACCTCATTTGTTTTCCTCAAAGCTTGGGCTAGAGGAATGTTCCTATTTAAATATAGGCTTTAAAATCTTTCTCACTTGGGGAGCCTAGGTAGCTCAGTTGGTTAGGCATCAGACTCTTGATTTTGGCTCAGGTCATGATCTTACAGTTTGTGAGATCAAGCCCCATGTCAGGTTTAATGCTGACAGTGCAGAGCCTGCTTGGGATTCTCTCCTTCTTTCTCTCTGCCACTCTCCCACTTGTACACACTCCCCTTCTTTCTCAAAATAAGTAGATAACCTTAAAAAAAAGTCTTTCTCACTCTAACTTACGAATAAAAACTCACCTTAGAATAAAAAAGCCCATTCTTTTTTTTTTTTTTTTTTAAATATTTGTATTATTTTTGAGACAGAGAGAGACAGTGCATGAGCAGGGGAGGGGCAGAGAGAGAGGGGCACACAGAATCTGAAGCAGGTTCCAGGCTCTGAGCCGTCAGCACAGAGCCCGATGCAGGGCTCGAACTCACGAACCGTGAGATCATGACGTGGGCCAAAGTCGGACGCTTAACCGACTGAGCCACCCAGGCACCCCAAGCCCATTCTTTTTAAGTTAATTCTGTTTCTCGGGTTTTGTGTGAATATAGGTAGGGCTACTTTCAACACTGTTTACAATGGTGATGCTTGGCATTGCCTCAAACCCAGCCACTTGTGCAGAACCAAGGCATTGCAAGCACCTGTGGGGGCTACATGGACTCAACATTGGACCTGATCCTTCTCCAGAGATGATACAGGATGACTTTGGAATAAAAAAATAGGCACTAAGTTTACTTTGGTGGAATGTATATTACGGAGATTACCTCTGAGATTGATTTATTGATCAATTGATTCTTTATTCCAACACCTTTCTGAAGAAAGGAATAAAGCTGGCCGTATAATCATTCTGTCCTAGTCCATGTCCATACAGTTTTGTAGAAGTAATCTTCCAAGGGTATAGTCCATACCTTTTTATTAAATCTTGACTTTGTTGAATGTTAAGAGATTTCCTGAATTTTAATTTCCTGTGTTGTCGTCAGAGCATCCGTTGCTTGTGGAGGAGAATCAGCAGGCATGGGGTTTTCTCTAGGCTCTACTCCTCCACCCCCCTGGAGTAAATGACTTAAATATTGATGTCTCTGTTTCAGTTTATGTATCTTGAGGGCGGTGTTTTCATTCTCTCTCTGCTTCCCAATGATTCCATGACAGCGAGATGACATGGCCCTAGGAAGCAATAGAAATAAAGTGAGGGAACTGGTTAATACTTCTAGTTAAGTAGATTTACATTTATGCTGTTCGATTTCAAAGCCCTGCCTGGTAGATTTACAATAATTAGCCCTTTGAAAGCTTTGTCTGAATTTTTCTGGAATTTCTAGTATGTGATGCTAAAATTGATAGCTTTTACTTGTCCTAACATCTTACAGAATGTTCTAGAAGCTGGGAATTTAAAAATTTTTTGATGGCCATCCCTTACATCTTTTTCAGTGTCTCAGTTATACAGCTTCAAGATGACCACTTTTGAAATATGTTGCCAAATCACTTATTATCCTTTAAAGCATACCTCAACTTACACAGTGCTGTTGTTGTTCTCATTCCTGGATCACTTTTTCAAAGGTGCCTATGTGTAGCACACTGTCAGGGATTTGGGGAAATGTTCTCTTTCCTTCACCAAGAAAATCATGAAACAACCTTACATGCTTATTGTAGTTCCTGATTTTTTTTTCTTACAGGAAAAACATTTTATTCCACAATTAAATATAGGGTTGGTATGAAAATAGCTCTAGGAGGAGTAATAAAGATTTAAACTTAGGCCAAGGTTTAAATGACTGATACTGGATTCTTGTCTGGGCAGATTTTGTATGTGGCCATATGGTAAAGAGACATCCTGGTTTCTTGAAGGCTGGGAGAGAGACCTAGAGAGTGGATAATGAATAAACATAGAAAAGGAAGCTGAAAACAAATTCTGTCACCCTCACAATTTTGCCTTTGCATTTTCTTAGTCTTGCTTACTGCTGGGTCTCAGCTACTTTTAAGAAGGCTCAGTGTGCTTTTCAGGGCTCCCGATTCTTCAGATGCCATGACATTATGCTTCTTGACTAAAGGGGGGACTAAATCTGCAAAGCATACTGGTGGAAATCAGTACAGCACTGTGGGAGAATTGTCAGAAGATATCCCTGGCTTCCTCACTTCCCTCAGCCGGGAAGGGGTCAGAGAACCCTGTCCCTCCAGTGGCTTCTAATCCCATCACTCAGCACAGAAGTTCTAAGTAGGGCAAAGGCATCTGGAGAGGTCAGTGGTTCCCCTTCTTACCTCTAAAAACGAGCTGTTTTGTTTTGTTGTAGTTTGTTTTCATTCAGTTATTGCCACACTAATGGCCCATAAAAACCAGCCCAAAACCTGGTGGCATACAAAAATAAACATTTATTTCTTGCTTACATGTGTGTTGGTTGGCTGGTCTAGCCTTAGCTGGGCTTGGCTTAATCTGTGGCTGGGTTTAAGCCTGCTTCATGTGTCTCTTGTCATTCTGGGACCTGCAGCTCTAGGAAGCTTTTTTATGGCCATACATAAGAGGGAAAACTGACTGTGCAAGCCCATTTCCAGTTATTCTAGAAAACTCCAATAAGCCTAAGGAAGCCACATGATCAAACCCAAAGTCAAGGTGTGGGAAAGAGAATTTTGTCTACCAGGAGGCCATATTGAAGACATGGAGGTTTAATATTACTGTAGGGGATTGGGACCAATAATTAAATATACCACAGGCTCTAATAAAATAACATCAAAATTATCAGACATCCAAAGACTGAGACACAAGGTGGTTGGACTTTCAAAGGGCAAATATTAATGAAAACAACATACATTTATTTTTATAGTAAATTATAAAATTATAGAATATTTTATATTATTCCAAGCTTGTTCATATTCAATCTTATCTGGGAGTCTCAGGCCAAATATATGTATGTGGGTGTGGTTTTTTAACCATTTATTGAGCATTTATTATAAATTAGGCATTATGGTAAGTACTTTTATGTCCATTATCTTTTTTTTTAATTTTTAAAATGTTTTTATTTTTGAGACAGAGAGAGAAAGAGCATGAGCAGGGGAGGGGCAGAGAGAGAGGGAGACACAGAATTCAAAGCAGGCTCCAGGCTCCGAGCTGTCAGCACAGATCCTGACGCAGGGCTTGAACTCACAGACTGTGAGATCATGACCTGAGCTGAAGTCGGATGCCCAACCGACTGAGCCACCCAGGTGCCCCTTATGTCCATTATCTTATTTCCTCTGCTCCCTATTCCGATGAAGGTGGTGTCATTCTCTTTTGGGAAGTCTGAGTTTGAGAGACCTTATGTAACTTACCCAAAGTCACATAGCTAGTAAGGGGTATAAGCAAAACCTCATGTGGTGGCTTCAGAGTGTTTTCTTGTATCTGCTGTGCTATGTACTGCCCTCCCATTGTATGAAATAAATAGCCCTGTGAAGTAGGTGTTATTTTAATTTTATCTTATTTATTGATATTTTATTTATTATCATTAGTTTTTAATTTAAATCCAAGTTCATTAACATGTAGTGTAATAATGATTTCAGGAGTAGAATTTAGTGATCATCACTTACATGTAACACCCAGTGCTCATCCCAAGTGTCCTCCTTAATGCCCTTCACCCATTTAGCCCTTCTGCCCACCCAACACCCCACCAGCAACCCTCAGTTTGTTCTCTGTATTTTGTCTCCTTCTTTGTATATTTGTCTCCCTCTCTGTTTTTATATTATTTTTGCTTCCCTTCTCTTATGTTCATCTGTTTTGTGTCTTAAATTCCACATATGAGTGAAATCATACGATATTTGCCTTTCAATGATTGACTTATTTTGCTTAGCATAATATACTATAGTTCCATCCACTTGCTATTGTTGCAAATAGCAAGATTTCATTCTTTTTGATTGCCAGGTAATATTCCATTGTATATATACACCACATCTTCTTTATCCATTCATCAGTCGATGGACATTTGGGCTCCTTCCATACTTTGGCTATTGTCAATAGTGCTGCAATAAACATTGGGGTGCATGTGCCCCTTCAAAACAGCATGCCTGTATCCTTTGGATAAATACCTAGTAGTGCAATTGTTGGGACATAGGGTAGTTCTATTTTTGATTTTTTGAGACACCTCCATACTGTTTTCCAGAGTAGCTGTACTAGTTTGCATTCCCACCAGTGTGCAAAAACGGTTCCTCTTTCTCTGAATTCTCACCAACATCCGTTGTTGTCTGAGTTGTTAATTTTAGCCACTCTCACCGGTGTTAGGTGGTATCTCAGTGTGGCTTTGGTTTGTATTTCCCTGATGATGAGTGATGTTGAACATCTTTTCATGAGTCTGTTGGCAATCTGGATATCTTCTTTGGAAAAGTGTCTATTCATGTCTTTTGCCCATTTCTTCGCTGGATTATTTGTGTTTTGGGGTGTTGATTTTGATAAGTTCTTTATAGATTTTAGATACAAAGATTTATCTGATATATCATTTGCAAATATCTTCTCCCATTCTCTCAGTTACCTTTTAGTTTTGTGGATTGTTTCCCTCGCTGTGCACAAGCTTTTTATGTTGATGAGGTACCAACAGTTCACTTTTGCTTTTGTTTCCTGGAGACAAGTCAAGTAAGAAGTTGCTGCGGCTGAGATCAAAAAGGTTGTTGCCTATTTTCTCTTCTAGGATTTTGGTGGCTTCCTGTCTTATGTTTAGGTCTTTCATCGATTTTGAGTTTATTTTTGTGTATGGTGTAAGAAAGTGGTCTGCATGTCACTGTCCAGTTTTGCCAACACTATTTGCTGAAGAGACTGTCTTTTTTCCATTGGATATTCTTTCCTGCTTTGTGAAAGATTAGTTGGCCATATGTTTGGAGGTCCATTTCTGGGTTCTCTATTCTGTTCCATTGATGGTGTGTGTCTGTTTTTGTGCCGGTAGTATACTGTCTTGATGATTACAACTTTGTAATATGTCTTGAAGTCTGGGAGTGTGAAGCCTCCAGCTTTGGTTTTCTTTTTCAGAATTGCTTTGTCTATTTGGGGTCTTTTCTGGTTCCACACAAATTTTAGGATTGTTTGTTCTAGCTCTGTGAAGAATGCTGGTGTTATTTTGATAGGGATTGCATTGAATATGTAGATTGCTTTGGGTAATACTGACTCATTTTCATTTTATACATTGGTAAATACAAAAAACAAAAAACAAAACCAGGCAAGTGACATGAATCATGCAGCTGATACAGTGCCCAGGGGGTGGCGCCAGCACCATAATTTGTGTGTCCTGTACCCAGTCCCACGGTAGCTTCAATGCTAGACTCAGACTCAGTGTTTATTTTTAAACCACTTGTGCCTGTTGGTGTCCTATCCCTTCTTGTTGCCACCTCTTCTCTCTTTGGGTTCTTCCCTTCTTCCCTAGAGCTGTCTCTTTATAGATCTCTTGGGAAGGTCGTGCTGTGGTGAAATCACAGCACTGCACTCCTCACCTCTCTGCCAGTTTAGGTTATTTCTGCTCAGACACAGATTTGGCCAGCAGGGCTGTTGACAGTTATATGCTGAATTCATTTCAGGTTGTTCCCAAGCCTGGCCCACAAAAGGAAATCAAGCAAAAGATACTCTCGCTGTTTTTAGGAGGAACATTCTAGATGGCCTGAGAACAGAATGCTGGGCTTTAACTGCATGGACCTCCAGGGATGGGGATGTGTGTTTACATGCTTTATATTATTATATGAAATGATTTTTTTGGAGCAGTTTTGGAGGGAAAAAGAAGTCACAAAAAGCAACTGGGGGGGGGAGTGAATAAATTGAAGGAATAGTAGCTTGACTTACTTTCCTTTGATTATTGGGGGTTTTTGTCTATGTATTGACATGGTAAACCTAGTTCAGTCATGCCTCCTTCTTCTTCTCTGCTCACAAGTTGTGAGATCCAAGGGCCTACCTGAATTTGATAAACATTAGAGTAACTTGGATGATAGGGCCCTCCCTGAATACTTTCTTAGTATCTCCTAGGAGCCAAGGGGCATCCAGGACCTCTTTTTCCTTCGCTATCATGTTGTTCTGAACACCAGGTCCTCCTTGCTGTGAAAGCAGAGCACATTGAAACCTCCTCTATTGGTTATCTCTGTTGTCTGAAACCAGATCAAGGGAGCCAGATCTGCAGCCAGGATTGGGAAAAAGGAGTATAAGGGGCTATCTCCCTCCAAGGATCAGTGTCACCAAGGTGCCACTAAACTGCTGAGTTCCAGTGTTGCCAGGTTAAAAGAAGTTAAAGGAAATAGTGACATGAGACTAACGTAGTGTTGGATGGGTCCTGAAAAATGAAACAACTTATTGCAAAGTTTGGTATGAGAGGAAATAAAGTATTAAGTGAGGAAGGGGTTACAAATGTGGCTTCTTATATTGATTCTCTGATTATGATTTATAATTTAATATCAGCATCAGGGAGGGAGGGAAACCCAAACCAGATGAAAAACAAGATAAACATGCATAATGGGAAAAGCAACAAACTGACAGTGGGGACACTGGGCTATTGTCCCTTTCCACCATGGGCAGCTGTGTAGCTTTGGGAAAGTCACTTAACCTCCCTATATCTCTACTGAAGAAAATTACAGCAGAGCCTAAACTGCTTACTGCAGAAAGTTGATTTGGGGATCAAATGAAATAAAATACATGAAAGCATTTTGTAAACTGGAAAGTACTATCCAAATATCAGGGCTTATTATTCTTTCTTAATCCTGCCATTCCACTGCCCTCTCATCTCAAAGAACAGAAAAATGTTGGCACAGGATAATTTTCACAGTTTAGAAGGAGGGGTAAGTTGTTGCCTTTGCACCCTTCACTGCTAACATCTGTCACCCCCAGCTCTGACAGCTGCTTCGAAGTTTGTACTATGAATGCCTCAAAACAGGGTTGGGTCAGCCTCCAATCCCTACTCTGTCATGCCCCAACCATATTAAAAAATTAACATCTCTTCACTTTCCATATGCTTGGAAAGAGGCCATGAAGGAAAGCTCTTGATAATCTTTTTATCCTATTTTTCATTTGTTTGGGTTTTCCCCCTCCCCCACCCTGATATTGGCAAATTGTAAAATATAACCAGAACACCAGTATGAGAAGCAGGATTTGCAACCCCTTCCCCACTTAATACTTTATTCTTTTGCACACTCAACTTTGCAGTGAATTGTTTCATTTCTTAGTACCCCATCCAAGAAAATTTCCCATTCAGTAATGTTAATAATAATATATTTTTAAACCTTGACTTAAAATTATAGTAAGTGCCAAGAGGCTCTAGTTGCTATTTTGTTGAAATAATATCAGGTTTCCTGTGATGCTTTACATAGCTGTCATCTCTGTGATATGATACGTCCATGATTTATTGACCTACTAAAAGTGCTGTCATTGACTTGTCATAATAAACTTTTCCTAAAATATTAAAGTGTGGAACATTGAGTAATAGCTCAAACCAGTACAGAGCCTTGATTTGGTTGTGGATTTGGATTTGGTGGCCTGAAGTTCATCTTTTATGCCTTGAAAATGAAAACTCTGCCTTGTCCCCGCTCTCACTTTTACTCTCCTCCCCCCCAGGGTTAGTTGTCACTAAAGAGATTGGCAGAAAGGAAGGGACACCATGTGAGAAACTCTGAACATGAAGGACTGACCATAAGCTTCAGCCCAATGGTCACTACTGTGTCTGAAAAGGCTTTCAGAGAATTTAAACACCATGATCCTTGTCCAATTGATTTGCCTTTGTGAACAGATAATTGTATCCACTATGGTGGGGTGGTGGTAGGGGTTCATTTTTTTCAGGAAGGGAAAGATATCCATCCCTGGAATCTGAGTTTATTATCCATGGGTAGGGAAGCGAGGAGAAATTTAAAACTGGGGAATCTCCAAGCACAACTGAGACACATGGAAGGCTTGTAGTAGAGTCTGTCTCCCTTTCAGGGAGCTACACCTCTGACTCTGGCATGCCAGTTGGCTAGTCCTCTTGACTCTGGTACTGAAAGAGGTTGATCCTAGTGATCTGACCACGATTATCTCCTTAGGTTCAGCTGGCTGTTCAGATTATGCTGTGGGGAGGGGATAGGGCTAGGAGATCTTCCCCATGAAATATACATGTATTTACTTTGGAGCTTTAGGGAGGCCATGTTATCTAATCCATTTGTCATGAAGTAAGACACATTTGTAAAGGTATGAGTCTTAGATTCATGGAATCTAGGAGAAGGGGGTTAGGGTGGGGGATAAGGAAACAAGGGAGATAAAGGGAATAATGAGGAAAGCTGAAGAGAAGTGACATAGTACAAATGAGAAAGTCAAGTGGTAAAACACAATCTCAAAGAAGGAAATGCAATGAAGCATTTATGGGTATTTAATCTTATAAATATATGTGTGCAAACATATATGATTAAAACCCTAACAGATTAACTGTCACCAAACTGCTGTTGAGGCTCCAACTTGAATTTAGTCTTTTGACCAGATCAAATTTTATATGAAATATTTAAAATGTTTTGTTCTCTTTATCCACAGAAATTGGGTGAGAAATTGTTAAAAATCTGGAAGATTTTTCAGAAGGAAGGTGGATAGGAGGATAGATGAAATAGATACAGGGAATTAGAGTACACTTACTGTGATGAGCACTGAGTTATGTATAGAATTGTTGAATCAAAAACAAATCTGGCAAAATTTTAAATCCTTTGTAGTAATAATGTTTTAATTGAGGAAAAACAAATTTTTAAAAGAAACAAAATGCATATCTGTAACAATATATAAAATACATATCTTTATAATTCCATTGCAGCTTAAATTCATTTTGTCAGGTTAGAAGCATAAATATATAAATGTATCTAAATATTTGGAGAATTTTAAATGCTCACAAAATGGCCATGCTTGGTTCATCTGGAGATGTGAAGGTCTGAACAAGGCTCCAAAAACAAAAAAGGACTATTCCTATAATATGCACAACCCAGATTTCCTTACTGACAGATAAAATGGTCAAGGTTCAGAGTAGGAGACATAAAATTTATGTAGAGAAAATTCCTGTGTTTTAATTTTAGGAAACCAGAAATGTACTTTGGGAAGACTTCTGATTTTGTTGTTGTTGTTATGATTTCACGTTTCTAGATAAACAAGAAAGGGTACAGAAGAAATTAACTCTCCTTATTCAACTATCCCTTTAATTATTAATACATGGTGCTGTTAGTGCCATGGGATCTGAAATATTGAAGGTAGTTCAATTATATTCTCCCAGAGTAGAATGCTAAGAGATCAGTCACTAAACCTACATCATGGAATTGTTCAGAGAATGAGATAAGAAAGTATTTGAGGGAAATGGATGGAGGGCTTTAAATGGCTCTATAAATATAAAATATAACATTTCAGGTACTGCAAATATACCAGATATAGTTATCTCATGGCTACTTGAGATCTTACACTGCTTGAGAATAGGCATGAGTTAATCAGATAGCAAGACTGTAGGGTCCAGATGATGCACTAGGCACTGTGAGGAGACTTTCATTTTTTCTTTCTTGTGCAACAAGTATTTTTTGAGCCAGTATCTTCTAGGTCCTCTGGTAAGCACAGCCAATACAGCAGTAAACAAGTCTTCAGAGTGTTCATGGTGTTTACATTCTAGCAGAAAGGACTGTTTTTAGACCTCAAACCTCCAACCTTGGAAGCTGGATTGGAATGAAAAGGAACATATCTAAAAGAGCAAATACAAGACAGTATTTCACAAAAAGTATATATGTTTGGGCACTCAAAACTTTTGCATAGCGGAAATCCAGGAGCTATGGAAAACTTTGAAAAGAGATCGAGTGTTTTTGGCCAGGAAAGATAGGTGAGGTTAGGAGATAAAGAGGCAAGGAGTTCTTGACAGGGGGAACATCAGTGGACAGGGATAAGGATCAAAGAGTCTGTGTCCTCTTTATACTCAGCAGGTCTGGTTCCATGCCAGGGACTTGATGGGCATCCTTCAGGGGTGGCAGCCTTCTGTGCTCCTTCTCGAGCTCCTGCACACCTCTTATTGTTGACAGAATGAGGGAGAGCCTGGCTTACAGCACATGTTAACATTGGCAATATTCATGCAGGCTGACACACTAAGGGGTTGCCTTTACCCTTAGTTGAAATCAATCCCTTGTTGACAGAACTGTTTCTTAGAGCTGAAATGTAGGAGGTACCATGGGTCTCATGTTGCTCTTCCCTGGAAAAGTTGGTGAGAAACCAGTGCTGGACTTGTGACTCACATGGAGCCTGGCGTAGGACACAGGGAGTTTGATCTGGCTTATTCAGGAAGCCGATTGATTGGGCCTCAGGTAAACCAAACATAAAATGCAAATCCCTATGCTCTTCTAAGGTTGTCTATCTCAAGACTAAATTTGAGGTTTAAAGGAGTGTTTTCCCTTGAGGCAGGACTAGGAAGGGAAGAGGCTATATAGGGGAAAACATGTCATTTCTTCATTTTTTTTTTTCCAAGGACCTTCACATGGTAAAAGGATTTGTAGGTCCAAATAGAAACAGAGAAAAACACGATTAGTTTAGAGAAAGTCAGTCAAAGCCTTTGTTTGCTGTTATGGAAACCAAACAACTGCTGGATTGAATGATACTAATATTATATTTTTATTTTTCAACTGTTCTTAGAAACTGTGGAGACACAGCTTAAGTTTATAGTCTTAGATTAATTCCATAGTCTGCATAATCAGTAGGAAAAATTAACTACATCAGAGAAAGTCCTAATACCCTAAAAGGAAATGCATGGGATCTATGCAAACAATCACAGAAAAATAAGCTTTACATTAAAAAGAATCAAATAAAAAATGTAAAGGGTAAAGCTACAAATTCAGTACTGCACAGTGGCTTCACGAAGGACAAGCGTGTGTCTTCCAAGGAGGTCTGGTGAGTCTTTGCAATACAGCAGGAGCTTTTGTACTTGCTATACTTTAATGTAAAATTCAGTATATAAAGAGAAGCAGTTAGGAAGAAGTGTTTGTTAAAAATAGGTGAGGGAAATGATTGACCAAATCAATAAATGGGGGAGAAATGGGCAAATCTTTCTTAAAGAAGAAATCGAAATCATGTAAGTAGATACCCCCTCTCCAGGAGATAGAAGTTAATTCCTTCCTCCTTCTCAAGTGGGAATTGGATGTGGTGACTTACTTCCAAAGAACAGAGCCTAGGAAAGGAAAAATAGTACCTTTACAGTGGAGAAACCTGGCAGACACCACCTGAACCAAATGATCAAGGTGAGAATCATGGTAATAAATTATGTTGATACCCTTATGGCTTCTTATTTGACGCAGTGGGAAGGGTATTTCACCTCTATACTATTTTTTCTAAAAGTCCAGAACCATGGTCTTGTCATGAGAAAACATCAGACAAGCTGAGGAGTGTTGTATAAAATACTTAGCCAGTATTTCTCCAAACTGTGAAGGTCATGGGAAACAAGGAGACTGAATGACTGTCACAGATCACAAGGGACTAAGGGGAGGCATGGCTAAATGAAAAATGGTATTCTGGATTGGCTCCTGGAACAGAAAGATGACATTAGTGGAAACACTGGTGAAGTCCAAATGAAGTGTGGAGTTTAGTTAGTAGTAACGTACCAATGTTGACTTCTTAGTTTTGACAAGTGTATTATGGTGAGGTGAGAATGTTAACTTTAAGGGAAAGGGGTTGAAGGGTGTATAGGAACTCTCTGATATCTTTGCAGTTTTTCTGTAAATCTAGAGTTATTTCAAACGATTACTGCTTTTTCTTTTATCTTTTATCTTTTCTCCATCCTAGATTCTGTGAATGTAGGACTTATACCTATATCCAATTTCCCTGTGTCATGGTAAGAGAGTGTTCTCTTAAAAACACTAAAAAGAGACAGTAAAAATTTGTCCCTCCCCCAAAAAACTCTTTGTCCTTTTATTTTCTGGCTTTTTCTTTGGTGCCATGAGATTCCAATATATTTATACAATTCTTAAGTTATCTTTATTCATAAAGTCATAAAAAAGTAATTTTTAAAAAAAATCTGAAAAAGAAGTGATAATACTCCCCAAGATTTGATTCAAAGGACTATAAATAGCTAGATTATCAAGTAAAGATATATTTAAAGTGAAATACCAACTATATCTTGAAATGCCTCTAATCCTTGAAGTTCTCTGACAAAACTCTACATCCTGAGAATAATATGTCAGAACATCCAAGCAAAGGACAAAGGATCAAAGATGCATTTTTCTTCTTATTTAAGGGTCTTCTTTCATTTTATTTTAGGGCCCCGGGGTAGCCTCTCAGCTTAAGCCCAGTATTCACCAATCACTTGCTAATAACTAGAGCTGAAAGAGGGCTCTGCCCTAATGCCATTATGTTCAAGAGCCATGATTGATTGTGTTATAGTATGTTTTTGAAACCTAATTACTGTCTGAGTGAGTATCTGAACTCATTAATCTTTAGTCCTGTAAATAAGCAAAATTGACTAAATAACTGGATTTCTCTAATGATGGCTTAGGTTATCTTTGGACCTACTGCCTTGCCCTACCCTCTTCAGGGCAGCAAATTATTTTGCTTAATGGTAATTGCTCCCCAGCTTTGAAATCAATTTGTAAAAGTCGGCTTATAAAACAATTTTCCATGTTGCCCTGTGATTGCTTGGTCCCTACTCTATCTTTGTGGTATAATGAGCACATCCTGTGATGTGTTCACAAACCATTGTGTTTTCTGACGACCCTCCTTTGTGAGGAGGGTCACATCACTTAATGAGATAAGAGGCTATGTATATGTGGAAGGGGGTGGGTTGGAAGAGTGGTTTTATTTTCACCTTACTAACTCTACCTTGGTTCTTTTCTCCCCACCAAAATAGAAAACAATTTCATGTAGCGTGGCTTATTCCATATACTCTAAATAATGTAATAATCAATAAAGATGATTCCTTTCTTCTTTAATATCCAGCTGCAGCATAACTAGGGTGTGGAGTTTCTACATATTCTTCCTTCTCTGTTTTTTTTTTAAATGTTTTCCTCCTGGTTACCATTTTATTATCCATTAGAACTGCTCCCCAGATAGTAGCTTTAAGAGGAAGAAGATTAGGCAATATTCATATGCACCTTGGGACTTTTGCTTCCAGCCAGGGTGGGGTAACATGGACCAGATATGCTCTCCCCTTGAAACAACTAAATCAAAAAGCATATATGAAATCACAGTTTTCAATGCATTGGACGTCAGGCATCCAAGGACAGAGATCCCTGAGAAATGAGAACACATGATTTGAGCCGCATAATTGCCACAACTTAGGGCCTTGGAAAGTTTATAGGCTATAGCACAGACAGAGAAAACATCCTGAATGAAGAGTTGAAGCTCAGAATCTGGGGAGACCATGTCAACTAGAGGTCATAGGACAGAATGCCAAAGAGTGAAATGTTACACAGAAAGAAAACTCTGGAAATCTGTAGAAGGTCCTCTTTGAATATTCAGCTGAATACTGATCAGCACATGTGTGTGAAGCAACTATCCAGGAGGAAAAAAGAATCACTCAGAAGGATTAGAGAAAACAGAATCCAACATTCACACAAGGCAGGAAATAATACCTGTTTCCACCAGTCAGATTGGAAAACTTCACAGTTCATTGGGCATTGGGTTTTGCTTCAGTAATGGGGAATAAATCGCTCTAGACTTAAGGCTACCTAACAAAGCTGAAAAGCAAGCCAGGCATGGACCAAATATTGCAAATAACTTAGTATCTCAAAACAAAGTACAAAAATATTTATAGGAATCAAAAAAACACCCAGCATGCAACAAAATAAATTCACAGTCCTTGATGTCCAATTAAAGATTACCAGGCATACTAAGAAACAAGAACATATGACCCATCTGAGTAGAAAACCAATTAATCAAAATCAACCTAGAACTGACAATGATGTTAGAATTCACAGACAAGGGCACTAAAAGCAGTTGTTTTAACTTTAGTCCATATGTTCACAAAGCTAGAAGAAAGATTGAACAAAGTAAGTAGAGAATGCAAGATGTGAAAAAGACCCAAATCAAGCTTTTTTTTTTTTTTTTTTTTTAATTTTTTTTTTTCAACGTTTATTTATTTTTGGGACAGAGAGAGACAGAGCATGAACGGGGGAGGGACAGAGAGAGAGGGAGACACAGAATCGGAAACAGGCTCCAGGCTCTGAGCCATCAGCCCAGAGCCTGACGCGGGGCTCGAACTCACGGACCGTGAGATCGTGACCTGGCTGAAGTCGGACGCTTAACCGACTGCGCCACCCAGGCGCCCCCCAAATCAAGCTTTTAAAGATGAAAACTACAATGGCTGAGATGCAAAGGACATATGATGGGATTAACATCGGATTAGTCACTGCAGAGGAAAAGGTTGGTTAACTTGAAGACGCAGCAATAGAAACCATCCCAAAGGAAAAACAGAGAAACAAAGCTCGAGAAAAAATGAAAAAGAGCATCAGTGAACTGTGAAACAATTTCAGTCAGCTTAATATGCATGTTATTGGAGTTCTCAAAAGGGGAATGAGATGAGACATAAAAATATTTGAATGAATATCTTGAAGAATATTTGAAGAAAACAAATAATCCAATTTAAAGGTGGGCAGTGGACCTGAAGAGACATTTTTCCAAAGAGAACACACTGATGACCAACAGACACATGAGAAGATGCCCAGCATCATTAATAATCAAAGAAATGCAAATCAGAACCACAATGAGCTACCACCTCACACCAGTCAGAGTGGCTGTTATCAAAAAGATGAGACACAGGGGCACCTGGGTGGCTCAGTCGTTTAAGCATCCAACTTTGGCTCTGGTCATGATCTCACAGTTCGTGAATTTGAGCCCCTCATTGGGCTGTCTGCTGTCAGCACAGAGCCTGCTTTGGATCCTCTGTCTCCCTCTCTCTGTTCCTCCCCTGCTTGCTCTCGCTGTCTCTCTCAAAAATAAATAAATAAATAAATAAATAAATAAATAATAAATAAATAAATAAATATTAAAAAATGGGAAACAAGTATTGGTGAGGATCACTGTACTGTAAGAAATGTTAAAGAAAATCGTTTAACAGAAAGAATATGATACCAGAGAGGGATATTGATCTATACTACATAATGAAAAACATCAGAAACATTAACTACAGATTTTTTTATTAGCTACATCTCTTTAAAAGATAAGGGACTGTCTTAATAATAATAGTAATACAGTATGGGGTTTATTTATTATTTTTTTGGCTTAAAACAGTACAAATTTATTATTATGTGGCTCTCATAGGTGAGAGTGCAAGAGGGAGGCAGAGGAGAGAGACCAAGACAGATGGCCATGTGGGAAGGTCTGGGCCTGATGTTGTTGCTGGGCTTAGATGGAGGGAGGGGCCCTGAGCCCAGCCTGCGGGTGGGGTGGTCTCTGGAAGCTGGAAAGGGTGAGGAATCAGATTCTCATCCAGAGCCTCCTGAAGGAATGGAGGCTCACTGATACCTTGACTTTAGCCTTGTGAGACCCGTTTCAGATCTCACCTACAAGAACAACGGTATTTATTATCTAATTTCCATACAAAGGTGAATATTGAAGAACAAAAAATGAACTATTTTATACAGGCCATTGAAAGTGTTTATTCTTATTAAGATATTAAGACTTTCAACAAAATCAGCTAAAATCTATTGTCATTTTCTTCAAAATTATTCTCTAAATTCCCATTTATATTCTTAGGTACTCTTTAGCGTAGTCTTGATAAATAAAGTATTTGAGTTCAAAAATCAATCACTCAGCCAACTGAATGGCACACTCTGCAAACACACACATGAGCGAAAACCAAAAACAAAATGAGCCAAAAACAAAGCATTTAAAGTCTATAAGCAGTCACTTTTAACAATAGATGCAAATGGCTCGAATGAAATTTCTAGTATGTTATTTTTATCTTGCTAATATTAAAATGAAGGAAAAAGATCAATGCCTAGGTTACTGGAGTCATATATCCTAATGGGTCATTTATTTCTTATGTTTAAGTCCTTCCTCTTCAAAGATACTGGACGTATTATCCATAATCTGGAGTGGGATTCTTTAAATGTTATCATTAGAGGTATGTTCAACTGTAGTGTTTGAGACGTACCAATTATATTCTTTTGGAAGGTTGCATTAGAAATGCTGTGGCGGCATACACTTGTTTTGGAAGTGTAAGTTAGAAACACACACCAGAAATTACAGTATGGGGTTTATAACATATGTAGTAGTAAAACATATGACAAAAATAGCACAAAGGCCAGGAACGGAGAAATAGAAATGGAAACATACACATCATAAATCCATTCAAAAATTAACATTTACTGTTCAGTAAGTATTGCAAATGCTGTTTAGTGAGCATCTATTATGCATTCGACACTGTTCTAGCAGTTACCCATACAGTGGAAGGCAGAATCGATAAGATCCCTGATTTCATGGATTGTACATTTCACCGAGTTGGCAGTTAACAGTACACAAATAAACAGGATAGTTACAGGCTGTTTTAAGTGCCACAGAGGAAACAAATAGGATGCTATAATAGAGAATAACAAAGTGTATGGGAATAACTTAAGGTGATCAAGAAAGTTGTGTGTGACAAGGGTCATTTGAACTGAAACGTGAAGGATGAGAAGAAGCCAGCCCAGTTGAGAATCAAGGGAGAGGATCCCAGGTGGAGATAACTTATGAGCAAAGGCCCTGAAGGTGTGTAAGAACTCAACCAATTTTAGAAACTGACTGTCCAAGGGACAGTGTGGCTGATGTATAGTGAGAGAGAGGGGTAGAGAGGTGAGAGATGGTACTAGGGTAGAGGTCGGATTATACAGGGTCTTGAAGTCTTGACCAGGGTTTTGGGGTTCATGCTGAGCACTGTGGGAAACATGAAAGAGTTTCAGCAAGGGAGCAAGATGATCTGGTTTACCTTAAAAGATAATTTTGCTGTAGGATGGAGAATGAAAGGTAAGGAGCAGGAATATAAAAAGGAGGCTAGTCACAAGGTTATTTCAGTGGTTGAGGCAAGAGATGATGGTGGTGGTATGAATAGACACAATGGCAGTAAGAAGAAATAAAGTAACTACATTAAATATGTATTTTGGAAGTAGAACTGGCAGGGCTTGATGACAGATATGGACGTGGGGACCAGAAAAGGAAGAATCCAGCAGCTGGGATTTGACCCAGGTCCATCTGAGTTCAAAACTTTCTGTTTTCAGTGCTGCCATTATTAGGTTGGATACTTACTATGAATGGTGTAACTCACCAGTCATGAAAATATCATAAAGCATAAAACGATAGACTTTGCCATCAAGGATGAAAATAGCAGGCAATAAAAAAACATGTCAGCTAGAAACCAAATGATACCAATAAGTATTATAGAAGTTCAGAGGAAGAGGCAGCAGATGTAGACTCAGAAGAGTATGCTTTGACAGGGAAAGAGAGAACACTGTGTGGTGGGTGAGCAGTATTAGCAAAGATCTGGAAGTGGGGATTCCCACATGCTTTTAAAGGGATACTATCGAAACTACAATGGCACATTAGTAAACAAAAAACTCAAAGACAGTTGCCTTTGAATACGTAGCTAGAGGTAGAGTTGGTCAGCTTGGAATGATTGAATGGTAGAGCAAAACCTCTAAATGGTCGACCAGTTTGTCATTATTGTGGAGCTATTGATTAAAACTGGGGAATTCTCATACATTACATACACTGTAGCAATCATTTTGTTTGTTTTTTGAGAGAGAGAGAGAGAGAGAGAGAGTGAAAGTGCAGGAGTGTGCATTGTGAGTGGGGGAGGGGCAGAGAGAGAGAGGGAAAGAGAAAATGCCAAGCAGGTTCTGCGCTGTTAGTGGGGAGCCCCATATGGGGCTTGATCTCACAAACCGTGAGATGGTGACCTGAGCCAAAATCAAGACTCACGTGCTTAACTGACTGAGCCATCCAGGTATCCTACATAGCAATCATTTTAAATAAAAATTAGGGGTAGCAGGGCTTCATGTCTCAACTAACCTGAGACAAATGGTGAAAGCAGAATTTGAGATTGTCCATTGTCGGTTTTTCTACCACTTAATAGAAATGAAAGGCATCTTTTTTTCTCTCCCCACTTTTCCTGCTTAACCTTCTTCTTTAAATAAGAACATACTACTGGTTTTTCTGACTCTAGGAGTCATTTGTGATCTGTGATGGTTGGACTTTATTGAGCATTGTCAGAATGTACAGATACTGTAAATGGCAGCATCTCTGCCCATGGAGAGCTTTCTGAAACATGGAACAGACTCCAAAGCACCAAAAGTTAACCCATTTGGGTGACTCCTAAGATTGGTCCTATGGAAAGCAGCCCCAACTTTACCAACCTTACGGCGTCATGGAGGGAATCCACAGCAAATGGCCCACTGGAATCCTTTGGTTCTGTAACCAAAAGGTGGCCATTGCCAATCTCAGGCCCCAACTTCAAGACTGGAGGTCTGAAATTCATAATTTATAAGCTCAGTGGCAAATTACTTCCAACTGAACCTTTCTCAGTAAAACCCTCACCTCTGTCCATGTGTTTCCAGCTGTGCAGTAAGAAGAAATGAATCATTTCTGAAAAAATAACAATTGAATCAAGCCCTGTTTCTTCTTTCCAGACCGAACTCCAAACTGTTCGAATGAGGGATAGCTGGCAGCAGTGAACTTCCTCTTCATCTCTGCTTGCATCCCACTTCTGGTAGTTTGAACTTGTCTGGGTTCTCAATACTTTTTTTTTTACCTATAAATCATCGGGCAAGTGTTATTCGCAGTTACACTCTGGCTGTGTGCATGTGCACACACACACACACACATTTCATAATTCCTGGACAATGCACTCAGTCTAATCAAGTAATTCCTACTTTGTCAAGTCATTTATTTTGGGAACATTTACACTTTGAAAATTGCGTGTTGTTGTTGTTGTTGCTTTTTAACTTTATGACCGGCTTGACGATAGCAGATGGAGATACAGAGATAGCATTTTGGCTTTCAAAACTAAGCAATAATATTAGCTCTATACAGCCAAAATATTAGAGCACATGAGTAAAAGAAGGTATCTCCAAGTTGTTTGTTTTTTGTGCGTACTTCTCCCCTACAAGGTAGATATGTTTAAATTTCTGTCTTGCTAGAGATGATAACGCAAATTTCTGACATTTGATTGATATCACCTTTGGAGCCACAGTTTTAAGAGAGCACCGTGTTCATCTAATCCATTATAGAATATAAGCTGCTTCTTTTGGGGAGAAGGCTGGTTCACTTGTAATTGTTAATCCCCCTGCTGAGATCTGGGTATGTTAAAAAAGGAGGAAGAAGTCACTCTTTGGACATAATTGGGGATCTAATCTTCTATAAAAACCCTCCACTTGAGTGATACTCACCTGCTCCTGGCCCTTGGTGATACCTTGGGCTTTTTCACCTCTGCATGCTTGCTTACCCAAGTGCATTACTTAGGACCTTCTGTTCCTCTCCACCTTCTCTCATTGATTCCACCCAGGCTTCCAGCCCAGTGAAAACCCCACTGCCTTGGCAGGGTCCCCTGACCACACCAAACTGACTTGATGGCTTTCTCTTTTGAGGTCTCTACTTTGGCCCCTTGCCACTTTAGATTGTTTATCTTCTCATGTTAGTCTGTCCAATTTCCCAACTAGATGTGGATAGATGAATATCAAAGATGTTTAGACAGGTGATCATCTACTCCAAATTCTCAGTCTTTGGACTCCCGAACCAGCACTCTTTTGGCTTTCATGCTATTCCTTATTAATTTTACCACACCTACTAATTTTTGAGGGCAATGATTTATTCATTTATCAAGTCATTATTTATTCATCATTAAGCAGATATTCATTGAGTGTCTACTAGATGCCAGTTTCCATCCTGGGCACTGGAGATACAGTAGTGACCTTGAGAGAGTGACATTGTCCTCTCTCTTAAGGAGCATGCATTTTAGTGGAGGACACAGAAGAGACACAAGTAAGGAAACAGTAATTTTAGAAATTGACAGTGCTACCTATAAAGCAAGAGGATAAGCAGGGTGATAGACTAGAGAGAGGCGGTGGTGTGGGGAGGCTGTTACATTAGGTAGGGCAGTCAGCAGAGGCCTCTCTGAGATGGCACTTGATCTGAGATCTGAGTGATGAGCTGTGGTTGGTCTTGGGGAGATCTGGGAGAAGAGTGTTCCATGCAGAGTAAAGAGCAAGTGCTAAGGACCTACGTCAGAATGAGGTTGGTGTTTTAGAGGAGAAAAATATCAGTGTGGCTGGAGTGGGGACCAGCAAGAAGTGGGGCAGAAGTGGGCAGATGTTAGGTGGGACGGGGTCAGAGCATGACCTTTGTAGGCCAAGTGAAGAGTTTGCAGTTCATTGTCTGAGGAAGTGGGAAGCCCTGGAGGGCTTGATGTAGGGAAGTGACATTATATAGGAGTCACATTTGAAGCCTATCACTCTAGCTGTCAGCAGGGAGTTTTTTCCTTTTCTTTCTTTTATTCTTTGTCTTGCTTTTCCTTTTTGGAGGGTGTACACACCTTAACTTCCCGGCTGCATGAATTTTTACATATGAATATACCCATGTAACTACATCCATAGTAAGATACAGAAGAATTCCAGCACACCCCAAAGAGCTTTTTCATGCTCTGCCCAGTCATTACTTTCACCACTGTTAGGATGACTTCTACTACCACAGATTAGTTTTGCCTATTTTGGAACAAAATACAAATGAAATCATATAATAGCATGCACTCTTTTGTGTCTGGGACTTATTACCATGTAATATTTTCTGGAATGAATATCCTACAGTTTGATTTACTATTGGTGGACCTTTGGGATGTTTCCAGTTGGGGCTATTTGAATAAAGATTCTATGAACATCCTTGTACATGCGTTTTGGTGGACACGTATGCCCATTTAGGTTGGATATAAACCCAGGAGTGATATTGCTGGGTCTTGATTTATGTATTTAGTAGATACCATCAAACTGTTTTCCAAAGTGGTTGCACCAATTTACACTTCCACTAAAAATGCATGAGGATTCTAGTTTCTTCCCATTCTTACAGTCCTTTTACTTTTAGCCATTTTGGTGGGAGTGTAGTGGGTGGGGGTCTCATTGTGATTTTCTTGGGGGAAGATGAAGGGGCTGTTTCTCATAGGTGCTTATGATTATGTTGTTGATTGTAAGGTTTGGTTTGGAAGGTTTGGTCTTCAAGGCTTCCTGGCTTTCATTCCCAATTTCCAATACCACATTTCCCCCCACTGGTAGTACCCTCCAAGAGCAGTATTTTAAAAGCCATGCATGCTGATATGACATCATCAGGTCATTGTCTTTAAGGAATGTGATATTTCATCTTTTATAGGGTGACCCTATTCCAAGATAGAAGGGAAAATAGAAAACAGGGCCTAGAACTTGAAAGAGAAAATTTGGGTCAGGCTCCAGCTTAATGCAGTTTCCATTCTTGGAGCCAAAAGGCCTTCTAGTCAGTGCACAAAGGGAGTTGTTGGAGGAGTGGGGACTGTTGGTTTCATTATACGCTCATTATACCACTACATCAGGGTGTCTAGGATTTTGCCCTAACAATGAAATTAAGGGTGTTATGCTTCATTTCCTGTTGTGGAAAACAGTCTTTGGCTTAAAAAAAAAAGGGGGCTAATTGCATATTGTTTTAAAAAATTGGGTTGATAATTCATCATATCATAATTAAACTAATTAGAATGCTATTATTTTCCAACAGCTTTAATGAGGTCTTCCACTTGGCAGGGAACCTGTGAGACCAAAAAATATTGCCATTTGTTAAAAGATAGAGAAACTCTGATGACAAACGACTCTATTCAGCTGCATTTTGGTTAATAAGATTTATGCATTAATCTAGTTATACTTTGTTCCCTTGAGTTGGCAAACTTCTGAAGTTTTCCAATTCTCTACTGTGTCTCTCCTGTTCCCCACCCCCTTCTTCTCCTCAGAGAATTTCTGGCGTCTGAGTTAAAATAGGTGGAAACATTCTCTGTTTCCAGCCGAGGCTCCCCAGCTTGGTTGGAATGCTCGTCTGGTTGTAATAGAGCCTGCTTTTCAGCCAGCAACTCTTAAAATATCTCCTCGGCATATGAAGCAGAAAATAGAAGTTTGGGCAGCCTAGTGTCGGCTTGCAAGATGTTTCTTGCTGCTTGCTTTGGGGGGCACTGTTGCTCCAGTTTGAGAACTCCAGCGGGGCTCTGGTGAGTGATGGCTCTCCGTTGCGCAATTTTGTATCTGCACTCCTTGTCAAGTAATCATTACAAATGTTTCGTGGAGGAACGAGCTGGCTCTGAGCAAAGGTCTGCCTCTCTGAAGAAGTGAAGGCCTGAGGGGTGGGCATTGGTCGGTCGTGGTAAAATTTTCCCCTTTGACAGCGTAATTAAGTGCTAATTAACTAAATGAGTGTAAATGTTGAAGGCTGAGATAAATATCTACATTTCCTTAATCTATTTTTCCCTTCTAAAATTTGATAAAGGAAATTCGGATTTAATGGAGGATATATGTCAATTTTTTTTTTTTTTTAAGATTGCAAATCTGCTTAGAAGGAACTCAGATCCCCGGGTTTGGATTTCTACAGGAAAAGTTAGCAGCATATAAATATAGGAGAGGTACAATAAAATGCGGATGCGATATTGCAATAATTATGTTAAGAAGGCTTAGTGGAGCTACCTTTTTGAAACATCTGGTTTGTTTCTGTTCTTTCCACATCCTGCAGATGTTGCTGAACCCATGAAATATACTGACAGGAGAATACATTAGCTCACGGAGTCATTCCAATGAATAAAGCAAAGAGTAGCCTCTTAACTTTCTAAAAAACCTAGTTAGAAAAGAATTCTGCTTTCAGAGCAGGCAGAGATTAGGCCAATAATTGAGAGGGGCCCAGGGCCTTCTAAAAGTGTCAATAGTGATCTGTTCTTGCCAAAGGGGAAAAGAGACACTTTGTGGAGGGGCAGCCAGAGTAATAAATGGGAATCTTTGTAATTCTAGTACTTTCTTATTACCTTCATGGTTAGTGATTAAAAATAGGGCTGAAGCAGGGACAAGGGAAGCCCACTCCTTCTGTGCTCAGTCCTAGAGCTTTAAGCTGCTGAGCCCATCTTGAGTTCAGCGACTCTGCCTCTCCTCCTAGCCTCTGGAGCTCCTGGTGAGTCTCAGAGGCAGGTAGACTGCTCCTGCGGCTGAGGCAAGTGCCTTGGGAAGGGGACGCATAATTGAGGTACCATCTGTGGCATGGGGGCTGATGACAGCTGCAAGACGCCCTGACACTCCTATGTCAACACCCTCCCCAGGCGGGAAAAGACAGGGGCAGGCACATGTACGCTGAGCCTTAGGGAGAACAGACATAGCCATCCTTGAAGGGGAGGGCCTGGGGAGTTTGAGTTTATTAAATAGGAGTTGGTTGCCTATGAGATTAACACCCTGAAATAAATGCAAAGTTAAGAAATATTCTGGCCTCCAGCCCACTTGGCAGGAAGATTAGAAACCTGGAATGGTCAGAAAGACAAAGCCTTAAAGGGCCAATGTCACGTTTAGTTTCTGGCTGTCTGTGATCTCTAAATTTCCCCACCATTTACATCACTCCTTTGGTTTACGGCATCATGTGTTCAGAAGACCCCTATTAAAATGTGTAACAGATGTTTTTCTGGCCACCAGCCTGGTAGACAAGAAGAACTCACTCGTATAAACTCATCTATGAGAAACTAGTGCTTCTCTGGTTCAGCTCTGAATTTTTGAACTCCAGATACTGACATCCACTCCTATTTGCCTTCTTCCCTCTGGGGCAAAGGGATAAATCTCTGGGATGTTTCACAAAAGACTGTTTCTTGCATGTTCTCACAGGGTTTCTAGCTTCCTTTGGGTCACCGAGGAGGGGTCTCTACTGCTTGCACCAAATCCTTCCATTTCAGCAATGATTTTGTGTACGGTTCCACCAGGCAGACACCTGGCTCTTGGCTGCACCATTACTCCTGCCCTGGGTCAGCAGAGGTCTCTTCTGAAATTTCACAAGAGCTCTGCCTCCTCAGAGAATGATTTTAAATTTCCTCAGCCTTTCTCCCCACCAGTGCTACACCTCCCTTCCCTTTTTCTTTGGCAACTGGCTAATTTCTGTTTTTGATTTTGCAGCCATATTTCCCTATGCTCAATCGACAGATTAAACAGATATGACTAGGTTTTAATCATCTTTGGGAACTTTTGACACCAACGTTAAATGTGTTACTTGAGGAAAGAGGTTTAGCATCATTGTCGTTATCATGATAATAATTTTTAACATTTATACCACCTTTTAGACTGAATGGCATGCTTTCCCATATATTATTTCTGCTGATTCTCCAGGCAATACTGATATAGGCAGAAATTACAATGTTGAGGCTATAGGTGAAGAAATCAATGCTCACATAAAGTAAAGCTATTTGTTCAAGGTCATACAGCCAGTGAAAGTGGGATTCAACGCATTTTAGATTCTAAGTTCAGTGCTTTTCCAGGGCATGGTGAGCCCTTATTAATAATTTAACAAGGTAGGAACTTAAAAAGATAGGCCATGGAATGGGAATGCTTTTGTAGGGTAGGGTAAGTATGCCAAGAATTCAAGAAAGTAGGGAATCTAGACAGAAATACAGACATGGTGTCTAGAGCTAATTTTCTTTAAAATGTGTACTGCAAGATTCCAATAGGTGTATTGTTAGGAAAAGAGTTCCATAGCCAAATAGGCTTTATAAATAGAAAGTTAAACAAAGTCATGAAAATTTCTTGATTACAGCACTCTCAGAGACTTGGACATGAATTATAAATTCCCAAGGCAAGGATCGGATATACTATGACTATTCTGCAAACATATTTGACGTGGGGCCCTTCTTGACTGAAGCATCTCATGAGATACACTTTGGGGAAAGCTGGTCAGAAACACCAGCATTTACCAGCTGAGAAGTGAGTCAGTCAAAGAGGGGAAAGATAAGAACTCTTCAGATGTCAGGAAAAGATCTAGACACCATGTTTATTCTGCTAATTACTGAATCACGGAGTTGTATTGTCCACTTTAGTAGGCTCTATGTTAAGGTCCTACAAGGAGTAAAACTGGTATGTCAGTATTCCAGATGCAAGGTTTTATTGGGAGAGGAACTGGCAGGACTGAGGGAGGTGACAGTGTAAGTGAGAGGAACACGAGGAAGGAGGGTGGGAGAGCAGGCTCTAGTCTTGAATGTTTCTAGTCTTAGCTGTATGACCTTGGTCAAGTCACTACACCTTCTGGGCCCCAGTTCTCTCAACTATAAATGAACAGAATGGACTAAATGGTTCCTCCTTGGATGAAGATTTAATGATTCTATAAATAGACATTATATGTTAGAGGGTGATAGATGTTTCAGGTGGAGACAGATTTGGAAGTTGATTTCTTAAGGAATGTTATGTTAGTTTAGCATTGCCAGAGGGGAATGGTGAGAGATCAGGTGGAGTCAGGAGCAGGTTGTCTTGTGGATAACAGCAGACAAGGAGCATGCCATGTTACCTCCATGTTTTAAAGTTTTAAAGTCAAATTTCAAAGTCATTGGTGCCAGAGCCTCAATCTGAAAGGCAAAGAGTCACTAGATAGCCATTGCTGGCTTTGAAGGGAAAATAGAGCTTACCTGGCTAGCAGGGGAGTAAGCTTTGGAGAATAAAACCCAAGCCTTCTTTCCTGGAGGAATGAAAAAGATTAATCAGAGAAACTGCTGAGAAGGAAGACGAAATCATCAAAGAGATGAGGAGGCTCAGTATCAGGAATTGGCAGAAGACTCAAGGAAATGGAGGATGATAATGAAACTGAGTGTGAGGGGAGCTAATGGAAATGGGTCAGGAGAGAGACTGGAGGATTAAAAAAACATAAAAATACCCCAGTGAAGGTGGCTTCCTTGTGAACAGAGCTTGACACCCAAGACACAAGGAGGGGGCTGATTTGATGTCCTTTTCCACTCAAGACTCAAAAGGTATAAAAATCTACTCCCACACTGATCTTTTCAAAGAGATGCTGGTCAGGGGCATGAGATACACTGGAGATACAGGAGACATTCATGGTCTGAGCCTAAAAGTGGTTCTGGCCCAATAGTCCTTGAGTCTTTGAGTGTGACAGAGGATTTGAATTTGACTTCTATCCATGATTGAGTCCCTGGATGATCTGAAAGTCATTTCTCCTCTCAGAGGTTTGCATTCACTGCAAAACAAAGAGCTGAGGACTGGGAAAATTTGATACAAAGGCCAGTACTTCTAGTAGGACAAGGTTAAAGCCCACATACCTTAAAATCTGAAGTTCTGGGCCTCTGGCAATTCTGGCTGCTTAACTTCTCTGTTCTACAGGTTGCCATGATACCTTTGCTGATAGGATATAGAAAACAAGGTAACACAAGGTTACCTTAATGATAAATGTTTGTGGGATTGGATATAGGAAAGGAAGGCAGTAAGTTGTGAAATTTATGGCAGCCTTACACTGCTTGACCAGATCCTGCCTGGACAACTTCTGCCTGCATGGAGGGAGTGGGGCCTCAGCCATCACCCAGAAGTCAGTGCAATGCAGAGTTGTTCTTTGTTCTGTTCTTCTCTAATCTCAGTAAACTCTGCAACATCTAAATGAAACAAGTATTAGGTTGACACATGTTAGAAGGCTCCTGTAACTCACTCCTTTGTTTAGGAGCTTTAGAATTCCTTAGCAGATTCAGTGCTCAGGGATTTTGTGTAGCAGCAGTGTCTACACTGGGCAGCATAAAACACAACCACAGTATTTAAGGAAAGCATCCTAATAGAAGGCATACAACCCAAGAAAAAGCCTGTGTGTTCCCTGCCTTAATCACTCATTACAAACAGAAAGGTCTTTCCATGGGCTTGTTAGCAGGCTGGACCATAGTGAGAAAAAAAAAAAAAAGGCACATACATGGCCATGTCTATCTTTGAAGGGTACATAAGGGGCATACTCTCATTTAAATAGGGAAGAACATTTTCTTAGAAAGTCCACGGGAAAATAATATACTTGATTTGATCTGTGTAGGAATAATTCTATCTCAAGTTGTGTCTAAGGAATTACAATGGTAGACTGAAAAGTGAAAAAGTCAGCTAGGGAACTAGACACCTTAAGTACATGATTCTTTTTTTTTATTAAATTTTTAAATGTTTATTTATTTTTGAGAGAGAGAGAGCGAGAGAGAGAGCATGAGAGGCAGAGGGGCAGAGAGAGAAGGAGACACAGAATCGGAAGCAGGCTCCAGGCTCTGAGCTGTCAGCACAGAGCCCGACCCGGGGCGCGAACTCACGGACTGTGATATCATGACCTGAGCTGAAGTCAGAGGCTTAACTGACTGAGCCACTCTCAGGTGCCCCAAGTACCCAATTCTTTAGCAGAATACACAACACATGTCTGTGTAGCTGATTAGCACTTTAGTCTTAGAGAAATAATGGGTCCTTATCACCATAGGTACCTGGATCTCTGTGAATAAATGGGTAAGAACAACCCATCCAAACTTATCTCACATGAGCTGGCTAGAAGGTTGGGCCTGTCTTGCCCTGAAATAGCAAATCTATCTTTTTTTTTTTTTTTTTTTTTTTGGGACAGAGAGAGACAGAGCATGAACGGGGGAGGGGCAGAGAGAGAGGGAGACACAGAATCGGAAACAGGCTCCAGGCTCCGAGCCATCAGCCCAGAGCCCGACGCGGAGCTCGAACTCACGGACCGCGAGATCGTGACCTGGCTGAAGTCGGACGCTCAACCGACTGCGCCACCCAGGTATCTTTAGGCAAAGGCTGGCTTTTCCTTCCTGACACTCATGTGTTCAGTGGTTTAAGAAATAAATGTGAATGCAAAAATGGGCAATACCAGGCAATTTACATTTCCTTTTCCTGATCAAGGAACAGCACAACATTGACTTTCTTCTCTCTAGAGCCTCACTTCTCACCAGCTGTGAATGATTTTTTCCCCTTCTCTTAGGAGTCTCTTCTTTCTTCCTGTGGGACTAGCTCCTCAAGGGCAGAATTCATATCCTATTGCCTTGTTCTCCAGTGGCTGCCTTGGTATTGTGCACATAGGAGGTGTTTAATAGATATGGATTGGGTAAATAATGCTCTCTCTAAAAACTGTATAGACTTTTCAATGCTAAGACATACCAACCTGCTCCAGCCCCTCATGTTTTCTTCTTTACATTTCTTTAGCTTCCTCTTTTTATCTCTTACCACCTTTCCTGCCACTTGAAATTCTTCATGCAGGTTGGAATAAGGAGATACAGTGTGGAGTCAGCTGTTCTTTACCTTTTTGTCTGTGCTATAGACTGAAAGTTTGTATCCCCCCACCCCAAATTCATATGTTGAAACCAGATTCCTAAATGTGATAATATTGGGTGGCCGAACCTTTGTGAGGGTGGTGTCTTCAGGAAGGAATTAGTGCCTGAATAAGAGAGACCTCAGAGAATTCCCTTGCACTTTCCTCCATGTAAAGATACAGAGAAAAGATGGCTGGCTATGAACAAGGAAGTGGGTTTTCTCCAGACACCAAATCTGCTGGTGCCTTGATCTTGAACTTCCCAGCCTCTAGAACTGTGAGAAATAAATTTCTGTTGTTTTTAAGCTGTCCACTCTATGGTATTCTATCACAGTAGACCAAAAGTTCAAGATAATCCCTTTCTCATCATGAAGTTTTCCCTTCTGATCCCTATAGGAAATCACATACAAAAATAGCAAACAAAATCTTGCAATGTTCTGATAGCTGTGTTTCTGTTCTGTAGCTCTAACTCCCTCTGAAGTGGCTAGTGAAAGAACTTGCTTTATTGTTGTAACCTGAATATAACTAACGTACCACATGGCCTTGTCTATGCATAATATAGATTTAAAGAAAGAGCAGTATGTCAGAGGAAAAATAATAGAAAGATGTTTAAATCTGTCTAATCTCATAAAACAGGGGTTGGCAATCTATAGCTCCAAGGCCAAACCTGTTGTTGTTTTTTAATGATGTTTTTTTCTTTTTTAAACATCTTTATTGTTACCAATTCTGAAGGGTTAAATTCAGTCTAGGTTCTGTTATCTATGGATTTGAAAAAAAAAATTATCATTGAAAATGTTAAGGTTATTTCTTTAAAAATTTCTCCTAGGCTCATTTTAGAAAACTGGAGACTTCGAGAAGTGGTTTGAGGTCTCCAATACAATAGACCAGCAATCTTTAATAAAGAAAAGAAATAAGCAGTAACAAAAAAATGTACTCTTCTTGAAAAAGCAATCTCAGCCTCATATACCCAGTTCTTGTGGTACAGGATGGGGTTGCGCTAAAGTGGAACCAGCTCATTCTGTTGTCCCAGGGGCAGCAGTCATCATGCCTCTCTTCCCTTCTGAATGCAGAGTAAAACAGTGGTCAGGCTTCTCTTTCAGTTACAGTGATTTTATTTTGTTTTATTATTTTTTTAGCGTTTATTTATTTTTGAGAGAGAGAGAGAGAGAGAGAGAGAGAGAGAGAGAGAGAGAATGGGAGGGGGCAGAGAGAGAGGGAGACACAGAAACCGAAGCAGGCTCCAGGCTCCGAGCTGTCAGCACAGAGCCCAATGTGGGGCTTGAACCAACAGACCGTGAGATCATGACCTGAGCTGAAGTTGGACGCTCAACTGTCTGAGCCACCCAGGCGGCCCTCAGAGTGACTTTAGTTGAAGGAAGAGTGTGTCTCAAGCTAGCTTAAGTAAAAGGAGAAGTTACTGGAAAGGGTACATATGGTCCAACAAGGAGCTGGAATCACTTGGAAGGCAAGCACAGCAGGTACAATAGAGCTTTGGGCAGCTGGAGCTACAGGACGGCTGTGGACTCAAATGGCTCTGGAGTTTCATGGTTGCAGTTTGTAGACCTTCTTTTCACAGCCACTCTCTGCCACTGTCCACTTTCCGCCAAATCTCTTCACATTCTGAGTTCAAATTCTTGAGAAAAGGAATTAGACTGAATTCTTTCAACTCTAGTTGCCAGGTCACACCATGGGCCAATTCATAGGCTTTTGATTGACTGTAATCCAGTCATTGGCCATCTCTGTGCAAAGACTGACCTTAATGCTGCTTCATCCTTCAACGTGGGGTTCTGAGTAGGACAGGTCGAGCAGGGGAGGAAGGGTCACAGCAGGCACACTGACTGACACATATACAACCATCCAGGCCTAGGCTGACATGCGCACAACTTATATCTACATTGCTAGAAATGTCCCTGCCTGTTATTATCTAAACATTGTGCATGCAATTTTGGGCTCATCTATGACCTCCCAGCAGTGATGCAATCCAAAAATTCTATCTGCATCCAGAGGCCACCAAAGCTGCAGTTTTGTCTCAAAAGCCACAGCCTCCTAGTAATGTTCATTCCTCCCTTGACTCCGTTTTGATCCTATTCAGACCATCACTCTTACGTACACACACACACACACACACACACACACACACACACACACACGTATGAAACGTAATGCATGGAAAAAAATCATATACCCTAGGAGGGTATCTCTATTCTCCAGACGAATCATTCACAATTAACACCTTATATTTTTATTTTTCCTGGTAGTTACAATGATACCTTTTAAAAATATACTTTATATTCCCTCATTTCTTGATTTTCAAACTTACAAAATTGTTGTCTTCTCTATTTGAAAGTTGAGGAGTCTAATATTCCTACAATATTTTCTTTCTTTCTCACTCTACCTCTACTCTCCAAAGTTTGTTAATGATGTTGTTGTTTGTAACAACTACATTCTGTTCTGTAGCCAAAATTAAATCTACTGTGTCAACTGGCTGATCCTAAAAATTGAAAATCAACAAACAATATTTTAAATCAACATTATGTATTTTTCAAATCCAATGTGTGTTTCACCTGAACTTTGAAGACAACCACTATTTTCTAGAATTCAGTATTACTGATAAGTCCCATGTACATCTCATGGTCTTCTCTTTGTAGATAAGTATTTTTGGTCTCTGTGGAGTTTTTTAGGATTTTTTTTTTTTTTGATCCTTGGAATGTTTATCATTTGAATGTGTCTAGATAGTGGACTTTTCCCATATACTGTACCCCACACAGTAGTTGTGTATTGTTACTTAAGGAAGTCAAATCTTCTTTAGTTATGTCTTTGATAATTTCTTCTTTACTGTTTCTGTTTTCTCCTGGAAGGCCTTATATTTTCTATCCTTGTCTTTTTATCTATTTTTTGGTAGAGTTTCTAACTTTTTCTTCCTTATTGCTAACTTAATCTTCACATAATTTTATTTTATTAACTCTATCAATGATTCTTGTTTTGGTACATTTTTAAAATAGTTTTATTGAAACAGCCACATTTGTTTATGTATTCTCTATGGCTGCTTTCAAGTGACAGTGGCAAAGTTGAGTAGTTGTGACAGATACTGTAATGTCCTAAAAGTTGAAAATTTTACTGTCTGACCCTTTATAGAGAATGTTTTCCGACCCCCATCTTAGTAGATGCCAGGGTGGGGGTGAGTAGAACATTCTTAATGTATAGGAAAACACTTTTCCCCTATTTCTGTCACATGTAGTGACCTTTATAGGGACAACTGCTGGACTCTCAGAAAAGAAAATAATCTTTTTTTCTCTTAACTTCCTGTCAAAAATTCCTTTTTGAAATCCAGCCTAGGTAGCTCCTAACTTCATCATCCTCACTTACGTTCTTTTGAATAAAATCCTTCCAACCACTAGTAATTCTCATTTATTTTTTCCCTAAATACCAAAAACTCTACCCTGACTCTGCTCATTCTAGTTGTCAGCTCTTTCTACTGATTATCACAAATTGTTTATCACTAACAACCCAGAATTCACGCCAAGGGAGTCCTTTTTAGGAGGGGTGTGTAAAGAGGAGGCTGATAGGCTGGTCAAAACTATGTAATTTGTTCTTGTTACATAATGCATCATTTGATGGTGGTTAGGAGGTGAGGTTCACCAGCAACTTACCTTGCACTCTGAGCCTTTTCATATGAATTCAGAACTCTCCATGGGGCCCTCTCTTCTTGCATGCAGCCTCTTAAAGATTACTACCCACTCTACTCACATGGGTCCCAGGTGGAAAATCTCCCCTCTAGGGCTTTCTGCAGGGGATATCCACTTCCTAGGGCCTCTGTTCCTCTCAGTCAGAGTGCTTGAAGGACATTTCCTCATTCCTCTCACGTCTTTGCCACGCATGTTTGGTGTGTGGGTGTGTGTGTGTGTGTGTGTAATGCACACCCATACATGGTTTTTAGTAATTTTTTAGTATTTTTTTAGTAATAATTTCTTTTTCTGGTTTTGAAAGTGAACTTTCTTCACTGCAAGGAAAGTTAAAATACAAAACTGTATAAATAAGAGAAAAATCAGTTATAATCCCATATACAGAGGTAACCAGTATTAACATTGGGGTACATAAATTTATAATTATTAATCTGTTAGTATGTATGTGAATGTTTACATACTTATACACACACAATATTAAATCCAATTTCTGTATAGAGTATATACTTAGTTTTGTATTTCTTTTCATTTAGTGCTGTATCCCGTGTTTTTGCTTTCGGGTTTGTACGGCTGTACACTGCTTTGTACTTGAATAATTGTTTTCCTGAGGGGAAATCAGGTTTTTTAGTCAGACCATAAATTCCTTGAGTGCAGGGAGAGTTTTTTTCTTTTTTATCTCCTTCTCCTTTCCTCACCCTCCATTCCTATTCCCACCAGCAACTAGTATCATTTAGGAGTAAAGAATGAGTGTTTGAAAAGTATTTTCTGAGTAGGGTTGAATAGAATGACATGTGAAGCACCCATAGGAGGAAACCTGAGTGCCTGATCTTCCTCTCTTGTTCTTGCCACACAGAGAAAGTCACAGCTTGAAACGAGCCGCGAATGGTTCTTTGGCGGGTGCACAGCAATACACCTGCTGAGTTACGAGCCTGATGAATCATTTGCCTGGTTATCTTGCTAGTCATGCTGAACTGAATGCCACTTTTCAAACCCAGCAGGTCCAAACCAAGGCTCTTTCCTTGCTTTGGTTTTGGGTTAGTGTTTTCTCTGCAAATAGTCTCCCTATCTTGTTTTAAAAATCTGTAATAATGGACTTACAAAAACAGTATTCAAAGAATACCTCACTATTCTTGCTTTTCTAATAAGAGTTTTATTACATATTGCCAAGGAAATTAGATTTGGCCCCTTGTTTTATTTATACATAAAACCAAGCAAAGATATCAACCATGGGATAAATTAATAACAAGGCATAACCCTGCCAGATATTTCCTTTGGGGGACAAACCAAACAACAAAACCACCCTCCCAACACTTGTCTTTATCTATTTCATTACATGCTTTGGCAAGTCTGAATGGCCTGCTTGTTTAACTGACCTAATGGTTTTGTTTATGTTTTTTTCTTAATTTACTCCTTTGCAAAAGTTAATGTCCCTTTGCTTTAGCATCCAAATTTCTCTCTTCTGTCCCAGTCTTCCTTATAGTTCCCGGTCTCTTCCCCATTCCTTAGATGAGGAACTGCAAGGGTCACTGAAATTAATGAAAAACACAATCGCAACAACATGAAACTAGAGGCCCAATTTAGCTCTAAGGGGCTCCGTTTGGGTGTATCATGTTGCGTTATATGATGTAAGGGCTTCATGTGGGTTAATCAAAATGTAACCTCAACCCTTACTCAAATCACCTGTTGGACTGCTGTTTGCCCGAGGTTGAGCCTTCCTGCTGCTGCTGGGTCTGTAATGCATTTAGCTAATAATAATCCCTTCCATTTGGGAGAGTGCCTTCTACTTTTCAGAGCTCTTTCACCTCTATTATCTCATTTGATCCTTACTCAGCCCTGGGAAACATTTCCCATTTTACGGATGAGGAAACCCAGAATAAACTGACTTGCTCGTGGTCACAATCCCAGTCTCCCCAGTTTTTCGCTCTCCCAAATATAAATAAGTCCCTAAAGTTTAGGCAGCTTTTTAGTGGTTCTACTTAACACCACTCAGTACATTTTCTTACAGTTAAAAAAAAAGAAAAGAAAAGAAAAGGCAATCATATTAAAATGTTGCCCAGGATCTTATATTAAAAACTGAGTTCTCATTTCAAGTGCCATATTCCACAATCTGTGGTTTAAAGATACCTAAAGCTGGAAAGAAATTTGAACATCACCTAGTCTATACCCTGGCCTCTCAGTCCTAATTTTCTTTTTCTTTTTTTTTTTTTAAGTGTATTTGTTTACATTTGAGAGAGAGAAAGAAAGAGACAGAGAGACAGAGAGAGTTTGAGTGGGGGTGGGATTGGGGGAGGGGCAGAGAGATGGGGAGAGAGAGAGCATTCCAAGTAGGCTCTGTGCTGTCAGTGCAGAGCGGATGCGGGGCTCAGACTCACAAACCATAGATCACGAACTGAATAGAAAGCAAGAGTCACTCAACCGACTGAGCCACCCAGGCACCCTGTATTTTCAAACTGTCATAGATTGGGACAGTTTGACCTCAATTCTACTGGAACATTTTTGCCGTATCCTGTGTATAGCCTTTCTCTGGTCCAACTACACTTGTAGTAAGAAATTTCTATTAGAACTTACCAAATCCTTTCCTCTGCAATTCGAGCCACTTTCACCTCATTCTGCTCTCAACACAGTAAGCAAACAGCTCTTCTCTTCTTTTATCCTGTATCAGATTCTCATTCCCTTCCCTCCCTTTCCCCAAATTTGAGTTTTTTTGCATTGGATCAAGATGATTTATGACCTGAAGGAGGTGGACATCCAGGAACTTATTTTTCTGATAAAGGTATAAATTCTGTAACAAAATACCTAAAAGTCTTGGCAGCAGATTGGTAGCCAGAGTAAAATCAAACTGTCATCTCTTTGGGCCATGTTTCTTGAGACTCGGTTTCAAAGAATTCAGAGGCACTTATGTGCACACCCAGGAGTAGGGGTGTGAGATGGCCCCAATCACATGCAAGCTTCCCTGTGGTTAAACCAAGCTGCAGAGCTGTGAATTGTATATAACTCACACAATCTCATTTCCCGCTTTATGTTTATTTCCCTTTTGTCATCCTCTAGCTTCTAATAAACTCTTGTTTAAATGCTTCTGCCTCACATTGGTTGTGCTATAGGAAATTCGGGAAAAGGTTAAGTGTCTGTGCTTGGGACAGAATGTTGAAGAGGGAGCAGCTTCTTTTGCCTCTGAGGTTAACATAGTTGAGCTAGATAGTCACGGGAGGGCTGAATTTTAGATGTGAGAGACAAAATTGTGTGGCTTAATCATCTGTCTCTGTTGGAGAGCATCCTTCCTCTGCTTATCTCGAAGGACCTACATTATATTTTACTGAGGATGATTGTAGCATTTTTTGCATAAAGAACCTTATTCTTTTTTTTTTTAATTTTTTTAACGTTTATTTATTTTTGAGACAGAGAGAGACAGAGCATGAACGGGGGAGGGTCACAGAGAGAGGGAGACACAGAATCTGAAACAGTCTCCAGGCTCTGAGCGGTCAGCACAGAGCCCGACGCGGGGCTCGAACCCACGGACCGTGAGATCATGACCTGAGCTGAAGTCGGACGCTTAACCGACGGAGCCACCCAGGCGCCCCATAAAGAACTTTATTCTTAAACCAGTTTGCAAATTTACTGAGTGCTCCAACCTATGCAATGTATATGAAGATTCAAAGAATCATGTGATACTTTTTCTGCCTTCAGGGAGCTAATAGTCAACAGGTTGGATACGCCTGAAACATCAATGACTATGATGTTGAGTGTAGCAGGGACGTAAAAGATGCTTTGAGTAGCCACACAGTAAAAGGATCACTTTCAGGTTCTGGTAGGGGGAAAGTAAGGCAAGACTCCCAGTACTGGTGGCATTTGAACTGGGTCTGGGAGGTCAGGAATTTCTAGCTGAGGAGTTGGCCTAGGCAAAGACAGAGGCAGGACATCTTTAGGATTCAAAGAGGAACATGTAACGATTCATGTAAAGGAATAGTGAGAGAAGAATTTGGATAGCGCGATTATGCCAGATCGTGGATGTCATGGGAAGATGTCATGGAAGGCTTTGCGTGACAGTGTCAGTAATTCCCACATCATTCATTCACTTGCTGGTATATATGGTGAATTCTGAACACAGTGGCAGATTCAGGAGCATTATGCTGTGGGTAGTAGAGTAGAAAGAATATGGACTCTGTGGTCAGACAGACTGAGTGAAAATCCTTTGTGTACTGCTTGCTGCTGTGTGACTTTGGCAAAGTTATACAACCTTTCTGGGCCTTTATACTTCTGTAACATGGAGGGAAATTTAAATGCCCTCATCTGGCTATTGTGAGGATTAAATAAGGATATATGAAAAGTATAAGATACACCAGGCATGTAAAAATATTTGAATTCATTTTTATCTTTTTTCTGAGAATTGGCAGAATATTACCCAGAGAGTCCCTGCAAGCCTTCCCATATGTACCTGCAATCCTGGGATGAAACAGTTTGATCTTTATCCATTCCCTGACATGCAGCATAGCCTTTTACCTAATAGCCCAGAGGTGTATTGTAGATTCTAGAGTATGGGTGGATAAAGTATAGCCCTATAGCCAAAACTGTGCTGGTTTCCTGTTTCTGAATGGCTTGGGAACTAAGAATGGTTTTTAATGATTGAGGGAAAAAAAAAAAGATTTTGTGACATGGAAAAACTACATGAAATGCAAATTTCAGTGTCCATACATGAAGTTTTATCAAAACACAGCCACATTCATTCATTTACATATTACCTGTGTTACTGGTTTCTGCTTATACACTCAGAGTTGAGTGGTTGTGACAGAGATTGTATGGCCTGAAAAGCCTAACATATTATCTGACCCTTTACAGACATATGACAAACCTTGGTCTAGATCATATCCTTCCTAATTCCTGTTCCAAGAGTTTTGGTGAATCTATCCAGTATGAACACTGGTTAAAGAATAGCAGGAAATTCTTAGCGTGTCCATTTTAGATCTCGTAAGTTTGTTTGAGGAAATGTTGTGCTGAGCAATGTTGGCTTACTCTCCAGAATGAGTTTCCAATGTCCCCAAACTCAAACTGCTTATTGCCTGCTCTCCATGGGAACATCATAGAGACAGGTAAAAGGAGTATTTGACCCGTTATGTTATTTTAATATGTAAAGCTGGGCCTAAAGTGTTAGTAGTGGAGAAAAATTTGTTGTGAAGTTTATTTTTTTAAATTTTTTTTGCATTTTTTTTCAATATATGAAGTTTATTGTCAAATTGGTTTCCATACAATACCCAGTGCTCATCCCAAAAGGTGCCCTCCTCAATACCCATCACCCACCCTCCCCTCCCTCCCACCCCCCATCAACCCTCAGTTTGTTCTCAGTTTTTAAGTCTCTTATGCTTTGGCGTTGTGAAGTTTAAATGAACAGTTTGTTTAAAACTTTTAGAGCGTCAAAAGTCAGAAAACAGCTAAGGTGGAAGGAAAAGAAAAAGCCTGTTGCTTTCCAAGTTGAATTCAAGCTCTGATACCTAGGGATAATACCAATGATTATTTTTTGTAAGAATGAAACTTCTCTTCTGAACAAGGTTAAGGGTATAAACATCTTCAGGTTGCTTGTGGTTGCTGCTAATGTAAACCTGGCTCCATTAAAGCCTAATCTACCTTATCCTATCCTTGGATGGACTTCAGTATAGTGATCAGCAAAGAAGGACACTGTGATAGTCATGATGTTTGAGGAGCCATACCTTCCTCTGTCATCACTAGAGCTAGTTTCATTCTAAAGAAACCCATGCTGAATGTCCTTCACCTATAGCCAAAATGGAGTTTTCATAGTGCTAAGTTACTTAAAGGATGCCTGAGCAGACAGGGCTTGGAATACAATCTGTGGATACTTGTAAATACTCCTTTGGGCTATTTAAAACCACTAACATCACCTCACTAACTCATTCATCTATTGAATTTTATCAATTAATTATCATTTACTGTTTAATAATAGCCTATGACAAATTCCTTTCTCTTTCTTTCTTTCTTTCTTTCTTTCTTTCTTTCTTTCTTTCTCTCTCTCCATCCTCCTCTTTGTTTCTCTCTCTCTGTCCCTTTGGATAAGGTGATCACAAAACCTAAGTGGTATGGACCATAACAGACTTTCAGTAGCTTACAAATTTATAACCAGGATAAACACAGGGTGCTCTTGGACCAAGAAGAGAAATACCAGACCCTGACTGGGAGGGTAAGGAGGACTTTTTGGAAAGATAACAGTTGGGCTGAGAACTGAAACTTCACTCAGAATTTGTTCTATGAAGAATACAATGAAGAACTATCATCCTCAGTGACTAGAACCCTGTGGGTGAAGAGCTAGAGGTGATTGAGCTCTGGGTGTCTGGGCACCCACAAGGAAGTCAGTGTGGCTGGAGGACAAAGTATGAGGTGGGGCTGGTACTGGGACGCTTGGTTGGAGAACAGTAGGTACTTTTTATCAATGACTGTATGTCATGCTGAGGAAATGAATTTTTACTTGAGGGCAAGGGAATAGCATAATCAGGTTAGTATTTTAGAAAGATCATTAAGAACCAGTGTGAAAAATGAATTTGAGTGGAGCACATTTAACTGGTTTTTAGAAGGCCAGTAATCCAAGTAAGAGAAACAGAGCAAGTTGGAACCTCTGGTGGAAACCGGGCTTTCTCCTTTTAATCACTGACCTTTGTCTTTGCACTTACCTACTCTCTGTGTTCTTTATACAGATCTACAATCTGTTTCTTCCAGTGGCTTTGAGGACTGGAGAGGAGAGATTATGTTCAGGTTCTGAACCAAAACCAAAACCAAAACCACAGCCAAACCAAAACCAAACAAAAAACCCAAAGTAGTATCCCAGAAGTCTAGTCTAAGAATTTCTCTAACATGGACGGATTTGTTTGGTTGCGGGGTGGATGTAATTTACCTTGGGTTTGACATTTTAACTCTTAATTTCATGGGCTACTTCAAACATTATAATCAAGGATTAAAAAAAGGATTTGGGCTGGGAGACAAGAAAGTTGGGTCTAGTCCTAGTCTGTTATGAACCAGCTATGTGTCCTTCAGTGTTTCCCTTAATTACTGTAGGCCTGCTCTCCTGTATACCTAATGGAGTAGTAGACAAGACAATTTGAGTAGTTTCCCTATTCTATAATTTGAAAATCAATTCTTTGGGGAATTTTGACAAGCATGAAATGTCTTTATGTGAACTTCCCCAGGGATGCGGAGCCGCTAAGATGAGCCCTCACAGCTTCGTGTCCACTCTGCCACACACTCAGAGCATCAGTTTTTGGTTTGCTTTTAAAATTAATCTATTGAAAGACACATGAGACCTGTAGCTCTCCTGGGAAATAGAGTGGCTTAATGTATTAGTATTATTCTGATGGGATAGGCTGCTGAGATCAAGATACAGGTTTTAAAGTCATGGAAACATTGCATTTTTGTTGCATTCCTATGTAGGAAAGATAAACATTTCTTTTTCTTCAAGTGGTGCTTATGTTATCCACCAGAAATGTGATTGATAACGTACAAGCGGGAGGTGATAGTATATTTATATGAGACCCACACAAGGTAATCCCACATGGAGAAATATCCTATAACAAAACCATTAAGGATGGCTTGGCCAAAGTGTTCCTTTTCCTCAAGGAAAAATATATCTTTTAATAACTGAATAATTCATCTATTTTGATTCTTCAGACTAGATTATGACCTGAAGTTACTGCAGTACTACAGGAAATCAAGTTTGATTTTGTAATATAGTCAAATGAGTACTTTAGAGTGCTATGTCTGAGATCAATAAGGAAGCAGTAACTACATTTACTGTCATATGATGATATTGATGTAAAAACATAATGGTCAAAATTATAAAATCAATTTCATAATTTAATCAGAAATGTTTATTGATACTGTTAAAGTTGAATTCAATAGCTTCTGGTATGTAGTTAATTTCCTACCTGTCAGAAAAATGTATTGAAATGTTCTTTCTTGAAGATGATTGGAGTTAATTCAGTAGAGAAAACAGCAAAGTTTCATGCTAATAGATAGAGATTTCTTCTCTCTCCAGCTCTCGGTGGTGAATGCTGGAAGCTTTTTGTTTTGTTCTTTTAAATATGACAAAACAAGGAAATATCCCATCAGCCACCCAAGTGGTTGGGATGGTCATCCTCTATAATCGAGTGCTTTCTTGGGATGAAGACACAGTTTGAACTTTACTGTAAAACTGTAGAAATGAATAGGCAACACATGTATAGAGGTATGAGAGATGTGTGAATCTTCAGTAGCCCCTTATGAAATGATATCTAGTTAAAAAAATAAATGAGGGGTGCCTGGGAGGCTCAGCTGGTTAAGCGTCCAACATTGGCTCAGCTCATGATCTCACAGTTCGTGGGTTCGAGCCCTGCATTGGGCTCTGTGCTGACAGCTCAGAGCCTGGAGCCTGCTTCAGATGCTGTGTCTTCTTTTGTCTCTGCCCCTTCCCCACTCATGCTCTTCCTGTCTCTGAAAAATAAATAAACATTAAAACAAATAAATGAGAAGAAAGAGAAAGTTTTAGAGACGAACTCTTTGATGCTTTTACTTTGGCACTAGCTACTAGTTTTGATCTTTATTCACATTAAATTAAAAGTATTTTAATTGTTGCAGATGGATCTTAAAGGAATGTGTGTAAGTTTGACATATAGGTTTGAAATGATGCTCTTGCAGATTCTGAGAACCTGTCCAACCCTGTCAGGTTCATTGTCCAACCTGTCCAATTTAGATGAGATGAAGACTAAATTCTAAAGATTCAGCAGTTCATTCAGATGTGTGAGAAATATGTATGTCATGAAAAATAACACAATTTCGAAATTCAGCATGACTCTTTAGAAATTATCATTTTCGGGGAACCTGGGTAGCTCAGTCAGTTGAGCATCCAATTCTTTATTTTGGCTCAGGTCATGATCCCAGGGTCGTGGGATTAAGCCCCTTGTCATGCTCCATGCTAAGTGTGGAACCTGGTTAAGATTGTCTCTCTCTCTCTCCCTCTGCCCCTCTCCCCAACTCTTTCTCTAAAATAGAGTAGAATAGAAATTTACAAAAAAAGAAATTATTATTTTCTTTGTAAAACCTCATAATACTTCCTCATTATGTAGTCAGTGAAGTCAAGTTTCCTTATACTGGCGTTCAAGTTTCACTCTCAGACCAAACTATTTTCTGTCTCATCTTTTTATTCTTCTCCCACACTCTACTTTGGTCAAACTTGCCTTTGAAGTCTCCTGTTAAGTGGCCCATATTCTTTTCTTTGTCACTGATTGTTCTATGCTATGTTGCCTTCTTGGCACTTTTGATACAGATTCATGTGCTATTCCACCATGTACTTACATCTTCTTTTTTGGCGTGTGTGTGTCTTGCCTCGCCAATTAGACTAGAAGATCTCTGGGGGCTGGTACTAGGACCTGTATCCTCCAGAACATTAAGCAATTGCACACACAGTAGTTGTTCAGCGAGTGTTTGGCCAACTGAATTTTCTGTGAAATTGTTAAGATTAGAGTTCCCAGAGGCAGCATTTTGGAATGCAGCCAAATTCATTCTTTGGGTGTGCTTCAATTCATCGCAATGAATCAGAATGGAAAATCATTCTTAATTAGAATCATAAAATTCCTGCCCGAGATGGAACTGCAGGTCTCATTGTACAAATGAGAAAATGAATGCCCAGAAAGTTCACAAAGGTATTTAGCATCAGAGTCACCATCAGACTTCAGGTCTCTTGCCACCTGTCCACTCCTCTTTTTACTACACTACGATGACTACTGAGGAACTAATTATAATTACCCACTAATGAAAAGGGAAGACAGGTTGCTTTAAAAATGAACAAAATCACTTGAGGATAAGGTGATGGATGCTCCAGAAGTTTTAAGAAGTGATGATAAAAGGTAACAAAGAAGCTTTATTTGGGTTGCTGGTTATTAATTGTTGACCTTTGGGTATAAAATATTCTTATTAGAGCAAGTGAAGCCAGCAGTTCAAAACAGAAAGCTAAACTACCTGAAAAGATACAGTGACTGTATTTTGAGGCATAACTCACTGGATGTGTGTTCTAACTCTAGACCTGAATGGGATTTGCCTTCAGGATTTTCCCCCTTTTCTCTATAATTGGTCTGTTCCTTATCTTCCTGGGCCATGTCCTCCTTCCTGGCAGTTGGATTTTCCATTTGTCTTACTGTTCTTCTAATATCAAATATTCAAATTAAAGATTCAGGTCTAAATTTTTATATCAAGTGTCAACTAAGACTATGCCTACACCAAAAGAAAAGGATATATTTAGGCATGAAGAACTTAATACATAAGGAAATATGAGGGTATATTTAATGGTAGTGTGGGTCTGTCCACAGAACTTACTATAAGCAAATTCTGTCTTCCCATTAACTCTCATATATGTTTCTGTGGGGAATAAACACCCAATTATCTGGGTGAAGATAACAAAGCAGAATATTTTGGGCCATTGATTCACACATGTAATGTTGTGTAAAATATAAAGACTATTATAGCACTTTTATGATATAATATCTAATATTCGTTGAATGCTTACTACATGTTGCCCCTATCAGGGCTGTATATTTCTCATTGAATCATCTCAGTAACCTTACAGTATTTATATTATGATCATCACTTAAATAAGCTGAAGAGTATGGTCTTTGAAATTAGAGATACCTGAGTTTAACTCCCACCTCCTCCATTTATTAGCAGTGAGACCTCCAGCAAATTTCTTAACTCTTCTAAATCTTGTTTTTTTTTTCCTTAGCTGCAAAAATGAGAAGGAGAATAATATGCAGCTGATAGTATTAAAAGTATTAAATAGAGGATGCATATAAAGTGTTTAGCAAAACCCCAAGTATATTACAGGTGCTCAATAACTGTTACCAATTTTTGTTTACTATTATTACAGATGAGGAAACTGAGTTTTATAGGAGTTAAGTAACTTGTCCAAAGCCACACAGCAAGTAAGTGGAAGAACTGAAATTTAAACTCAGCTCTCCCAAGTTTTAGTGTCTGGGAGAGTAGGGCAGTGGCCCAAGAACTAGGTGGGGAGTGGGCCAGGGCAGTGTAGATGAAACAGAAAAGAAAGAAAATATTTGTATGAGACGTCTTGTGAAGAAAAAGATGATTGACAAGCTGTAATACAGAGGCAGAATGGTCACGAATGACCTCAAGGTTGTAAATTTGGACTAACGGAAAACGGAGGAGCTATTGGTGCCCTCGGACTGGAGCCCAGGAGCCTAGACCTGCCACTGCCGAACTACCAATGAGGAGTTGCCTCAGCTGTAACAAGAACCATGTACAAAGGGCTGCCCATTCTAGAGTGCAAGAGGCTGTAGTCCTTCTACACATGCTGCCACCATACCGCCAGACACTCTTAGCAACTGCTTTGCTGTTGAAATCAGAAGGAGAGAACAAACACTGCTTCTGTCTTTCCTCCAGCGGTTCCTCCACTTGGCTGAACCTAACAAGAAGTCAGCAGGCAAAGGTGTCTGGGAAATGTAGTTTGTAGCACCCCAGCCCTAGTAATACAGAGCAGAGTATAGAAGCGCAGGCTGTGGGGCTGAGAAACAAATGATAAATGTCTAGAATGGGAGGAAACATTAAAAGAACTAGGAGCTTCAGGAGGAAGAAATAGTTTTAGAGAAAATAAGTTGTTTTCGTTGTGGATAATTTATATCACAGAGAAAGGTAAACGCTTCTGCTCTTAGAAATGCATTAAAAATAGGATACATTATTTGTTGGAATGGACCTGTAAAAGTTAATTAAATTCCATTACCTATGATCATGTTCTAACATTAAGAGAAAAGCTAATTGAAGTAAAATATAATAAATATAACAACTGGGTATTATGTATATATCAGCCTCTCCATATTTCTCCTGTTATCAGGTGCTATATAACAGAATTACATTTTCATTCGTCTATAGGCTTCTAAGAATTGAGAAGAAGTCACTTGAATGAAGAAGATCTGTGGGTGCACGAACTATAATTTTGTTCTATTTCCTTTTTATAACATACAGAGCGTATTTTTAGGGGACAGAGCACTGATGCTTTGGCATGAAAACTTCTCAGGCTACAAGACTTTATCTAAACTTGGTGGTAAATCCCTGGACTTATTTTCCCTGTACCCTAGAAGACAGTACACAGAACTATTGATCACTTTCTGAGTATTTCTTTTTTCTGGGTCCAGTCTTTCCTACTTACTTTCCTCCCTTTCTTTATTCAGTTAAAACAGAAGTCACGTGTATCATAGGACTCTTAGGCAGTTCTGTAAGCAGATCAGGAATGGTCTTTGAAAATTTTCCACGTGCAACTCTCTCTTTACTTGCAAATGCAAGGCCTGTGCTATCATGTTCAGAAGAACTTAGAGCCGAAAGGCTATCATTTTTGAAAAATAATTTGCATATCACGTTTTTAAGTTGTTTTGAATAAAGGAGGTAGAATGTTACTGTTTTCATTAATACTGTGTCACCCTATGGCCAAAAATGTTAGTGACCTCCCCTTCTTTAATTTTCATTGTCTTGCTTGGTGACGATCGGGCAAATACAGCGAGCAAAATATGAACTTCTTATCTTTGTATCAATTGTTTAGTTCTTTGCCTATTTGAAAATGTAGACAAGTTCTTCACTTGCTTTGAAGCCTTTCCTGGCTATACCAACTTACAGTGATCTCTGCAGCCTTTGAAAAAGAGACTTTACAAAGACATCTGGCTTCATGTCATATTAGCTAGGATTGGACTAAGGAGAGAAGCACTCTCTTTTATCCAGGGAAGCAGAGGGGCGATGAGCAGGCCCACTGAAATAGCTTTATTCATCCCTTGTCATCTCCCTATCTGCAAAAATGTTCTCTCTTAATCTCCACTTATATCTCTTGGTTCTTTGATTCATTTCCTGGTTTTCAGTGTTCAGGATGCTCCATGCCCCATTTCACAAACCCACTGCCAATAACTAGATAAACTGCCTCCACAGTGGCTAGGGCAGATCTTAGCAGTGCTCATCAAGGTCACCGATGTGTTTCCCTTCTTCTTCCTGGGTATTTTCCTCAGCCTTCTTGAATGTAGGTGGAGCTGTGGGACAGATTTTGGTCATTGGGGTGTAAATAGATTCCTGGCCTCTGATATCTCCATGAGATTCTCTTCTCTCTTCTTTCCTCTTTTCTTGGGCAGAGGCAGAGGAATTAACGGGGCTTCAGTCAGAACCACCTGAATCCCTGGGTCTTGCCTGGAGCAGAGCTGTTTGACCTACACCGGTAGAAAATTAACTGTTTTGGGGTTAAGTAGCTGATGGGTATCATCATCATCATCATCATCATCATCATCATCATTATCACAGCCAGTGTTGCAGACTAATAAATACATATATCTTGAAGAAGACCCATTTGATAAACTGGGAAATTTAGCCTTAAAGAATTACGCAAAGACCCAGAGCTAGTGAGTGGCAAACCCAGGTTTGCATTACTAGGCTTAAGTTAATTTAACCAGCAATCTGACTGCCACCATTATCCTGCCATTTGTTAACCATTAACCATTACCTTGTAATCTGATTGCTACCATGGCTCTGGCAACAGGATACCTGGAGATATTTTAGGTGAGTTAGGAAGACCTACAGCCTGCTGTCTGAGATGAGATGCACCTGACAGGTATCAGGCAGAAAAGGAGGAAACTTTGTAAAAGAACTCTGGCTCTTTCTTCAGCCTACATGGATCACTTCTCAATCCTAATAACTCACACTGAAGAGGATCAACTACATTTTTACCACTTCCACCTGCACCCAGCCTAATAAGACCAAGCCCTGCTTCTCTTGCTTCCACAGAACCCAAAATGGGGATCCCAAGGATGTAGGCAAAGAAGGCCAATGCCAATTCCTAAACCTGAGGCACTGGATAGGACTAAGAAGAAAGGACAAAGGAGCCAGTGTCTTGATTCAAGAATACTCAAATTGGGTCTGAATTTTCCACTGGATAAGTTTAGGAAGCCCTCTCATTTTTTTCTATGAGATGAAAGAAACATAAAGAGTAGGTGCAGGGGCGCCTGGGTGGCGCAGTCGGTTGGGCGTCCGACTTCAGCCAGGTCACGATCTCGCACTCCGTGAGTTCGAGCCCCGCGTCAGGCTCTGGGCTGATGGCTCAGAGCCTGGAGCCTGTTTCCGATTCTGTGTCTCCCTCTCTCTCTGCCCCTCCCCCGTTCATGCTCTGTCTCTCTCTGTCCCAAAAATAAATAAATGTTAAAAAAAAAATTAAAAAAAAAAAAAAAAGAGTAGGTGCAATGTACATTTCTTCCTTTGTTCTTGAAACTTTCTGGCTTATCTAAGCATCTGACTTAAACTGGTATATGAGAGCAGGCAAACAAAAATGGCCATTGTTTAGATTATAGCCCATTGATTTATCACTTTTTGATTCTTTTCACCTTCTAGCTCTGAATTTCTGCTTTTCAGTTTTGTTTCCAGTCCCCTTGGCTTTACTTACTGTTTCAGCACTGCTTTCGGTTCTTTAGACTTCAACTTTGCACTCAACTCTCAACCTCTTTGCTCAATCTCTATTTTTGGAAGTAAATTCCTCACTCTAGAATGGCTCAGTGGTATTTCCCTACCCGCCCCCCCCCAGCTGGTCCCCCAGTTTACTCTTCTCTGCAGAAAATTGCAGAGTTTTCTTGAAAAGGAATGGGGATGAAGACAATAGAGCACTATTAAACATAAGTCTCTGTGGCCTTAAAACAGGTTCAGATTTAAGTTCTTCCTTATCTGCCAGAACCTATATCATTTGTCACAGACTTAGAGCAAATGACTACACTCTTCAGATTCCATCAGCAATATGGAATGGGGGCTCAGCCAGAAGCTACTGCCTTTATCCTCGCTCTCCAAGTCAAGCTCACTCTTTACTGATGGTGATATTTGGAACTTGATGGGACACCAGATGTTCCAGCAGCCTTTCCTTAATGTGAAGCTTCTATGATCAGAAAGCTGAGTGGCTATATTTGCATATGAAACTGTTTTCTATGGCAGTGCTGGGAATATTAAGTGGTGATATTCCATGGAGCTCTGGAGGCTTGCGTCCTTAGCAATGATTTAGGAAGACCTGTTGCAAATGACTACAGTTAAATTGGCAAGCTGTGCAGCTGATGGCCTTGATGTGGTCCTTAGGAGTGTCTCAAGCCAGTTACAACTTATGGCCCTGAGTTATTCTCATTGCTCCCAAGATAGGTTAAAATAAGGGGAAGACTCTACCCTAAAGGAACTTACAGTCTAGTTGCATAGGTAAGACATACGCTCAGGAACATTGCAAGGTGACATACAAAGAAGGTGATATAGTGAGACAGACTATGTAAACAGTGAAGGGATTGAAGGTGAAGCTAAAGTTATTTTGCTTGTGTTCTGTTCCATTTTCTTGAAAATCTCCCAATAAAGTAAAAAGAAAGGCATTAGTATTTCACTTTTCCTTGTTCATGTCCAGTTTCCGGATGAGTTAGTCATGATTTTCAAAGCTGATGATACACCAAATGTGATTGCTTTAGGTATAGTAGTCCAATAAGATGCAGTGATGAAAAAGGTACGATAGCTTTTTTATTAGGGAATTCAAATGGTATTTGTACAACATAAACCCTTCAGAACATCCTGTACCTGTTCCACCTTAGCATTTTGGACAGTTTCTAAATCTTTAGTGCTTGAAGGCATCAAATGTCACCATTTAATATTTTTTCTACCTTTATTTACCTATACAAGTGTTATTAGCATTTACATTCTTTTTAGAGGTCTTCATTTTGTTGAATAATCCAAAGTGGTTAAGAGGTTTATTCTGACTAAATTTTTATGGTCAATTTGATTGGATTGACAAGTATCAAGTAACCTGAAAATATTACCTTTAATGAATTTTTTGACTGTATGCACTTCTGTAACCTTGGTATTTACTTTGTTCAGACCCTAGACATAAATGCTATAGAAAAACACAAGAAATACATGGCCCATACACCAAACACATACAGAAATGAGGTACAGTGCAAAAATGCTGCTCAGGTTCTGAAACAATGAGGAATTCTTTTGAGGGATTTTAGACAATGTGGAGAAACAGTTACCAAAGCCGCAGGAATGCCAGGCCTGAAGCTCAGGCTACAGAATCTGAGTTTAAAGAGATGATGATGGATTACCCAATTCTTTCCTAAGACCCTTCTCAGAATCCCGTGGTGAATGAAGCTCTGGTCAACACGTTTTTCACAAGGTCGCAGTGGTAACTGAGAATGAGCAAAGAGAGGGAATAAAGTTGAAACTAGAACTAAAGAGCATGAACTATGAAGATGGGCTCAGTTCCTTAATCTTTTAAAGATACTTTCCAGGTGGATCGACTGAGCTGTGTAACATTTCCAAACATGTAGATAAATCTCCTCATCTATCATGATGTCACCAATGACCCTAAAAATCTGCAGTCCATGGTTCATCATGAAAACATTTCATGGATGCTTATTATTTTCTGTGAAGGAGAGTAAACGTAGGTTTTTGGATTTGGGGGCTTGCTCATTATGAGCTCAGGCTGATGTGCAACTGTGTTTGAATTCAAACTTCAGCATGAGGATGTTTGAGTATAAAACTACAAGGTCCTTTATTAAATTTAAAATCATGGGTTACGTGTTGAACGGCCTGCATTCCATCCCATTGTTTAAATTCATCAAATAGTCGCTCTGGAATTATTTCTAACAATTGGGATGACTTCATTTGTGTTTGTTTTCCCTTTCTATTAATCCATGACAAACTGTGAAATTTGCCATTTTTACCATAACCAGGCCATGAAATTTGTCATCTCTCTCTGTAATTTACATGGAGCCTTGGCTATAGATACATTTCAGGCAGGGTGATTGCTTTCCATCTGACACAGAGGACCGAACAAAGGAGGGATACACACAGAATAGAACACAAACAAATTCAGAACAGACATTAGGAAGGTTTTTTTTTTCTTCCTTTTTTCTTTAATGCTCTAAAGTCTGCTAAAATGTGCCGACTGCCTCCCAGGGAAAAAGGTTGATGGCACAAACTAAGGCACTATTATCAAATCCAAGGAACAATGAAATGACACTCCAGGGAGAGGGGAGAGCTTAAAAGAAGAGATGTCTTGACAAACTAGAATGAGTTGGAAGGATGTGGTGGGAAATCATGTGAGTAATGTGGTCAGGAGGCATTTGGAAATGGAGTTTCAGAGGCAAGCCACCATAACAGTACAAGAGTTTTAAAGCTTGTTCACAAGCTATTGTTCATGGGATGGTGAATTTCCCATTTTCTTTCTACTCCCTCTTCTCCACAAATGAACATAAATTAGTTTCTTCCATGTCAGATGGATAAAAAGTCCTCTGAACAATTTACGTTAACAATTAGACTGGACATTTTGCAAGGAAGTTCTGTTTCTAATGATCCTCTTCTTGGTTAGGGGAAGGAAAGAAAGAAAAAAGTTTTCACTGTCTATTTGTCTGAGTTGCAAAATACAGCATCTTCCTTGAACTTGTTGACTGGCAGGTCAGGTTATTCAGACTATGGCAATAGCTAACCATCCGCTGAGAAGTAAGGTCACTAAGCCAAGTAGATGTGCTTTTTATCCACTGTAGATCTGACTGGTGTTATGATTTCCTTTGAAGGAGGAGAAATGTGGCTTTGTTTGAAGGTAGATACGAGGCTAGAAGAGAAGGGATTGGGAAGGAGGTGACATCTAAGCAATAGTTTGTGGCCCAGTGTTTCCATCTCTTCCTGAGCAGAAGGGAAGTGAGAGAGCAGGTGGATATCATCACATAACCAAGTGAGCCCCAGGTGACTGAAAGGGAATGACGCTTTGGGGTCTGTCACAGTGCATTTAGGCATTTTTCTCTAGTGAGAGGATGCTTGTTTTCTAGGATCTAGAGTGATTTATTGAAAGAGGATTGCTACTTCTTTTTAGTTAGATGTAATCGCTTCTCGGCCTTTTGGCTAAGATCAAGTGTAGTTTAGATGTTAAGTGGGAGGTAGTTTTAGAGAATGGAGTCAAGCCAGTTGCTTTAGCTAAACTGTGGTCCTCTTTGCCCATGGTGAATAAGGATTGCAATGCTTAGTAGGAAATCTCACAGGTGCATTTCATTATCTATTGTATTTCCTCTTCCATTCCCCCCCCCCATATCATGAGAAAATAGGAGATTCTAATTCTCTCAATTCTGTCATTATCACTGAAACGTCCACTGGCTTATTTTTATCTCTTTTCCTCCTGTGGTAGAGCTGCCATTTTAATATAAATAAATGGCTGGTTTAAATGCTCATTTTGAAAAATAGAAGAAAAAAGAAGAATGCAAAGAATGTCATCATGCAAAATCTCCCCACACCCAGGAATAATCACTGTTAAAATGTTGACATGCTTCCTTCCAGTTATTTTGTTCTATGCCCATATTTTTAACCTAGTTGCATTCAAATTACATGTGAAAATACAAATGATCTTCATTAACTTAACATTTTATCATAAGGGTTGTCCTCTAACATTAGAATCTTCTTCAAAGGTGTAATTTTGATAGTTTCCGTCTTATCCCATTGAGTAAATGCATCAACATTGTCTTTACATTTTCTTGGGATTAAACCTTTCTTTTTGATTGCATCTATTTTTATGACTATAAATACTATAGTAATCATTTTTGTGCATACATCTTTGCATGCATTTCTGAGCAGGATAGATTTCTAAATAAGGAATGACTAGGTAAAAGCACATGGTTATTTTAAAAGACCCATTTTTACCAAATTGTATTCTGGAATGGTTGTACCAATTTACATTAATAATAGCTTATTGATCATGTTACTAACATGATAAAAAGAAACCCTCTTACTTTGATAATTTTAAAAAGAGGGGTGCCTAGGTGACTCAGTTAAGTGTTATCCCACTCTTGATTTTGGCTCAGGTCATGATCTCGTGGTTTGTGAGATCTAGCTTGCCCCGCCCCCCCCCCAACCCCTTTCTACTCTCTGGCTGACAGCTCGTGGAGCCTGCTTGGGATTTGGGGATTTGGGGATTCTCTCTCTCTCTCTGTGCTCCTCCCCTGCTTGGGCACATGCTCATGCACACACTCTCAAAATTAATAAACTTTACAAAAAAAATCTATTAAAAAAGAAAAAAATAGTACTGTCTTACATTGCACTTTTGTGATTTCCAGTGAAGCTGGACTTTCCATAGTTTCTTTATTCATTTATCTATGATGGTATCGTGGCAGTCATGAGAAGGTGCCTCCCAGAACTCCTACTACAGGAGCATCACTGACTGAGGACCCCAAGTACAGCACTTTGAAATCCACTACCCTGTATATACTGGGGCCACACCACTTATGGATTGTTCCCTACTGACCAAGTGTGGTGGGGATGCTAAAGCAGAACCATTGATAGGAGACACAGAACTTCTTTGTTGGCTGATTTTGTCTCAAGGACTTTCCTGTGGCTTTCTGTCCTTTCCTTAAACTATCAGGCCGTCTACAACCTCTCTCCCTATCTCTTATAGCTCTCTCAGCTTACCTAGCTCCCTCCTTATTGCCTTTCACACAGGCAGTTCTCATAATGTTATAGGTTGCGTTGTGTCCCTCCAAATCCATATGTTGAAGTCCTACCCCTCAGTACCTCAGAATGTGACCTTATTCATAAATAGAGTTGTTGCAGATGTAACTAGGTAAGATGAGGTCTTACTGAAGCCAGATGGGCCCCTAATCCAGTATGACTGCTGTCCTTATATAAAGAACATGGTATGAAAAGACACATGCTTGCAGAGGGAGGGCAAAGTGAAGACACAGAGAGAATGCCATCGATAAGCCAAGGAACACCTGAGACCACCAGAAGCTATGGGACAGGACAGGCATGGAGCAGATCCTCCCCCACTGCCCTCAGAGAGACCCAACCCAAAGGACACCTGGATTTCTGACATCCAGCCACCAGATCTGTGAGACAATAAATTCCCATTTAGGCCACCAGTTTGTGGTATTTTGTTACGGCAGCCCCAGGAAACTAATACACCTAATAAAATCCTCCCACTTTTAATCCTGCCTTATAGTCTGTGTCTTGGACACCTGGACTAAGATAAACTTTACATAAGCTTTTTATATTTTGAATAGTAAACCTTTGTCATATTCTTGCAAATATTCTTCTAGTTGATGACGCATTTTAATTTAGCTAATAATATTTTAATTGACAAACAATGCAAACCTTTATGTAGTTAAATAATCAACATTCCTATGGGTTCTACCTCCCTCCCTTCCATCCTCCCTCCCTCCCTCCCTTCCTCTTTCTTCCTCCCTCTCTCCCTCCATCCCTTCCCTTTCCTGCCTTCCTCCCTTCCTTCCTGCTTGCTCTCTAGCTTTCAAGTATTTCCCTACTAGAGAGATGAGATATTCACCCATTTCAGTTTTCCCCTCTTGTTTTTAAGGTGTGAACTTTACATTTAGCTTTTGAGTATATTTAGAACTTAGTTTGTGCATGTACCAAGATATAAAGTCTACGGTATTGTACCCAGTCTTTTCTAATTTTTTTTCTCTTTCAAATATGTTTAGCCATCCTTATATAAATACATTCTTTATATGAATTTCTGAAACTTTTTTTGTCAAGCATGCTAGAAGAGAGAGAAATACTATTGGGGGTTTTATTGGATATGCTTTAAACAAACAACTCGATTTGTCAATAATTAACATGATTAAGAACATTTAGTTTTGCCATCTGAGAATGTTATGTCTCCAGTTATTAAATAATTAGTTTATATTTTTCAGGAACTATTTGACATTTTCTTTACATAGGTCTCACACATGTCTTGCTAAGTATTGTCTTAAGGATTTTATGGATTTGTGCTTTTATAAATGTTGTATTTTTCATGATATTTTCTAACTAGTATGAAGAAAAGTTATTTCCACATGGTCATATCATATTCAACAAGTTTTACCAAAATTTTTTATTAATTCCAATTTTGGAGTCTTAGCACATGTTTGGGAGTATTCTCCATGGTGGTAAATCTCATAGAAACTTTGGCTGTGAGAGCTGGAAGGATCTAAAGGTCATCACATCCTCTCATTTTATAGATGATCCAACAGGGAGCCTCGGCACAATGCTCTAAACACTGTGAAAGGAAGGCCCTGAAAAGGCCTTACCCCATCTTCTTAGAGACTCTTAAACCAAAGATCATACAGTGCAACATATAGAAATGATTTAATATTTATGAATAATTATAGTGATAAAACAAGAGTATCCATTTATTGGGGTCCAGGCACTTGCTAGGTGCTTTATATATACATGGGCAACCTCATTTTATTCTTATAACAATCATTTGAAAGACAGTTGTTCTACATCACTGGCAGTTGTATCTAACTGGAATGTCTCTCCTCTTCTCACTCCTGTCTGGCTATCTCTCTATCCGATCTTTTTAGGGGTAAGAGAGATGTACCAAGTTACTGCGTAGGGTTCTGTGTTGTCCATGGTTACTATGAGTCTTAGTCTGTTATTAATTAGAAGAGTTGATCCAAGCTTTTTACTGCAGAAACAAATATCTCATCAGCACCCCTACAAAAGAAACAAATACTAAAAAATAATAACAAGTATTTTAAAAGTTTCATTGGCTAGACCTGAATACCAAGTAAAAAAAGTTGAGTTTTTAAGTATATTTTGAGCCTCTACTATTGGAGACTTGAACAATAAAGTTATGATGGTTTCTAATCAGAAAGAGTTTATATCTAGGGGTGCCTGGGTGGCTCAGTTGGTTAAGCATCCAACTGATGATTTAGGCTCAGGTCATGATCTTGCTGTTTCATGAGTTCAAGCCTCGCATTGGGCTCCATACAGGCAGCTCGGAGCCTGCTTAGGATTCTCTCACTCCCTCTCTCTCTCTGCCCCTCCTCCACTCATGCTGTCTCTGTCTCACTCAAAATAAATAAAACTTTCCAAAAATTAAAAAATTAAAAAATAAGAAAGTTTATATCTAGAGTCACAGAATCTTCATGATGGAAGGCACTTGAGTATCATCTGGTCCAACTTCCTATCTGATGTGCTTCTCTGATGAATTCTTGACAGGTCTCTTTTGGAACAGCTTTCTAATTGATAGAAAGCCCTTCCTTCCTGAAGGCTCTCTCCTGGTGTCTTCTACCCTCCTCTACTCATTTGCCTTTTGTAGTCATGGGATAAGTTCAGTTTCTTTTAATGTTTGAGAAGCAACCACTATGTGCTATATTCACCTTTCTTACTGATGGCTTTTCTGGTCTAGTTACAGTTAATTAGTTAAGATGAGGTCATACTGGAGTAGGATGGGACCCTAATTCAGTATGACTGCTGTCCTTATACAAAGAGTGCTATATGAAGAGACACATGCTTACTGAGGCAGGGTGAAGTGAAGATACAGGGAGAATGCCATCGATAAACCAAGGAACATCTGAGACCACCAGACAGACATGGAACAGATCCTCGCCCAATGCCCTCAGAGAGAAGCAACCCAGAGAACACCTGGATTTTTTTTACTTCTAGCCTCCCCAGTTTCCTCAGGTATCTGTCATGTCAGCCCTTTCTCCTTCTCAGACTCTATCTTCTGAATGTGGACTTTTGTCAGCATCCCTCTCAACATGTAGAGTTTAGTACTGAACAGACTGGTTATGATGTGGTACAAACAGCAAACGGTAGGAAGGATGTATTGTGTCATTTGATTGGAATACTACATTTCCATCAATATAGTCAAAGTTCCTATTAGTTATTATTATTTTTTAAATATTTATTTATTTTGAGAGAGTGAGAGAGGGTGTGTGTGCACGTGAGTGGGGAGAGGCAAAGAGAAAGAAAGAGAGAGAATCCCAAGCAGGCTCCATGCTCACAGTGCAGAGTCCAATGTGGGGCTCGATCTTATAAACCGTGAGATCATGACCTGAGCTGAAGCCAAGAGTCAGACACTTAATGGACTGAGCCACCCACGTGCCCCCCATTAGTTATTTTTAAGAATTGGATTACATAATTAGTAATCTCACTTCCCATGTAATTTTTGATGCCCTACCATCCTCCTAATTCTACTTCTCCACCAATTTTCCTCCTCTTAATAAACAGCCCCACAAATTACTCAGTTAGCTCTAGCCAACACCTGGTTATCATTCTTGACTCCTTCCCCTTGAGCAACCCATTGCTATGTCCCACCTGCCATTCCTGCCAATGGTATCACCCCCTCTACCACTACCACTCCACTCACCTCCATCTCTCTTCTGTGCTGATGAGAGAGCCTCTTAACTTGTCTTAGGGTTTCCTCTCTGGGCTCCTATTTATTATATTCTTCACACAGAGAATGTCTGTGTGAAGACAGAGAAATCTTCGTAAATTATAGATAGTATTCTGATATTTCCCTACTCAGAACTCTTCAGGATCCTCCAATTCACACTCAGACAAAATCTAGTCTTCTTTATTGGGGGTCACAAGATCCTGCCTGATCTGCCTACCTGTCCCACCCTGCTCTTCACCTCCCTCTGCTTCAAGCCACCTGGGCAATTTTTTCTGTCTCTTGAACACACTAAGCTCCTTCCTTACTCAAGACTCTTGCAGATGCTGTCTCCTATACCTGGAATGTTCCTTATGGTTTATTCCCTTAATTCATTTCTGCTGAATGTCACCTCCTCAGAAAGTCCATACTTGACTACTCTATATAAAATAGAACCCTTAACATCTCCCCACAGTCACATTCTGTTTTCCTTATTCTGCTTTATTTTTCTTCCTGGCACTTATCACCAGTTGCCATTACATGTTTGTTTATTTATTTGTGTAATTTCTGTTTCTACCACTAGAATGCTGCCTCCATCAGAGCGGAAGTTTCACCTATGTTGTTGTTGTTGTTGTTGTTGTTGTTGTTGTTGTTGTTTTTCATTAAAGGGGCCTAAAATAATTCCAGACACATACTGGGTAGTTCCTGAGACTAGTATGTTCCTGACACATAATTTGTTTTACTTTTTAATTTTTTTAATGTTTTTTTATTATTGAGAGACAGAGAGAGAGACAGAGCATGAGCATGGGAGGGGCAGAGACAGGAGGAGACGCAGAATCCGAAGCAGGCTCCAGGCTCTGAGCTGTCAGCACAGAGCCCGATGCGGGGCTCGAACTCACAAACTGTGAGATCATGACCTGAGCTGAAGTCGGATGCTTAACTGACTGAGCCACCCAGGCGCCCCTGACACATAATTTGTTAATGAATAAATTATTGAATGAATGGACTGTATTGAATTTGCAGCCAGATAAACGCTTTAGTTTTCTTTTTTACGAAGATCTCCTCTCTGCATTGTGGTTTTCTAAAGAGTTTAATAATTTTATCTTGGGTGCATGTCTTGTGAGCTATGGAATTTAAATTCATTCTCTTTAGCTTGTTAGTTTTATATTTGACTCTTGAATTAGGCTCTAGTTTTTCTCACCTAAGTTTGTCCATACTCTTCTTTCTAGTCTAAACATCTTTCTCTTTGATAGATAAGATAAAATCTGGGGAATTGTACTCAGTTCTGATATACATTAATGGATTGCCAACTCATCAGCTCAGCAGGCTCTGCACTCTTTCCTGCTCTTGCTTTAAATAGCAAAGAAAAAAAAAGAACTTTTTCCCGAAGCATTTTTACTGAGTGTTGCCTCTTTCTGGGCCCACTTCGTTTTGGAAAGCAAGCCTAATATAAGTGAAACAATGAGAGAATTGTTTAAGATATTTTACAATTAAGTGATATGGCACGTAGACTCTGAGGCTTTCAGAAAACAGAATGATCACAGAGAGTTTGCAGAATTAGAAAAGGTTTTATGTAGGATGCTTCCCAACTTTTAAATATGCTGGTGTATGTTAAAGAGTAAAATCTATTGACTTTTAGAAATAGTAGAGCATTATACATAGTTTTAGAAAAATTAGCAGGGCTTGGAGCTGGTGATTTTGTCAGACTGCCTGTGTTAGCTGTGCATGATTTTTATCATAAGCCAAAAAGACATCACTGTCCATGTGAGGTCAAGGGCAGAGTGGTAGACAGTGTTCAAACCAAGTTTTCAGGTCAGCAGATAGCCTTGGAAGTGCTCTTGGAGGGTCAGGTTAGTAACAACACAGCAGCAAGCATAAGCTAAGCATCTTGAGAGATTAATGACTCATTGCTCTCCTACCCCAGAGACCCAGCAACAATGTTCCCCAAATAACTTCTCATATAAAGGTCAGAAGCACTAAATGTGTGTGTTTGGACTCATGTATGTGTATGGGTGGGCTTGTGGATCCATGCATGCTATGAACATTCATATCTGTGTGTACTGTAAGGGAACGGGCATGTTCTCTTATTATCATTAAATTCATATTTTTTCCTGTTTTCTATAACCAGTAAGGCCCTCCAATTTTCAAAAGCCTTGCAAGGTTCATTATAATGGCTCTAAACAGTAGGGAAAAAATACAGTTTTGCCATTAAAGCATTTGAATAGGATGATCCTTTAGATCTAGTGATATGTTGAAGTACAGGAAGGAATTTAAGAAGCCTGGTGGGGAAGGGGTCTCACGGACACCCTTGAGAGGTTGGGTTTGTTTTTTTTTTTCATAGTGACAGCCTAACCTATCGGTAAAGTTGGCTGATTGGTGGTAAACAGTATGGAGCATGAAAATTTTTCCACATGTCTAAGTTTTGCTTTTTCAACAACTGTGCAATTGGGCTGACCTAACTTTCATTTCCTGTTTCCATTATGGTTGTTAGTCCCAATTCTTCCCACATCTGCACCCAGACATATCTCATTCTACAGCCTGTCTGCCCATCTGGGCAGTGGGGTGACCTCATTCCTGAGAAGAGGCCTGTAAGCTGTGTTCAAGATAGACGGCCCCTGACACATGGGTGCGTGTACCCTGATGTGCAGCTGCAGGGGCACCCTTGGCTCATTGTGCTACAGAGGGCTTTGTAAAAGGTTTTCAACATGTGTTTGTCTGGATATTTTCAAGGCTCATGCACAGCTCTGTTTTAAATATTTAACCTTATATGAGGATGTCTGAGGCTTCCTGAAATTATTCCTCTTATTTGTAAAAGGGAAGGAATCTGATCACACAAATCTGAATAGAATGATCAAAAGACCAAATGGCAATCCACTCACTTGCTGTCATTTTCAGAATTTTATATGTAGAGAGCATTTGCTCTCCTTGCCAATCAGGCTGTCAATATGTATTTATTGAGCACTGTAAGTATAAGCAGAAAGGTAGATACAGTAAAGCAAAAATAGAGAAACCCACCGTTTAGGCATACAGCTAGTTGAGAGACACTATTGACTAGTATGGAGTAGCATTACAAAATACCATGAGCAGTTTTTTGAGTGTTACTACATGCCAAGGTTAAGTGTTATCTTTAAATGTGTTATCTCATTTAACCCTCAAAACAATCCATTAGTTAAGTGCCGTTTTTCTCCCTGTTGCTCAGATAACAAGGCAATAGTTGGTGTGACTGAGGAACTTGGCCAAAGTACTCTTCCAGGAGAGCCAGGATTCATACTCAATACTTTCTTTTTTTTTTTTTCTAATGTTTTATTTTAATTTTGGGAAAGAGAGAGAGAGAGAGAGAGAGAACGAGTGATGGAGGGGCAGAGAGAGGGAACAAGCTCCAGGCTCCAGGCTCTGAGCTGTCAGCATAGAGCCTGACGTGGGGCTTGAACTCACAAACGGCAAGATCATGACCTGAGCCCCGAAGTCGGATGCTCAACCGACTGAGCCACTCAGGTTCCCCTCAATACTTTCTGAGTTCACCGCTAGATGGGGCTCCAGAGCTCAACATCTTAACCACAATGTTGTGGCACCTCTCAGTGCAAATCTCTGTAGTGTGTAAAGGCAACACTTTTAGACTGAAGATCAGAACTTACATTTGCAAGTAGGACTTGGGCCTCCATTTGGCTTATTTGGAGTAATATAACACCAGGAGTACCTCACACTGGCCCAGGATTATTCTTCAGTCTGTTCCCTGTGTGTTCTTTCTAAATCAACAGAATAATAGCACAAACAGGGGTGCCTGGGTGGCTCGGTAGGTTAACCATTAGTCTCTCGAGTTTGGCTCTCAGGTCATGATTTCATAGTCCTGAGATCCAGCTCTGCACTGAGTGTGGAACCTGTTTAAGATTCTCTTTCTCTTCCTCTGCCCCTCTCCCCCACTCATACATGTGCGTGCTCTCTCTTAAAAAATAAAAATAATAAGGGGCACCTGGGTGGCTCAGTCTGTTGAGCGTCCGACTCTTGATTTTGTCTCAGGTCATGATCTCACAGTTCATGAGATCAAGCCCCATGTTGGGTTCTGTGTTGTCATCGCAGCCCTGCTGGGGATTCTCTCTCCCTCTCTCTGTGTCCCAACTCCACTCATGTGTTCTCTCTCAAAATAAATAAACATTTAATAATAATAATTAATAATAATAATAATATTAACCCAAACACAAATATAAAGGGATAGAAGCTTTAGATTATATGGATAATTACTTTTCTTTGGTTTACAAGTTAAATCCATGTAGGAATTGCAGCCTCTATAAGTAACTTTTTACATTCTTTATTTGCTTCTCTAATTTTTATAATCTTTTTATTATAATATAGTGATTAAGAGCAAGGATAACAAGGATGTCCCCTCTTACCACTTGTATTCAACATAGTACTAGAAGTCCTAGCCTCAGCAATCAGACAATAAAAGTCATCCATATTGGCAAGGTACAAGTTAAACTTTCATTATTTGCAAACAACACAATAGTCTAAGTAGAAAATACAGACTCCACCAAAAAATTGCTAGAAGTGATACACAAATTCAGTGAAGTCACAGGATATAAAGTCAATGTACAGAAATCTGTTGCGTTTCTATACACCAGTAATGAAGCAGCAGAAAGGGAAATCAAGGAATTGATCCCGTTTACAGTTGCACCAAAAACCATAAGATGCCTAGGAATAAACAACCAAAGAGGTAAAAGATCTGTTCTCTGAAAACGATAAAACACTTATGAAAGAAATTTAAGAAGACACAAACAAATGGAAAAACATTCCGTGCTCATGGATTGGAAGAACAAATATTATTAAAATGTCTGTATTACCCAGAAACAATCTACACATTTAATGCAACCCCTATCAAAATACCACCAGCATTTTTCATAGAGCTAGAAAAACAATCCTAAAATTTGTATGGAACCACAAAAGATCCCAAATAGCCAAGACAATCTTGAAAAAGAAAAGCAAAGCTGGAAGCTTCACAATTCTGGACTTCAAATTATATTACAAAAGTGTAATTATCAAGACAGTATGGTACTGGCACAAAAACAGACACATAGATCAATGGAATAGAATAGAAAACCCAGAAATGTACCCACAAGTATATGATAAACTAATATTGACAAAGCGGGAACGACTACCCAATGGAAAAAAAGATAGTCTCTTCAGCAAATGGTGTTGGGAAAACTGGACAGCAACATGCAAAAGAATGATATTCGACTACTTTCTTAAATCATAGACAAAAATAAATTCAAATTGGATAAAAAACTTAAATGTGAGACAAGAAACTATTAAAATCCTAGAGGAGAACACAGGCAATAACCTCTTTTGACATCAGCCATAGACTTCTTACTAGATACGTCTCCTGAGGCAAGGGAAACAAAAGCAAAAATAAACTTTTGGGACCTCATCAAGATAAAAAAGCTTCTGCACAGTGGAGACAATCAACAAAACTGAAAGATAAGTTTGGGAATGGGAGAAGATATTTGCAAATGACATATTAGTTAAAGGGTTAGTATCCAAAATATATAATGAACTTATCAAACTCAACACCCAAAAAGTAAATAATCCAGTTAAGAAATGGGCAAAAGACATAAATAGACATTTTTCCAAAGAAGACAAACAGATGGCCAACAGACACATGAAAAGATGCTCAACATCACTCATCATCAAGGAAATAACAAATCAAAACTACAGTGAGATACCACCTCACACCAGTGGGAATGGCTAAAATTAACAACACAGGAAACAACAGATGTTGGCAAGGATGCAGAGAGAGGGGAACCCTCTTACACTATTATTAGTGTGGATGCAAATTAGTGCAGCCATTCTGGAAAACAGTATGGAAGTTCCTCAAAAAATTAAAAATAGAACTACCCTATCACCTAGCAATTGCACTACTAGGTATTTACCCAAAGGATACAAAAATAGTGATTCAAAGGGATACATGCACCTCAATGTTTATAGCAGCATTATCAACAATAACCAAATTATAGAAAGAGCCCAAATATCCATCAAATGACTAATGGATAAAAAAGATGTGGTGCATATACACAATGGAATATTACTCAGCCATCCAAAATAATAAAATCCTGCCATTTGCAAAGATGTGGATTGAGCTAGGGTATGTTATACTAAGTGAAGTAAGTCAGAGAAAGGCAAATACTGTATGATTTCACTCATATATGGAATTTAAGAAACAAAACAGATGAACATGGTGGGGCAGAAGAGAGAGACAAACCACAAAACAGACTCTTAACTATAGAGAACATACTGAGGGTTGCTGGAAGGGAGGTGGGGGGGATGGGTTAAATGGGGATGGGTATTAAAGAGGGCCCTTTTTGTGATGAGCGCTTGGTGTTGTATGTAAGTGATGAATCATTAAATCTTACACCTGAAACAAATATTATACTGTATGTTAGCTAGCTGGAATTTCAATAAAAATTTGGAGGAAAAAGTGAACAAGTAAACAAAAGGACATCCATTCAGCAAATATTTACTGAGGAACCATGATCCAGGAACTAAACAGGAAACTGTGGGTGCCCTCAGCTTACGTTATCATGGAGATACACAGGCAATCAGAAACAATGGGTTGGTTTGATAAAGAACAATTGGAATTATGTGATACAAATAAACAGGCAGCAAGTTAATTCTCTTAACAATGTCTCTGTGTGTCATTGGGGAGGATACAATGTAAGTAGAATTTAAACCTGAGAATACACCACATCAGGAATTTTTTTTTTTTTTTTTTAGCTACTATGCTTCACTTCTCTTCTGAAGATGAAAAAAAAAAAAGGCAGTGTTATTCTCTCTTAATATAATGGGGCAATCAACAGAATAATTTGAGGTCTTGAATGAAGAAAATTGCAAAAAATTTGAAATTGCCTAAAGTTTGAAATTGTCAAATAATGCCATAGATTTCAGCAGTATTTATACATATGCTTAAAACTCTTGATTTTGTGCAATACTTATCCCTGAGTAATTAATCCAGATTATACCATATCAAAAACTATAAGATTTTTGTGACTTGTTGGTGTTCCTCATTCAAGGTCACTCCCACCTAATTTGCCACCACACCCAGCAAATATGTAGCCTTTGTTCCACAAATACATTTTAAAAAACACAAATATTAATAGATTTTTTTCCCCCTGCAGTGAGTTACTAATCCCTTTTCAGTCATTTCAAAAGAGATGTTTGCAAGTTTTGGCCACCAAGAGGTACTTCAGTAGGTGAGAAGATAAACTGTGGTATATCCAAACAATAGAATATTACTCAGTGCTAAAAAGAAATGAGCTTTCAAGTTTCGAAGACTTGGGAGGAAAGTTAAATGCTTATTACCAAGTGAAACAAGCCAATCTGAAAAGGCTTCTTTCTGTATACTTCCAACTATCTGACATTCAGGAAAAGGCAAATCTATGGAGACAGTAGAAGGATGAGTGGTTGCCAGGGGTTAGAAGGTGAGGAGGGATTAATAGAGCAGAGGATTTTTAGGGCAGTGAAACTAGACTGTATGGTAGTGAGTGGTGGATATATGTCATTACATATTTGTCCACATCCCTAGACTGTCCAACACCAAGAGTGAACCCTAATGTAAACTGTGGGCTTTGGGTGATAATGATGTGTTAATGTAGGTTCATCCATTGTAATTAATATATCGTTCTGGTGAGTGATATTGATATATGGGGCAGGATGTGCATATGTGGGGACAGAGGATGTATTGGAAATCTCTGTAACCTGCTCAATTTTGCTGTGAACCTGGAATTGCTCTTTAAAAAGTTCTGTTAAAATTTTAAAAAGAAAATGGAGAAGTTTGGACTATATCCGTGATGTCATTTTCATAGTTCCATTGGCCAGAACCATAAAAAAAAAAAAAAAAAAAAAAAAGGAATATTTGAATCCATGTGAACATTTTGATTGTTAAACCTCAAATATGACTTAACAGATTAAGATTTCAGGAATAAAGACACACCCAAGGTGACAACCTGTAGACCAAGCTTCAGCCTAGAGCAATTTGAGCTGTCAGGGACATTAAAGCTCATTAGCGGGATTCCTGCACAGAAACACTGGCAGTCACCATCCTGCATTTCACAGTTCTTAGAAAAATCTTCTCATTGATGTTGAGGTGTTGCACTCAAGCTGATAGCCTGAGGTATTTAATTGAAAGGCAAACATATTGGCTTTATATGTTGTGCTTTCTGGAGAGGGTGGCTTTTTTATTTTTAAAGTGACAATGGTGAGAAAAAAAAGAAAGGGGGGAAATCCACTCACCTGTGACTGTATTAAACCACCCAGCAGCTGTTTATAACTTAACACATCATTCCATCCCCTAAGAAGTCTTTACCATATGAAAAGGAAGGCCTGACTGAGGGATTAACTAGCAGAACTGGGTGAAATGCTACACTTGCTTTTGATGGTGTGAGATTTATCTTCTGCAGGCTATTGATATTATTTTTCCACTGTTTTCTTAAAGATTCGCCGTAGGGAATTTAAATAATTAGGCATAAAATCTCTAGCATGATATTTAATCAATCACATCTTGGTTTTCAGCTGATGCAAGGGCTGAGGTCAGCTGTGGGAAAGGCAGACGCAGTGGAGGAGACCTGGCCAAGCTGCCCTCCTTGTTGGGCTTGTTTTCAGGATGACCGGGAGTGTCCAGGAACAAGCCACATCCTCAGGCAATCTGCTCACTCTGCTGGTGTTTCTGTTTGTTTATTGTGCAGCCTAAAGTTCTTCTTTGCAGGCAAATGGAACCCATAAAAGAGTAAGAACAGTCAAATGAGACTTTGAAGGTCTACCCTCTAGGAGAATTTCAGGGATGTTGTAACTCTCATGGTTCCAGGAAGGAGGGGGAGAAATGATAAAATTTGTGTTGGCTGATGAAAAATGCCCCTGAATCAGGCTAGGTTTTAACATTTTGGTTCACAGGTATATTAGTCAGTATTCTCCAGAAAAACAGAACCAATAGGGTTTGTGTGTGTGTGTGTGTGTGTGTGTGTGTGAGTGTGTGCGTGTGCATGCAGAGAGAGAGAGAAAGAGAGATTTTTATGAATTGGTTCATGTGATTAGGGAGACTAACAAGTCCAAATCTTCACGGTAGGCTGTCAGGCTGGGGATCCTGGGAGGAACTAATATTGTAGATCAAGTCCAAAGACCATCTACTGGACGAATTCTTTCTTTCTCAGGGAGGTCAGTCTTTGTTCTATTAAGGCCTTCAACTGATTGAGTAAGTCCCACCTGCATTGTGGAGGGTAATCTGCTTTACTCAAAGTCCACCTAAGTATTAAGCTCATCCAAAAAACATGCTCATAGTAACATCCAATTATGTTTGGCCAAATATCTGGGCACTGTGGCCCAGCCAACTTGACACATAAAACTAACCATCATGGTGAGGTTTTTGTCAGCTAATAAGACTAAATACTTTATATTCATATCCTTACCAAATTCCACCATACTTTGAGAAGATAAGCGAAGGAAAGAGTATAATGAACATGTAAGTCAGAATGTGTAAGATGGTGTATAAAAACCTAGTTTAAAAAATATGATAACAATAGGATCTGAGTATCAGTAAAAAATAATAGTAGACATTTATTTGGTACTATTTGTCAGGAATGTTTGAATCCTCACAAAGCTTTGTGAATTAGCAAATACCTGGAATCAATAAACTGGGTTTGGATTCCAGCTCTACCACTCAGTGGCTGTGTGACCTTGGCAAATCCTTTAGCCTGTCTGCTCTTCAGTTTCCTTAGTAGGAAAATGGGAACAATCATAGCACTCACTGTCAAGAATTATTTGGAAGATAAAATGAATACTGTCATAGCAAGTATTTAGAACAGAGCCTGGCATACTAGTGTCACTCAGTGAAAAGTCAGCCATTATTGTTATAGAGGATAATAGAACAGAGAGATGGGGGCCAAGGAAGCACAATATCCATCTGAAACCTAGAAATAGCATATTGCCTGCATGCCATCATCCAGCATGTTTATAAGTAGATAAACGAAAATATCCTTCCACTGAAGTCGTATGAACCTGCATTTCAACTGAAAACACAGTCTCCCTTGGCAAACCTATGACTAATTTTGCCGACAGAGAATATGAGGGGAGCCCTGACACTTGCCTCCAATATATTGTCTCCAGTATTGTCACTTGTGATTACCTTTATTGAGTTTGAATTGAATAAAGCCATCTTATGCATGACGTTTCCCCTAGAAATGATGGCAGCAAAAAGAGGCAGAAAAAAAATGCGTAGACTGAGCAATCCAAGGTGACTCAGAATGGGCTAGTGTGAGGGACTTTGCAGACCTAACTTCCCTGAGTTTATTTGATCATGTCTCAGGCTACAAGGAGTTATCTTGAAGAAACACTTTTTAACTTATGGTAATACTGGGATCTCTGTACTAAAAATCAATGTGCATTTTGTTTCATTTTAGAGAGTCTCAACAACAGTAGCCCAAAACACTTTAGAATACTCATTGTGGCACTAAAAGTCAGTAGCTGCCATGGACCTTAGATTTTCTGTAACTCAGCCAAGGGCATTTTGGAACAATGATGGCCCAAGTAACAAGATCTTTAGGCTTAAGTGACCCCTTTATTTAACACCTCACTGATGAGTTTCTCAGCTTTTCCTACCCTTAATTGTGAAACTGAACTGATTTCTGCATATAATTTGCACACTACCTTTAACTACTTGGTTTTCTTTTCTTCTTTGACTTTGCCTGTTGCTCCAAGAGAGCAATGCCCTTGTTGATTTCTTTTGCCTGGGGCTTCGGTTAAATAAGACATTTCAAAGTTCTCACATAATTGTTTCCTGACCAGGAGAACTAAGAGACCTAAGAGAATTCCCCTAGCGTGAAAAGCCATGTCACAAACCTCATATAGTTGTTTTGTGCTTCTGGGCTCATTCTTTGAATTCTAAGTATGGAAAACCAATAAACAGTAACAATGATGCTAACTAGGTTGAAATGGATTCTCCAATCCACCGTTAAACATCAGAAATCAGTCAGGCCATCATGAGAGGCCAGCAAATTGTTAGGCGATCAGAGTTATTTACTAATGTTTTGATGGCTCCACTTAGCATAAAGGTGAACTGGAGACAATTCTGACCACATAGGCCCCCACATGATGTTTTGTTGGCTTGGCCGAATTATAAATCCTATATCCACGATATAATTGGCAACTTACTCCTTCAACAGATGTGGGTTATGCAATCAGGGTGGGGAAAAGATGCACTGAAGCCGACTTGCTGGAAATCTTTACTTTCAATCTATAAAATATAATGAGGTTATGAATATAGAAGTGTGGCCAAATACCAGTGTTTTGTAAAGAAGTATACAAATTTAAGGAGACACTGTATTATCAAAATAAAATGACCTATCTATCAGATATTAAGATAATCAGTGTATAATTTACTTTTTTGTAAGTAGTTTCTGCAGACCTTCATAGTAGAGTCCAATTTCAATTTCAAAGACTATATTTTAGGATTTTTTTTCAATGAGTGATTTTCTTCTTCTTACCCATTCTTTATTTTGATAGTGGCTCTTATGCATCAATTATTATTAATCAACTGGAAGAGTAAATTTAATACCGTAGACACACAACGGGTCAGTTTGCCAGCTGGCATAAGCTGTAAAAGGTGGAGTGTGTGTGTGTTTGTGTCATAAATTGCTCTGCATGATGATATAGTCATTGTTATTTGCAGAAAACTTTTTATTTTTGTTAGGTCAAGAAGCCTATAATTCTCCAAGTGATCCCTGAACCTTATTTAATGCAGCAAACCACAAAAGGAGCTGGGTTGAACTTTGGTGTCTGCAAGTTAGAAAGTAATAACTTTCTCATCTTTTCTGTAAGTGACTTATGCCATGTGATGAATGCAGACCCTTCCCTCACAAGGGTTTCCTGATATTATACACTTGTAGCAAATAAGGTTAGAACCTTTAAAATATAGCATTTAGTAATGTGCTGGAAATAGCTTCTTCTCGATTCCTTTAAAGGTCACCGCATTTGCTTTCCAGGCGTCATTTTAGCGCTAGCCTCTGCAGGGTAGAACTGAGAACATGCTTGCCTTTGCGCCTTCAATTCTCCCAAGCTTAAAAGTAAAATGGCAGGATCTTTCACATAAAGTGGAGTGTGTGTGTGTGTGTGTGTGTGTGTGTGTGTGTGTGTGTGTGTGTTTTCTTGTGAGTTTAGATGTATAAAGAAAATCTTAATGTTGGTTATATATATGCACGCTTTTTTCAGTCGGAGGTATTAGCTTGTATTATCCTCAGTTCAGAAGCCAAGCTTATGGGAATGAAATTGGGGCAACATCTACTAAAGGAAAGCAAACTCTTAGGAAAGCACTCAATTATTTGTGCTTTTCCTGAGCACTCCATGGACCGTGCTTCACTGAACCTAAGTATATTAACAAGACTATAGCCAGATAAATTAGCATCAGCCCACAAATGTTGCTGCTGTTCCGCTGGGCCAGGGGTTGGGCGGAAAGGGGGGGGGGATGAATTCATAAAGCCATTGATATAAAGCAAGAAAAAATAGTCAATATCAGCATTGCGTTGCTATCAAAATTAGATTGGAATGGCAGATTGAAATGAGAGGCTTTTTCACACCAACTGATAAAATCACGTGCAGGCTGGCAAAAAGAGAATGGCTCCTCGTAAAGCATGTTTCACTAGAGTCATCATTGTCATTTGTCAGTATTGCCAGTATTCTTAACCTTCCTCACATCTCCATCATTAGCACCACTGTTAACGTCATCTTTGGCCTGTTTATAGTCAGCAGTTGTGTTTCCTCTTAGAAGTACACTAAAGATGAAAAATGGTCCATATCTGGTGCTCCTGGGTGGCTCAGTTGGTTGAGCGTCGAACTTTGACTCAGGTCATGATCTCACGGTTCATGAGTTTGAGTCTCGAATGGGGCTTTCTGCTATCAGCACAGAGCTTGCTTTGGATTCTCTGTCCCTTGTCTCTCTGTGTCTCCCCTCTCATGCTCTCTGCCACCCCTCCCTCCATCTCTCTGAAGAATAAACATTAAAAAAAAAAAGGTCCATATCTGCTAATAGCCTACACTCTGTGTTCACCATGCCCTAGCTAATTTTGATCCTCTCTCTGCCAATTAAAATTTCTACCTAGAACTCCAAGCCAGTCTAAATTCTCTTCCTTCTTCCAGGACTTCCCTTCTTCTGAATTCCCCGTAGTAGCCACTACTAGGCTATTACTAATTTTTCATTTAAAATTTATCTTTTTTGGGGGTGCCTGGATGGCTCAGCTGGTTAAGCATCTGACTCTTGATCTCAGCTCAGGTTTTGATCTCAGGGTCCTGAGTTCAAGACCCAATTTGAGCTCCATACTGGGCATGGAGCCTACTTAAAAATGAATGAATGAATGAATGAATGAATGAATAAATAAATATCTTTTGTGACTTTTCAAAGTCACAATGCAATCTTTTCAAATATGCATATTTTGCTGGCTCAGCTAGAATATAAGGGTCTTGAAGGCAGAGACTACTTCGTACATTGGTGTAAACACCATATTTAGATTAGTGCTTTACATATAGTATTATGTAATAGTTAGCAAATATTAAAAAATATTTATCAATGGATTGCAATTGTACAGGAAATTTGGAGAATTTGTTCACAGCCAAAATGTTCCTATAAGTGGTATTAATTTAGCTAGAGAAGTTTGTATGGGAAGATGACACCATGTGTACTTATGGTGGGGAATATCATGAGTTGGAAGTCAAGGAAATTAGAATTTGTATGAAGTGGAGAAGATCTCTCAGAAGAAAGAGTACTTTGCCTGTTTTTTTTACAATGTTCTCTGCATGTGATCTGTAGGTTTGGCAGTGGCTATTGAGAGGGTTGGAGAAGATGCCGTGAGGGGAATGTAAACATGAAATCAGAGGGTTAAGCCAGCAGCACAAAGAGTGAGTGAGATAAATGTGGGATAACTGACTGGTGAAACAGCATTTGAAAACAGGGTCAAAAGTTTGCATTTGGGCTGGACAGGTAATAACTGTCCTTAGAAGATTTTGAGTAACTGGAGTATGCCATCCATACAGCACATGTACAAGGTTGTTTTAGTGGGAACAAGAAGTGAGAAAGGGAAGAGACTGCCATAATTCATGGATAGAATAACCTGTGTCTGAGAAAAGGCATGAAAGAAGAAAGGGGAGAAATGAATGGCACACAGAAGAACTGGTTAAACTTGCAAACTTATCTGTATAAGGGACAATGGAGGGAGAGACTGACATTGTCCATGATACTGAAGCCTCAGGGGAAAGAAAAATTTGCCTTTGTCCCATCCCAGGGTAGGAAGAGTGAGCAGTGAAATAGTATAATTCCCGTTATCAAGAGAGTGGGTGGGCAAAAGATCATTCACTCTCTCATTCCAGAGAGATCTCTCCTTAGGCTTTAGCTCATGAAAGATAATGGGAAGACTTAAGGTTACATAGATTTTGGGTTTGTATTTGAGATATCTTAAGCCTTTTAGCAGAGAGAGGGTACAGAAAGCCACTGATTGGAACTCAGGTGTACCATGTTCTAGACTCAACATGTCTTTTAACTGCAAGTCTACCTTCTCTGAGCTTTTGAAAAACAAGAGAAACAGACTAGGTAGTTTCTGAGCAAACCTTCATATTCTGTGTCCTACACTGCATTTCAGCATACCATTGCTTGACATTTGACAGCAGTGGTGTTGGTGGAAAGTATAACTTCTGTGGATTAAGCCAAGATGGCTGTACAGAACTCTTGGAATCAGAGAATAGCTGTCCAGTATCTGTGTTTTGTAATATATATTGATTTGCATAAAATTTTGTTCCAGGATGTTACTTTCAAAATTGTTTGTAGTTGACTTTGCTGCCAGGGTGCTAGTCAAATATGACAAATATGGGAAAGACTAGAAGGCAGGCAGAGAAGAAAACAGACACCTTGGAGGGAGAACTACATTTTTAGCTTGCTTTGTTTATGTGGGACTTTCAGGAGTGTGGGATGATGTAGGTTGATCAATAAAACACCCAGAAATGTCTTTATGTCCTTACAAATGAGTGGACAATGTCTGTGTGTGCAGCCCCACACTCATGCAGTTTCTTTCCTTCTACTTGGGAATGTTAACTTGTGTGAGTTTCAAAATAACATCCTGCCATGTGAACTCCCTCCATTTCGGTTATTTATTTGCTGTAAGTGAAATGACACCTTACTGCAGCTTGGAATTTCCCAGGCACTTTTGAATACATATACCTAAGATATTAGAAGATATATGAATACATATCCTTGACCAGTTGTTCAAAATGTCATCCACACCTGAATCTGATGAAGCTTTTAGCTCCAACTACCAATTTATAGGAGAGAAGAGAGGAAGATGTAAAATTTTACCATGGGGAGGCAATCAGCTACATCCAGACTGTGAAAAAATCTTTAGGGCATATTACCTGATTTCTTAACGAACATACTACATGAAAGACAAAGAGAAATTAGATGGAACCCATATATCAAAGGATACATTAAATATTTACAAATGAATTGCGATATGTGGACTCCCCTTTGCCTCTTCATGCAGACATACAAATTTTAGAATTATGATAACAATTATAAGACATTTGTAAATTTGAACATTGACTAGATATTTGATAATTATTTAGAAAACATTGTTAATTTTAACATCTGTGATAATGGTATTGTGGTTCCTTAAAGATTTATGATCTTTTGGAGGCATATGAGTTTACTTACTGAAATATTTGCGGATGAAATGATATGATATATAAGTTGCTTCAAAATAACATGGGAAGGGGGAGTAGCTGAAACCAGGATTGGCCATGAGTTTATTATTGAAGCTGGGTGATGGGTACAAAGTAGTTCATTGTAGTGTTCTGTGCTTGAAATTCTCCACAGTAAGAACATTTTTTTTTTAATGCCATCAATTTGCATTGAGCATTTTCTTTGATTCTTGGAGCTTTCTCAGCACTTCCTCAAGTGACAGGTTAGATTATCCCTATAAGAATGGGATATAGATATTATTGCCCTGTGGGTAGAAGGTGTTGTTAATGCTGAAGTGGGGGAAGCATTGTTAACAAAAATATTTTTTAAATTTTTATTGTACTAACGGATTCCTCCCCTCGCCCCCTCAGTTTCCAACCTGGGATCAGAGGGAAAAAAAAGGGCCTGATCAGGAGGAACAAAGAACCTTAATTTTTTCTGGCAATGCTGTTTCTACCAGGCAGTCCATTGGCCTTTTTAAAAAGGCAAATTCCTGATGCAAAGGATCCCAATTCACTGACCAGTCCCAGCATTTAGACTCAGACTTTATTCTTCTGCGTTCCATGTGATTTCTAAGCAATAAATATACTTTAGAGAGACTAAGGACATTGGGAATCCAAATCAAACAGCTACAGCTATGGTTTCCCTACCCTTTACTCTCTGGAGCCCACAGAGAGATGAAGTGAGTAGTTCTCTTTGCCTTCATCTCCCTCTCTGGTGATATCTGTAATGGACACTTGTCTTAAGAGTAACTTTCATTGATGTATTCTCTTCTCTCTTCCATCCTACCAGTAATATGAAATCAAGAGTAATATGACCTCACTCTCTACTCTTGGGGTGGGCTCAGTTTGGCTTAACCCACTCAGTATATTCTGTTCCATTGGCTTGGGTCATTGGTTCTGGGGAGGACATATTTCCCATGTGAGTTCACCCAGTATATACTTCAGCACTGTTGTAATATTGGGGCAGAAGGAATCTCTCCTACTGGACTTGAATAAAGACAATTATACCCCTGACTTTGTCAAGCAGTTATCCTGCTACCATAGGAGAGCTCATATTAAGGATTGCTTAGCCAAAATATGGAAAGAAATTTGATCTTTGGAAATATGATTGATACACTGGATCAATTAACCATGAAACTGCCTTTCCTTGAGAACGTGTTGGTACTGAGGGTCAGTAAAATCTTGATTATTTAAGCCAAATGAATTGTGTTTTATCTTATTTGTAACTAAGAGCATCTTAGCACAAATGAAACATTCTTACCTATTGACATAGAAATGAAGGAGATATAATATTCTGATAAAGAATCCAGGGGTGAGAATATACTGCTTACTTTGCCTTTTGAATTGATCTATATCCTATCTCAGATATAGTACGACAAGATTGTGAAGACCTAGTTGGAGACATCAAGTAAACACATCAGGTGATTAGACAAACCTAAAGGCGTGATTTTGCTGAGTCTAATGATGTCTGGTGGACCTAGAAAATTCTGAATAGTACCAAGTGAGGAAGTAGAGGTAATAATTCAAGGTGTGCAGAGTAACCTTTGTGACATCTCTAGATGTTGGAGGCTAGGAGAGAAAAAACGCTGAGTTTAAATTTTTACGTTGCTGTTCCCTCTTTAGAAGAAAACCATGTCAGCTGCATAGGTCAGCATGCACGCTCAGTTGGCATTAGATTGCTCCACAGGGGTGCACGACATTTGCTTTATCTACTTTTGTATTTATTAACTATATTGATTGAGTACCATATGTATGCTAGGCACTGTTCTGGGCACTGGTTAAGACATTCTAGTGTGAGAAGATCAGACAGTAAACAACTAGACAAATAAATCTATAGTCTCAGATAGCAATAAGTGCTCAGGAGAAAAAGAAAGTAGAATAAAGAAGTCTAAAAAGTACCAGGGAGGAAGGATATAATATATAATGTTCAAGCAGATGACATTTGAACAGAAATCTGAAAGACATGAAGGCTGCTTTCAGAACAAGTTAAATTTAGGTATCAACCATTTTTACATACTTTTTAGCTTGAAAAGGGAATTCAGTGCAAATGTATAATTGCTTATGAAACAAGCCAAACAAAATAAAAGTGGGCAAATAACTTTTATACCTCCCTTTATACCTCGCTTTTATACCTCCCGTTCACTCTCCCCATTTTAAACACTCACCCACCACCCCATCCATGGAAACAGAAGTTAAGAATTTTGAGTAGTCAATTAGACTTTTTTCCTAAGTTTATAAAAACTTAAACTCCCTGAAATACACATGGAATGTGTTTGTATGTTTACAATTATTCTTACTTCTTACAAAATTGGGATTATATTATGGACTATTCTCTGCAACTTGCTCTGTTTATGCAGCAATACTTTGTGCACCATGACAATACACATCAACAGACATCTAACACAGTCCTCTCTGCCTTGCCATTTGGTTGCTCCTCATTTTCTTTTTTTTTTTTAATTTTTTTTAACGTTTATTTTTGAGACAGAGAGAGACTGAGCATGAATGGGGGAGGGTCAGAGAGAAGGAGACACAGAATCTGAAACAGGCTCCAGGCTCTGAGCTGTCAGCACAGAGCCCGACGCGGGGCTCGAACTCACAGATCGCGAGATCATGACGTGAGCCGAGGTCGGCCGCTTAACCGACTGAGCCACCCAGGTGCCCCATGGCATTTTCTTAGATCTCTCATGCTGGATAATGGAAAAGAATAAAACCTGTGATATAGGTGGGTTTTCCTGAAATTTTCTTATATAATATTCCAAATGATGGAAGTCAGTGGAAGCACTGAAGAAGTTAATTCATACAAGTACTTTTGGTACTAAATCACAATTTTATATCTGTCTACCTATCTATCAGAGGTTTGCACAGGCCTCTAAAGTAATTTGGGACGTAATCACACAAAAAGGTAAATATTAGAGAGAACCATGACATTTTAAAACTGAAAAGCACTTAAGATATCACTTAATCTAATCTTATTTCATTAATTTGGTAAATATATAGTGAGTGCCTCACACTCAGTAGGCACCATGAAAGAAAAAGTTGTCTAGGACAAAAAGTTGCCTAGGACATAATCTTAGTCTAAATCTTAACAGAAGATCAAGCAAAGGCTAAAGAGATTCTTTTGCAAGACACAATAGGGAAGTGACAGATGTAATTTGAACACAGACCATCTGGCTTTGAGTACAGGGCTCTTTTCTATTGTGTCTCATGGTCTACAGTAGTTTCTAATAGTATATAACTGAAAGGCCAGTCTGAGTGCTCTCATTTGCAAAAACCTTACCCGTTAGAGTTCCATGAAATGAATGAAATACTAGTTAGACAGCTCCCATCTATAGGAGCTGGTAGTTTACTCTGAAAAATTTTAGCATAAGAATCTGATTTCAACCCATCTTCTCAGAGGGTAAATTTTATTCCATTTCCTTTTCTCAAAGCTCTTTCATTAGTATATTAGACTAATGAGTGAATCAATAATTAAAACTAGCAATATTTTTTATTATGTCTAATTAAGTGTTTAATCAGAACATTCTGGTCTTTAATCCTCTGAAAGCAGCATTTGCCAGAGGATGAATGAAATGGATGGGTGAAACATTACTAACAAACCCTTATACTCAGCGGACTAAGGACAGATCTGGAGCCTTAAAGGTGAAGGTGAATTGGAAGTCATCACAGAAGGGACAGGAAATGGCAATAAATCTAATAGCTGTTGAAGACCATGTTTCTGAACACATTTTCACTATGGGGAAGAGTAACTACAAACTCAACTTGTGAAAAAATAAAAAAGTTTGTTAAAATGCTAAAGAATGGCTAACAAAATTGAGTTATATCTCGGTTGGTTTTGGATATGAAGTGTAGGTATCATAATGTTGTCAGCTGTCCCTAAATAAAACTATAAATAAATTCAGTGCAATCATGTAAAAAAAAATCCCTATAGCTTTTTTTTTTCTTTTTGGTGGAATTTAATAATCTAATTTTGAGCAAAGGCCCAAGGATGGTCAAGACATTTTTGAAGAAGAGCAAAATATGAAGTAGGGAGAGACAGTTATTAAAACACAAACACACACACATGCACAATATGCCTTGTAGTTTTGACCTAGGAATAGACAAATAGACCAATGAAAGAGAATAGAGTATAGAAACAGAGCCACTTATGTGGAACTTTGTGGGCATTACGAGTAAGTGCAGTAATTATGGATTATTCAATAAATAGTGCTAGGACATTCACTTTCCCTATGGAAAATGAAATCTGATGCCTACCCAACATCATACACAGAAATCAACTTTAGGTAGATTAATGGCTGAAATGAGAATGACAAAAATAATTCTGGAAAATATTATTTTGATTTTGTGGTAGTAGGTTTTTTTAAGTAAAAGCAAAAATAAAAAAGGAAAAAAAAACTAAAAAAAATTTGATAAATTCAACTGCATTAAAATGAAGAAATGCATCTAAAAATCTCAGAGAGAGTGTGAAAAGAGAAGGCCCAAATTTACAGAAGATATTTGCAAAACATTAACTGTAAAAGAGATTAGTATCTAGGTAATACAGAGAATTTCTACAAATCCATTAGAAAATGGCAAATAATTCTATACAAAAATAACCAAAAGCTGTGAACAGGCATTTCATAGAAAATGTAAATGGTCTGTAAGCGTACAAAACTGTTTAATATCAATAATGGGAATGTAAAATAAAACTGTAATAAAATACCATATTCCACATACTTGAGAAGCAAAAATTTCTTAAACACTTGGCAATAGGAAGTGCCATGAAGAATGTGAAGCAATAAGAATTCACATTCACTGCTGGTGAGAATATAAATGGTACAACCATTTGGAAAAAAAAAAAAAACTGTTCAGCTATGGCCAGTAAAGTTGGATACATTTGTACTCTATGAATCAATAAATTCACTCCTAGGTATTGTCTCAGGAAAATTCTTGAACATGTATGTATACCAGGAGATTTATACAAAAATGTCCATAATAGAAATGTTTTTAAGGGGCGCCTGGGTGGCTCAGTCGTTAAGCGTCCCACTTCAGCTCAGGTCACGATCTCGCGGTCCGTGAGTTCGAGCCCCGCGTCGGGCTCTGGGCTGATGGCTCAGAGCCTGGAGCCTGCTTCCGATTCTGTGTCTCCCTCTCTCTCTGCCCCTCCCCCGTTCATGCTCTGTCTCAAAAATAAATAAACATTAAAAAAAATTAAAAAAAAAAGAAATGTTTTTAAGATCCCAAACCTGGGGGAAATAGTTGAATAGATACCAGTCTATTTGCATGATAAAATAGTATGTAGCAGTGAAAATAGATGGACAGTACCTGTATGCATCAACATGAATGAATCCTAAAAACCTAATGCACAGGGAAAGAAGGAGGTCACAGAAGAACACTTACAGGATGATAAAGTTCAAAAAGAGTAAAATCTGTATTCGTATATACAGATACATAGAATACATAGAAATATTTAAAAATAAAAATCATTATGAAGTTAAAAAAGAAAAAAGAAAATCATCTTGTACAAAGGTGGCAGGGGAGGGCTAAGAGCACATCAAGCCCAGTGAACAGCATATACTAAGTTTCAGTCAGCAGTTCCATGAACCATGGCTCACTCTTCGAATATCTTGTCTATCTTCTCACTCTTCTGGTGCTTCAGTTTTATAGATTTAAATCTCACCTATGTGCTGAGAACTTCCAAACTTTGTATCTCCAATTTACACCTCTCCCCTGAACCACAGACTCCTATGCCCAGCTGCCTTACTGTTGTCTCCATCTGGGTGTCTAACAGGCATCTTGATCTTAGCCTGTCCAAACCTGAACTCCTGATACCTGTACTCCCCGCACCCCTGCTAAGTCCTGCTTCCTTAGCAGCCTGCCCCTCCCTGTGAACAACATTTCCGCCTTTCCAGTTGCTCAGGCAAAAGTAGACAAACACCTTGGATTCTTTCTTGACTTACTTTATCTCCTTCCCTGAGTTCAATCAGCAAATCCTTTTGGCTCTACTTTCAAATTACAGGCAGACTGACAACTCTCATGACTTCTACCAGTACTGTCCATGTCATCTTTCCTTGTGTCACCACCACCTTTCCCCACCCCCACCTCTTCATATCCTCCTTGACATCATTTTCCACATCACTCAAAGTAAAAACAAAATTTCCAGAGCCTTCCATGATCCGGACAACCCCTTGCCTCCTGACCACATCTCCACCATCCTGTCCCTTCTTCACCTTGACCTCCTTGCTGTTGAATGAGTCAAGAATGCTAGGGTTTTTGCACCAGCTCTTCCCTCTATCTGGAATGTTCTTTCCACAGGTACCCACTTGGCTCACTTCCTCAGTCCCTTCAACCTTTTGCTCAAACGCTCCAGGTTTGGCCTTTCCTATCCACCCCTCCAGCTCTCTCCTGTCTTCCCTCTTATAGTTACTACCATGTCAGATACTATATATTCTACATAATTGTTTATTCTGTCTTCCCCAGCTAGAACCTAAACTGCAAGAATGCAGGAAGTTTTGTCTGCTTGATTCACTGCTATAGCCCCTTGAACTTAGAACCCTGCCTAACACATAATACATGATCAGTACAAATTTAATGGCTGAAGAGGGAAAAAATGGTGCTTTGAGGGAATTAAAACAAAAACAAAAACAGTTAGACTCCAGCACAGAATGAGTGAGAGATCAGCCTGGGAAGGTACACAGGAACCAAATCATAGATGCATATTTTTGCCATATTAGCATGAATTAAGAATTATGTAAGCTATATTACTTACTCAATTTAACGAATGCCGTGCTCCTGAGAAAGGAAATTCAACTTCGCCTGCATCCACAGGGGACACTAGCTGTCATGCATAGTTATTCTAAGTCTGAACTTCTGAGATTTTCTGGTGTGTGTGCTGTGTTTGAAGTACTATCTAGGTTGCACACACAGACACATAGATACCACACACATACACGTATTTTCATATACCCACAAGTATATTTATGTATATATGCGAGTTTTTGACATAAGCAAGAAGAGACAGAATCAATGCAATCAACATCAAGAACCCTCTTGTAAAAGCAGAAAGATGTACAAGTGAGTTGTTTGTGATCTATTGAACTTACAAACAAATTTATGAAGAGCTTTCCTGAATTAACCTATTTGTAAGTAGAAGATATTGACTTCACAGATTTTTATTCAGTTGTAGTCCACAACCTGACTATGGAAAATAATATCTTATGAACTAATCCTCAGCAGGACAAAATTTCTAATTAATGCCTCTGAGGCATTTATTCTGAATTGATTGGTTCTTCTATCACACACAGCCGGGTTGGCTGGCCCATTCTAAGCAATAGGACCATTTAGAAAGCTCACTGTGATAATCCTTTTACAATACTCCAATGGACCATTTGTAAAGGGATAAATTTTGTTAGAACTAATGCGTCCTAAACCACAATGGCCTCTGCCCAGTAAGTTCACACATGTGGACTACTTGGTAATTTCAGATTTATTTTTATCACCTTGAACTTTTATATATGGTGAATAATGTAACAACTAACTTATCCAATGTCAGAAGATCTGTTTGGCTGTCATAATGTTTCCAGGAAAAAAAAAATCCCCTGTCCAATGAAAAGACACTCTCTATATGCTTTCACTATAGTTCTTCAGGTCTTTCAGAACTGAGACTCTGTAGAAAACACGAGACTTGTACGCATATGCAAGCTGGCACGCTAGCTCCAGATGTAATTGAAGACACATTTCTCCATGGATTGAAGTGTTTTGTTTAGAAATACATTTCCCATTATACTTTTTTTGCACATTTAAGTTTTTTTTTTTCAGAAATGGTTTCTTTCATGGTTTCCTTTTTAAAAAAACTTATTTAATAGTGTGAGAAGAGGTCTGTTGTGGTTCGGGTGTGGCTAAACCAGTTGTGGCCCTTTGAATATTTATGTATTGGAATAATCATATTCTCTGTTACTGGAAACCATTCTGTTTTTCTCACAAAAATTCACAAGACTTGCTTCTTCCGTTTTCCCTAAATCTGTGTTGATCAGGAGTGTAAATCTCAGTGAGACTCTTGGTTTATACAACCCTGGAAACAAAGTGGCCACATATTTTTTAAGGGCCTCTTCCATGAGTCTGGCAATTGTGTGATAGAGTGTTACCACCTCTTCTCATTGTTCTCATCTGGGATAGCCACTCGCATGTTGGAGAATGGCAAGATCTGAATGTCTCCCTGAGAAAAGAGGCAGTCGGCAAGTGGATGTCTCCTTCATTGTTCAGTCCTTCTCTGGTGAGCAGTGCTTTTGCGTTGCTGGTGGAAATTCAAGCGTGAAGCCAATTTTTATGCTCTAGATGGCAAAAAAATGCAGCTAATTCCAAAGGGTTTCTCCTTCTTCCCCTGGCAGCTGGTATGTTTATATAGTGGGGATGAAAGGCCTGACATCTGTGTTTACATTTCTACGTAGCAGGGTCCCCCAAACCCACAGTTAGGAATCATTTATATCCAAGCACCTCTGCCCCAGAATTACAACAGCAAAGTCTTTCAACTTCTCCTCGGCAAGGGCCTTTGATCTCCCTGTGCAAAATGCTCTCTGATGAGTTGTGATTGGAAGAGGAGGGCTGGGAAGGTTTTATACTTTGACAGCTTCCTCCTCTCTCTCCACCCCCAACCATATAGGAACATGACCCAGACCTTTAAGTACTCAAACCTCTTTCTATAAATTTCATTGAGTTACCAGAATAAAATTAAAATAGACTGGTGCAACAAAAGCAGTGGGTCTCAAAGAATTTGAATTTTTAATAAGTACTCCTGTTGGTTCTGGTTTTTTATTCCAAGTAGATTAGAATCACCTGGGTTGCTTATCAGACATGGAAAATCCAGAATCCTATGCAACTCTCCTGAACATGAATTTCTAGGTGTGGTTCCAAGAATCTGTATTTTTCACATCTTGAGATGAATCTTAGGTATGTCATTGCCTTGGAACCCTTAGACTAGTTGGCTGTAGGGACCGAGCTTTTAATGTGAGGACTAGGGTATACTAGTCTTTGTTGCAAGACAGCATCTCAACCTCTGACCCTTTCAGTGAAATGGTGATGGTCTTCCCAAGTCAGAATCAGTGTAAGTTGATGAAGTCATCTTCTTTGAATGTTTGAATGCCTTACTTAATTTTTCCTGACCTCATTATACTAGAGTTTCCCTTCCATAACCATGCCCATCTCTGTTTTGTCCCCTCTCTGAACCCTTGACAACCACTAATATGTTCTCAATTTCTCCATTTTTGCCATTTAAAAAGTGTGATATAGGGGCACCAGGGTGGCTCAGTTTGTTGAGCCTCAGACTCTTGATTTCAGCTCAGGTCATGATCCCAGGGTTGTGGGATTGAGCCCTGTGTCAGGCTCCACACTGTGTGGATCCTGTTTAAGATTCTCTCTCTCTCTCTCTCTCTCTCTCTCTCTCTCTCTCTCTCCCTCTGTCCCTCTCCCCGCTCACACACTGTCTCTCTAAAATAAGAAAAAGTGTTATGTAAATAGAATCATACAGTATATAATCTTCAGGGATTGGCCTGTTTTTGCTCCATGTGATTCCTTGGAGATGCATCCAAGTTGTCACATGTATCAATGGTGCTTTCATTTCTATTGCTGAGTAGTATTTCATGGTATGAATATACACAGTGTATTTAACCATTAGCCCATTGAAGGACAGCTAGGCTGTTTCTGGCTTTGGTCCATTATGAATAAAGCTTCTATGAACATTCATGTACAGTTTTCTGTATGAATAAAACTATGTTGGTATTTTATCAGCCTCTTCAACTTTTATACTTTTATAGGCTAATCACAAACTCTGTCACATCCATAAAATCTTCCCAGTTTTAACTTCAGTTAACCTTATATCATCCCCTTCCTGGATGTCAAAGCAACACCTACCTATACCAGGCATTTTAGCGTTAGCCTGTAGTCAAATTATTTCATGTTGCATTTATTGCCTTCTCAATGAGATTGGAAACTGGGGGCAGGGACCACATCATATCCCACTTTTGTATATCCTGCAGTACCTACTACAGCCTTGGACATACCAGCAAATTAACCAACCAGACAGATAATGTATTATTTTTTTTTTCATTTAATCTGATTTATTGTTGTGCCTCTGTGACTAACAGAGTATATCATGTTAAATACTGTGTGGGTATAAGAATGCATAAAAAACACGGAAGCTGCCCTCAATGGATTCTTAATTTAGCTAGAAAACTAAAGCCAACACTAATACGTGTGAGGTTATAGAACAATGAGCTGCTGTGATTTTGATGCCGAACACATGGACAGAGAAGAGAGCAATGAGTGTGGGCTGGAAAAATTGAGAAGATTTCATGGGGAAAGTAAATTTTAAATCAGTTCTTAAAGAAAGGAGTGACATAAAAAACTGGTGGAGAAGGAAAATATTCTAAGAACATCCCAGTGTTATAGGAGTGCTGTGTGGTGAGTTGCTTAAAAAAAAAAAAAAAAATACTTGTTAATCAGAATAGGTAGATGAGGTGTGACCGGACTATGGCAGGTCTTGGAAGGCATGCATGACATATTTGTGCTGGTTCCATCTTCTGGAATATAAAGTTGGTAACAAAAGCTCACAGCAACTAAACATGTTGAGGTAAGTCCAGGCTGTTATGCTGAACTCTAATCCTGTCAGACGTAGAACCTACTGGCCTCTGGATGTTCTGGGAATTTATCAACTTTCAAGAAATATTATGGAGCACTGAGATTTATGTCCTGGTAGACCCTTGACTAGCATGTGGTACCTCTTAGGAAGTATTTGAATTGGGTCCACAGACTTGTGTGATGCTCTAATAGTTGCTGAAGGAAGTCTGCTTAGGAGATAAAACAGTGATGCACCCCTTCTGCCAGAGGAAGCAGCAGGTGCTCTAGGGACCAGGTGATGAACATAAACTGAGTTGAAGAGAGAGCATGGGTCCTAGGTATGGAGTGAAGCTGTACTTCATCAACTCCTATGACTCCCTCTTCCCTTTTCCCCTCCCCATAACATCTGGACAATTCTTCTCTGAGAAAGTCCTATGAAAAAGCTGATCAGAAGGAGCTAAAGGAGCTTTATTCTATCAGCTACAATGGATGAAGCTGCCTAGAGGTCAGAAGTCCAAGGGAGGATCACTGGCTTTACAGACGATGGTCCTGGGTCTGTCGGTGGTCCCTAAAGCCAAAGACTGCAAGAGCAGTGGGCATCAGAGCAAAGCTGTGATCATCACCATGACACCACCACCAAGATCCCTAGAAGAAGTCACTTGGAAGGGAGCTTCTGCATAGGGCTCAGAGGCTTACGATATGTGCTGTTGTTATAAAAGCAATATTGTACACTCATTGGATGATGAGGCCTGGGAAGGGATGGGCCCCACAGCTTCTGGTATCTGGTAAAAACTGAATAGTGAGGGGTGCCTGGGTTGCTTCAGTTGGTTAAGCATCCGACTCTTGATTTTGGCTCAGGTCATGATCGCATGGTTCGTGAGATCAAGACCTGCATCCTGCTCTGTGCTGACTATGCAGAGCCTGCTCAGTATTCTCTCTGTCCCTTTCTCTCTACTTTTGTCCTGCTTGCATGCACCCATGCACACAGGCACACACACACACTCTCTCTCTCTCAAAACAAATAAATAAATAAACATTAAAAAAGACTGAATAGTGAATGTCAATGTCAATTACACATTAGGTACTGGCTATGCTAATTTGTGGCCAGCTGCAGAAGACATTGGCGTGTACCAACAGCCAAGACAAGTTAATTCACATAGGGTGTGGTTGATGGTTCCATCCCTTGCACTTCTGTGTTTGTTTCATTTCCATTTTCAGTTGTGAAGGAGAGACATTTATTAACAAATGCCTAAAGAGTTTTGTTTGTAGTTTTAGAGGTCTGCAATAGGAAAATGTTCATAGCCTAAGGGTCCCACAGTAAAAAGCAAAATGTGTGTAATTCCTAAATACTTATGGAATTCCAAGCACAAATTCACTTAGAGTATTAATGACTTTACTGAAGATAGACATCTAACTTAAAATCAACAAATCATTAGACTTGCAGTAAAAGTGTAAGCAATGCCTAATTAATATACTTGTTGATTATTTTCCTTGATAGAGACATTAGTTGTTAAGTCTAATGGTGCCTCAGAGATAACAGAATAGTGAGGAAGGCAATCAGCCAATGACTTCAAGTCATTTAACCAAAACAGTATTTTCTTCCTACTTTCCTCCATCAAAATAATATCTATTATTATTATTATTATATTATTATTACTATTTGATATAGTTTTGTTTATCTGAATAAATGCAAACATTCTAGGATATAGACATAGTCTCAAAGTACTTTATAAAATAAAGTGAAAGACAATGTGATATCAGAAATACAATTTGTTGGGGGGCCTGGGTGGCTCAGTCAGTTAAGCATCCGATTTCATCTCAGGTCATGATCTCAAGGGTCCTGAGTTTGAGCCCCGTATCGGGCTTTCTGCTGTCAGCACAGAGTCTGCTTTGGATCTTCTGTCTCCCTCTCTCTCTGCCCCTCCCCCACTAGCATCTCTCTCTCTCTCTCTCTCTCTCTCTCTCTCTCTCACACACACACACACACACACACACACACACACACTGTCTCTCACTCTCACTCTCTCTCTCTTTCAAAAATAAATAATTAGAAAAAAGAAATAGGGACACCTGGGTGGCTCAGTCGGTTAAGCATCCAACTTTGGCTCAGATCATGATCTCGCAGTTCATGAGTTCGAGCTCCGCCATTGGGCTCTGTGCTGACAGCTCAGAGACTGGAACCTCCTTCAGATTCTGTGTCTCCCTGTCTCTCTGCCCCTCCCCTGCTTGTGCTGTGTATCTCTCTCAAAAATGAATAAAAAGATTTTTAAAAAATTAAAAAAATATATATAATTTGTTTTCTATTTTTCTCGAATAAACCTCTTTGGGTTCAAGTTACACTCTCGGAGGAGCCTTCTTTTCACATTAGCTCTGGCCCACAGAGAAACAGGTGACTGCCTTGCCATCATTGGGGGGAAGGTTGGCCCCGTTAGCTCTGCTTTACACATGAGGAGTTTATATAAATTATCTGTAGCCAGCAAATGGTAGAACTGAAATTAGAAGCTACGTCTGTGTGACACCAAAAACTCCCATTATTTTTCCTGTGCGATGCTGAAGAAAGATAATCAGGATATATGAGTCACTAGCTTCAGCACTCTCCACCAAGCATTTTCCATATTATTACAGTAACTCCCTCCCTTGAGAAATAAGGAGTAAGTAAGCAAGCAAATTCCTTGAGGAACACAAAATATTTAATTGCTATTCGTCACTTCTCTTACTCAGGACAAGATTAATTAACTCTGATCTTTTCATTTGCATGGGTCTAATGTAGATGGCTTAATAATTGCTTCTTTAAGAAGAGACTCTTCTGAGAAAATACCATGTGAATAAATCCGAACCTTCTTCACTCCTTCCTACTGCCTGAACTTGTTTTAGACAAAAGAAGTCTGTGATTAAAAAGAAAAAAAGCCAAACATTTAAAATCTGGTGGTGAAAACCCTTTTCATCATGCTTGCAGATACCATCAAAGTCCAAGAAATACTGCAGGGTTTTAAGATGTATATTTTTGAGCTTGATGTAAATGACAGGATCTCAAGCTGCAGTGTGACTCCAAGCCCAAACTAGAGACAGTTCCCAAATTCCTTCAAGTTACACCAAGGAAGAAGCATTGCACATAGGCTGTTGATTTATCAAAAACTCAATTTTCCATGACAAGCTCCATTGAAGACTGAGGAAAGTCAATAGCCAGGAGTTCACATCACCTTGGACAGCGGCTAGAAGATGGGACAATAAAGAGACCATAAACTCTGATAAGCAGTGATTTACCAATTAGATGTGAGAAAAATAAAGAATAATTAAAATGACAAAATACCATGAGTCATTAAGGGTTAGCCTAATTAAATAATAGCCCAATGTAAACCAGAGATTTATGATCTACCAGCTGCACAATGTGGGTTTATCAAAATAATGAAAATTGACATACACTTTATACACAGCCTATCGTTAGCTGCCTTTTTCAACATCTATTTGGAGGTCACCTAGGGAAATATGCCTCCAACCTTAACTAGTTACTAGATTCTTTCTGCTGTAACCCAGTCCTCAATGGAACTTGTATTGCCTCGTCCTGCCTGATGGACAGAATAGTGACTTTTCTAGCCTAGTCTTATGGCTTTCCTCTACCGCAGGCTGCCTTTGTATGTTTGGCTTGCTCATTCATGTTCCCCAACAGTGTTAACATTTGGATGCTTCTTTTGGCAAAATATCTAGAGCAGCAAGGCCCCAAGTGTTGCCCTCTGGGGCCCTTTGGAAGGCTGTGGATTGGGTGGGATCCCTGCTCATCACTGGTGCTGCACACTCTTGGCACATCGCATCGGCCAGATGGACTTACATATGGACACATAGTCATTGACCACATCAGTCAGTGACTTGAGCGAGCAGATAGCAGCTTTAACATATATTATGCCTCTGCTCAAAAACAGCCTCTGCTCCTCTTCCTCTGTCCTTCTAGGCTTCTGATTTCCTAAGGCCTAGGGGCACATGGGGTTGCATGCAATATGACCTCTATCAGTACAGCCTGAACATCCACCATTTGAAGGTCCTGTTCTGTTTGTTATTTATTATTCATCTTACATGTTTTAAACTATCTATTTCCATATCAGCTTCACTCTTAGCACTTGTGCTAGCCCAAGTACCAGTGACTTCAGGTCTTTTTAGCAATGCTAGCTGTTGTTCCATTCTTCTCACACCATTTAGCTGCTTGACAAGCTGATTGTGTCCTCTTTGATATGACAAATGTGAAGTTATGATCCCACCCAGGGTATTTAGATCATTCCAGGTGGTGGCAACACTTTTGAGAAGACTGCTACCTCCAGTCATTCTGATCAATTATCTGAAATAGCAATGTGGTAATGAGTGCCAGGCCCCTGTCTGGCAAATCTCATCCTACCCTTGAGTCTGGTACGGGTCATACCCATCTCTTGGCTGTCTCTTTGGGACCTGGATGAGGGTGAAGAACTAGATGGTACCACTTGACTGGTGCGTTCTATTTCAAGTGCTGCAGAATTTGGTACCCAGAAGTATAAGCTCCCCAGTAATACCACCCATGTGCATAAATGGTTAGAGTGTTCTGAACAGTCACTAAAAACCAGGTAGCAAACCTATTAAGGCAGTTTTGCCAATTGGTTCCTACCCAGACACAGCCTTAATAACTACACTTTCCAAAGACTTTGCAAATGTCATCTTGTTCATTCAGGTTGTTGAGAACTCTCTCCTTCTCTTAATCTCTAGCTCCTTTTATGGACCTACAGGTTTGTGTTGATTCTCCTGTGATGAAAAAAAAAATCTGATGAAATTTTAGTATATAAAAGCAAGTTAGGGGCGCCTGTGTGGCTCAGTCGGTTGTACGGCCGACTTTGGCTCAGGTCATGATCTTGCGGTCTGTGAGTTTGAGCCCCGCGTCGGGCTCCTTGCTGACTGCTTGGAGCCTGGAGCCTGCTTCAAATTCTGTGTCTCCCTCTCTCTCTGCCCCTTCCCCATTTGCACTCTGCCTCTCTCTTTCAAAAATTTATTATTAAAAAAAAATAAATAAAAGCAAGTTAGTAGCAGAATAATCTAACATGTCCATTTTAATATGCCAGACATTGTGCTAGATTCTTGGTATACTCTGGTGAATAAAACATAGTCCCTTCTGTCTTGGAGATTATAGTCTACTGGGTAAGATAGACAATGAACAGATAAGCAAACAAATAGTTAAAATTGATCAAAGTATATAGGTAAAGCACATAAAATAATACCTGGAACATAGTGTTTAATAAGTGAAACTTATTATTCCTGTTGGTAATAACTATGATATAATAACAATTATGTAATTGTTATTGTACATAGCATAATGTTATTATATTATATATCATTATACAAGATAGTGGGTATTCTAGTGATCTGTTGTTGAATAACCAATCAATGTAAAATTTAGTGGCTTTAAACAATAACTACCACCATTTATTTTGCTTATATCTGTAATTTGGGCAGAGCTCAGTGGCATCACTTGGGGCATCTCAATTAGAAATTGGAGGATTGTCTTCCAAGATGGCTCCCTTACATGACTAGCAAGCTCTGTTAGCAGTTACCTAGGAGCTCAACCAAGGCTGCTGGCTGGAGGCTACATTTCTCTCCATATAGGTCTTATAATGGGGCTGCTCGAGTTTCCTCACTATGTAGAGGCTGGGTTCCAAGAGTATTTCAAGTTTCAGAAAGTGGAATCTATCCTTAACACCCTTGACCTGGAAACTTCCACCATATTCTATTGGTCAAGCAGTCACAGAGCCTGCCCAGTTTTAAGAGGAGAGGCCATAGACCCTTCTTCTTAATGGGAGGAGGGTCAAAGAATTTGCAGCTGTCTTTAACCTAGCACAGTGGGTTAAAAACGCAACCTCTAAAATGTGTCCATTTCTTTTCACAAAATACCAGCTTATTTGGCTATAGTGTATACTTAAAAGCAATTTCTTATTTCATTTTGGGTTCTTGGTTGAGATAGGTGGAATAGATGGTGTTGCCATCACTCCACAGGCAATTGAGGCAGAGGGATTTTGAATTGCATAAGGTAATAGCCATACTGTAGAAAATGTAGGGAGCTTTGCTTCCTTGCAGGCCCCAGATGCTTCCCACAGTTTTGTACAGCTTGTGATTGGGCTTTGACTAGTCATACACACTGGCCTGTGACTCTAAAAGAACATAATTTTAGTGGTCATAGCAGTGCACCACTGGTACCCAAGTTTTATGATATCCAGCTGGAGAATGCATCATCATGTTTCTGAGGCCTAACTTATTGAGATCATTGTTCAATTCTGGTGTACCATCTGTTGTCCGGGTCTTCCTAAGTGATTTTCTGGGCTGTCTTCCCTTTTCACTGGGAATGGAAGGAGTTGTCAAAAGCCCAGTACATTCTTTACCGCATTGTAAAGCCATCAGGACTTAATTAGGGAAAAATTCTTCAGCAACAATTGATTTGTTCAACTATCATTCAATTTGAAGTACTCTCTTTTTATTAAAAAATACTTGAAAGTTGTTGGATGCCAGCTTTGGATTTTTTGAGTGTGTCTCCATCTTTTTTACATCCTGTCCTTAGCAAATTTTCAATAACTAGATTGTAGTTTGAAAACTACTTCTGGTTAGAATTTGTTAGAAACTTCCATTTAACACTGATTCTTGTTAGGTATCTGTAGATTCTGATAGGTAAGCTAAAAAAAACAGTTGATTAAACTTAGTAGCTTAGAGTTTTCAGAAAGTGTTCTAAACCATTGCTCAGCATCTAGGCCTTTGGAAAATCAACTTCGTGTTTGTCTCTAGTTCCTTTCCCCTGAAGTTTTAGCCTCTTTTGTATGTAGAGAAAAGTTGGAACCATATGTTTCTGATTCATTTGTAACTAAGATTTAGAGTTAGCTCATGAAGCTATTGTTTTGTAAGAACATGTACTTTAAAGTTGTATGTAATCCATTTTAAGTCCTTTCTCTTCTTTAAACAAGGGAACATTTCTTTGCCAAACTTGACCTCAAAATAAAAAATTTGTTTGTTTCAAGATGCTGGAGCCACTGACAGTATTTAGGGTGTTGCCCCAAACTCTGACAGTCTCTGCGTTTGCCTCAGAATCAGTTCAGATAAAGATTTGTGAGCCTGTCTTTGGATCACTGGGCAGTGCTTGACCAGTTTGCAGTCAAAGTGTCCCAGGAGCTAAAGGACATCAATTTACCTAGCTATGCACTTACCTAACTATTGCAAATATTTAGAAGCTAGAAGAATAATAGTTGCACATGGAAAGATGAGTACCTTTGTAAAGGCCAAGAAAGAAATAGTTTGTATGGATCAAATGTACATCACAATATAAAGGAAACAAGAAAATGGAAACTTTGAGAAACTAAATCACTGGACTAGAACCAGCAGAGAAGTGGTGAGGGGGAGGTGAGAAATGGAGGTGAGTAATGGATAGAACAGTGGTTCTAAACCTGGCTGATGATCAGACTCACCTGGATAAACACCTGTTTTACAAGTATAGCTTCCTGGGTCTCAGGGTGGGTAAGTTTGGGCATCTGTATTTTTTTAAATGTTTATTTATTTATTTATTGAGAGAAAGAGATCAGGGGAGGGGCAAAGAGAATCCAAGCAGGCTCTGCACTATCAGCACAGAACCTGATGCGGGACTCCATCCCATGAACCATTAGATCATGACCTGAACCAAAATCAAGAGTTGAATGCTTAACTGACAGAACCACTCAGGCGCCCCAGGTGTCTGTATTTTTAAAAGCTCCTCAAGTGATTCTAATAATCAGCCTGGTTATTGGAAATAATTTGAGAACTCTACACACACACACACACACACACACACACACCCATGAATGCACAATTGTAGAGAGGAAATTAAAGTCCAATCTGGGCCATAACACTCTATTCTTATGCCCTGAAATCTGACTGTGCTCTACCTCAGACTGTAGGAAAAGATGTTAGGTAAATCAGCAGCTTTCCTTCTGCATTCTTTTACATAATACAGAATATTTCTTCCACCAGGTCTCAAACCAAGGCCTAAGGTGAGAGAAAAAAATAACATAGATGGCTATAAGATCTGTAACTGTAGAGAAGTGTTTACTTGGCATTCATTTCATCTTTTATTTCCAGCTCACAACTTTACTGTATACTTAGTAATGAAAATCCAGTGTCATCCCTGGGGCATTGACAGATGCTTAAATCCTTTAAAGTAGGATTATATTATGTACATTTTATTGCCTTTCAGGATCTTGTTAGTGCCCTCAATGGAATTTCTCCTTGCCCAAATGGAGTTGAATAAACACGTTGATGATTTCTCCAAATCCACTGAGTAAAGCAGAGCCCTGAGATGGTAAATTTGTAATACCAAATTGCCTGTCCAGTCAGGGCAGTGCCTTCCCAATGTCTGCCTTGAGGAACACCCAGCATCAGGATTGATTGATTGTCTCAGATAATGTTTGGGAATGGGTCCAACTTGGTTTCAGCAATTAAATTCCCCAGGTAAAAAGCTCTTCTTATAATTTTACTAGACTAGCATTTTCAACAGCTATTAATGAGCCAAGTACTGTGCAATTTTATAAATGAAGGGATTCAGGCTATCATTATGTATAAATCCTCCCCAAATTACCTGTTCTAGTCAGAAGGCATGATCTGGAAAAAGAAACGATAATGTTTTGGAAAATGATGACATTCTGTAAATAAAATCTGGCAGCAAAAGTTCTTAGAAAAACTAATGCTCGAGTCAACATGCCTCAATTTATTGCTACATGAATCAGAAATTAATTTTTCTGCAATCATTCTTATACTTCTGAACTGTGACATCGTTAACAGAGTCTGAACACTCAAAGGTACCTAGACTCTTAATACAATAAGCCAAAATGAATATAAATGGTTGAAGAGGGTAGTAAACTAGTTTTCTTGAAATTTTCCGGAAAATTGAGTTTACAGTGACTAGAATGTATGAGACTGCCAAAAGGTATGGAGGTTAGGGGATGGGAGAAGTGGAATTATCATGATTTTCATGTCCATAGGGGCTTTTATGTTCCCTGGGTAATAACAAACACCAAATACTGAAAGTATATATTGGCCAGGAAATATTATTGCTGGAACTGTTTTGCATATAGCTTCTTTACAACATTACTGTCTTCATCTTTAAGGAGTGGTACATGCTCTGAATCGGCTTCTGGAGTCCTTTCCAACCCATTTCTACCTTTGTTTTCTAACCATCCAACCAAATATCGGAGAGGTATGAAAACATCTAAGTGTCCCGTTTAGGAAAATGTAGCTGCTATTGATGTTGTTTGGCAAAACACCTTGATGGGATATTTTGGCTATGAAAAGTTAGGCCCCAAGTCAGGGTGTAGAGGAAGGATGCAAAATAAGGGGATGCTGAGTTGCTCGTATGTGAAAATATGTGGAAACTTTTTAGTATGAGCAGCCTGAGAGAGGCAATGAGGGACACAGAAAATTTGGAAGCATTGAGCTGCAAGGAGATCAAGGGAGAGAGGGTGCATAGCAACATGTTGGATATTGGGGCTGGCAGGGGTTATTGGCTAGGAATTTTCATAATAGCAATTTGATATTACATTTTAAATATTGCTGCACTATTCAGTGCTGGAACATAAGCGCCATGAGGTACCACTGGACTTCAGTAGAGTCAGCTATACATTGCTCCTTGTGTTGGTTGTCACTTGGTAGAAGAATTAAAAGGATTTGGGCCTGAATTCCACATCAGGGTCAACCTAGAGTGGTGAGAAGATTGTCACAGGAGATGGACGCTAGGTAGAGAGTCAGAATTCAGATGAAGCAGAATATTGGAGTAGGAGGAAATTAAGAGACAACTAAGCCTCTGAGACTTTTCTACTCTTGTCCCGTTGCCATGTATCTCATAGGGCCCGCTAGAATAATCTCTCAACTGGTCTTGCTATTCTCCCTCTTCCCCTGTTATAGTTTATTCTCCATAACAGCATTTGGGGGAACTTTTAAAATGTAAATTAGCAGACGGTAGAATAGGAGTTTTCTAGAACATAGATTTTGACAGTCATCTACAGAAGAGACTACTTTTGTGGGAGTCCAGTAGTCTAGGGGAAGAACTGGAGCAAAAAATCCAAGATAGATGCATTGAGGATGTTAAGAAGAAAAGATAAAGAGAAGATAAAGTTTCACTTTATTCTTGCTACCCCATCTCCAAAGCACCACAGTTCAGTGCCAAGACAAATTCCCTTAACCTTTGATTTCTACCACAGGGCAAAATGAGAGCATAGTGAATGAATGCCCAGCTTCTCTAGCCAGGCAGGATGCTGCCCAAGAGACCCTTTTTTTCTTGCCCCACCCAGAATACTTAGGCAGTGGGAATAGCTAAAGGGTTGGGAGGGGCCACCAGGACTCAGAACTCACCAAAGGACCATGGATCTTACTAACCTGCTTTGTGGATGCTATCAGGAAGCTGCCCACAGCTGCTTGGGACTAGCATCAGTGGACCTCCCTCCCAGCTGGCTCACAGTCACCCCTAATGCTCTGCATGTTTTACCCACCTCCCAAGGTTGGCTCCCCAGGTGTGCCCCTGCAGACAGTGAGAGCAAGCCTTTATAGATGGCTTGTGAGCATGTACAGAAAGTTGGACCAACTCTCTGGGACAGGAGAAGGCACATAAACTTGAACAATTCAGGGAACTACCCTTCAGAGTCTCTTGGAACCAGTATGGCTTTGCAGGATTAAAAGAAGGCATACAGTCTTAGGACTTCCCCTCAAAGACAGAACAAAAGGTGTGGACACTATAAAAACAAAGAAACAAACAAACTATAGGCCAGTATGACTGATAAATATAGATGTAAAAATCCTCAACAAAATACCAGCAAAATGCCTTCAATAGCACATTAAATGGATCATACACCATGATTCAAGTGGGATTTATCCATGGGATATAAAGATGGCTCAACATATGCAAATTGATAAATGCAGTACACCATATTAACAGAATGAAGGATAAAAATCATACAGTCATCTCAGTATGTACATAAAAAGCATTTGACACAATGCAGTATTCTTTCATAATAAATACTCTTGGTGATTTGGGTATAAAAGCGATGTCCTCAATGTAATAAAGAAAATATAAGACAAGCCCACTGCTAGCATCATAGTCAGTGGACAAGAGCTGAAGGCTTTACCTCCAAGATGAAGAACAAGGTACCACTCAGCTCAGAAGAGTGGCCTACTCTTACCACTTCTATTCCATATGGTACTGGAAGACTAACAGGATCAATTAGTTAGGGAGGGGGAAAAAAAGATGTCCAATTTGGAAATGAAGAGTAAAATTGTCTCTGTTTGCAGAAAATCCTAGAGACTTCACCAAAAAACTGTTAGAACTAACAAATGAATTCAGAAAAGTTGCAGGATATAAAATCAACATACAGAAGTCAGTGAGTGGCATCTCTGTACACTAACAACAAAATATCCCCCCCAAAATAATTAAGAAAACAATTGCTTTTGGAGTGCCTGGGTGGCTCGGTTGAGTGTCCAACTCTTGATTTCAGCTCAGGTCATGATCTCAGGGTTGTGGGATCGAGCCCTGCATCAGGCTCCATGCTCAATCATGCTCCCCTCTCCCCTGCTTGCATGTTCTCTCTCTAAAAGAAAAACAGAAAAAAGAAAAGAAAAAATAAAACAATTTCTTTTACAACAGCATCAAAAAGAATAGGAAAATTTAAGGAAGTGAAAGATCTGTATATATAAAAAGTTGATGAAAGAAACTGAAAAATACACAAATAAATGGAAAGATATCCTGTGTTCACGGATCAGAAGAGTTAATGTTGGTAAAATGTCCATACTACCCAAAGCAATCTCTATCAAAATTCCAGTGACATTTTCTCTGAAATAGAAAAAATAATCCTGAACTTCATATGAAACTACAAAAGATCCCAAATAGCTAAAGCAATCTTGAGCAAGAACAGAGCTGGAGGTGTCAAATTTCTTTATTTCAAATTATATTACAAAGCTACAGTAATGAAAACAGTATGGTACTGGTATATAAATATAGACACATAGACCAATGGAGTGTAAGACAGCATCCAGAAATAAACCCATGCATATATGGTCAACTAATCTTCAACAGAGGCACTAAGAATACACAACGGGCAAAGGATAGGCTCTAGTAAATGGTGTTGGGAAACTGGATATCCACATGCAAAAGAATGAAATTGGACCCTTATCTTATATCATACACAAAAATCAACTCAAAAGGGTAAAGTCTTAACTGTAAGACTTGAAACTATAAAACTCCTATAAGAAAACATAGTGGGAAAAGCTCCTTAAAAATGCTTGATGGGACACCTGGGTGGCTCTATCGGTTAAGCAGCCGACTTAGGCTCAGGTCATGATCTCATGGTTTGTGGGTTCAAGCCCCATGTTGGGCTCTGTGCTGACAGCTCAGAGCCTGGAGCCTGCTTTGGATTCTGCCCATCTCTCTGCCTCTCCCCTGTTCATAGTCTGTCTCCCTCAAAAATAAACAAACATTAAAAACATTAAAAAAATTTTTTTAATGCTTGACAGCAAGTGTCTAGCAATGATTTGTTTGCATGTCACACTGAAAACACGGGAAACAAAAGCAAAAATAAAGAAGTGGGACTATGTCAAGCTAAAAAGTTTCTGCACAGCAAAAGAAACCCATCAACAAAATGAAAAAGCAACCTTCAGAATATGAGAAAATATTTGCATACCATATATCTGATAAGGGGTTAATACCCCAAATGCAATGCCATACAAAACTCAATACAGGACTCATACAATGCAATAGCAAAAACAACAAATAACCCAATTTTTAAAATGGGCAAAAAGCCTGACTAGACATTTTTCCAAAAAAGACAAAAATGACCAACAGGTGTATGAAAAGGTGCTCAACACCACTAATCACAGGGAAATACAAATTAAAACCACAGTGAGATACCACCTCACACCCATTGGCTATTATCAAAAAGTCAAAAGATAACAAGTGTTTGTAAGGATCCAGAGAAAAGGCCACTTTTATACACTTCTGGTGGGAATACAAACTGGTATAGCTATTACAGAAACTAGTATGGATATTCCTTAAAAAAAATTAAAAATAGGACTACCATTGATCCAGCAATCTCATTTCTGGGCATGTATCCAAAAGAAATGAAATCAGTATCTCTAAGAGATATTTGCACTCCTATTTATTGAAGCATTATTGACAAAAGCCAAAATGTGGAAATAATTGGAGTGTCTGTCTAAGGATGAATGGATAAAGAAAATGTGGTATGTATTACACAATGAATACTATTCAGCCTTTAAAAAGAAGGAAGTACTGCCATTTGAGACAACATGGATGGACCTTGAGGGCATTATGCTAAGTAAGCCAGATACAAAAAAACATGTTCTCATTTATATGTGAAATAAAAAAAAATTGAACTCATAGTAACAGAGAGTAGGATGATGGTAGAGCATGGGGCTGGGGGATATGGGGAGATGCTGATAAAAATACACAAACTTTCAGTTATAAGAGGAATAAGTTCTGGAAACCTAATATATAGCATGGTAACTATAGTTAATAATAATGTATTATATACTTGAAATTTGCTAAGAAAATAGATTCTAAGTGTTCACACACACACACACACACACACACACACACACAAATGGTAACCATGTGAGATGAGGTGATAGACATGTGAGTTAGCCACTTGTGTTGATGATTTCACAATGTATAACATATATCAAAATATCAGGTACACAGTTTTCACTTGTCAGTCATACCTCATGAAGGCTGGTGACAAAATGTAACTCAGATCATGGTTATTTCCCATTCTTTTTAGAATAAAGTCCACATTATCTGTCTTGGTCTTAAAGATCCTGTGTGACCGGGCTCATGGCTAACCCTCTGGTCTTGTCTCTTCCACCCTCTACCTCCCTCCTGATTGCCCACACTGGCTTCCCAGTCATTTATCCAACATTTTAAGGCCCTTACCATCTCAGGGTTATATACTTTGTGTCCTGTCTGCCTGGTATGTTCTTTGTCCAGATTTTGGAATAGCTGGTTCCCAAACATCTTTCAGATCTTAGCTTGTATGTCATCTTTGCAAAGAAAGCTTCTTTGATCTTGTTTGTTTGTTTGTTTGTTTGTTTGTTTGTTTTAGAGAGCACAAGCAGGGGAAAGGGGCAGAGGGACAGAGATAGAGAATCTTAACCATGCTCCATGCTCAGTGCGGAGCCTGATGTGGGGCTTGATCCCACAACCCTGGGATTTTGACCTGAGCCAAAAAGGAGTCAGATGGTCAACTGACTGAGCGACTTAGGCACCCCTGATCATCTTACTTATAATACTTTCCCCTCAACCCCTGATTGTCTATTCTTTACTCTGCTTCATTTTTCTTTATAGCACGCACTTTCCATCACCTTCAAGTTTTATTTATTTGTTTATTTACTATCAGTCACTCTGTGCGTGGCAACCTCTAAATTGGCCCCCAGTGGTCCCTGTCTTCTGGTTTAGGATCTTGTGCAAATTCCTCTATCTCAAGTATCAGCTGGAGCTGGACCTAGTAACTCCTTTCTAATGACTATAATTCAGCAAAAGTGATGGGATTAGGTTACAAAAAGACTGTGACTTCCATTGTGCCTTCTCTTACCCTTTCTCACTGCCTCTCTGGGAGTCACTGCTCTGAGGCAGCAAACTGCCATGTTATGAGCAGCCTATGGAGAGGCCCAGGTGGCAAGGAACCAATGCCTTTGCCAACAGCCAGCAAGGACCTGAGACTTATAAACAGCCACATGAATGAACCTGGAACCAGATCCTCTTCCAGTTGGGTCTTGAGATGACTACAAGCTCCAGCTGACACTTTGTGGCCTTGAGTCCGAGTCCCCAGCTAAGCCACACCCTGAGACACAGGCCCCAGCTAACCCTTAGAAACTATGAACTAATAAATGAATATTGTTTGAAGTCACTAGGTTTTGGAGTAATTTGTTACATAGCAATTAATAACTAACAGCTCTGCAGGAATGTAATCCCAATGGGAGAAGGGACTTAATCTCTCTCGTTTTGTACTCTCTGCTAAGAAGGTAGAATGCCTGGCATACAGAGACACTCAATGAACTTTGAGCTTAAATGACTAATTAATGTTAGGGTGGAGTGGAAGACACTGGGTTTCTCAAAAGAAGTGGATAAAGGCCCAAGCCAATATTGATGTTTAAAGCTAAGGCTGTTCTTAAGGTCAAAGGTGACTCCAGAAGTCTCAAGAGAACTCAAGTAACAGACATTCTGATAATGCTAGGCTCATAGTAGTAATCTTTTGATGGCAATTATTGATGCTGGTCTGTGTTGCTTAGCAAAACTTCACTGAGTGCCTGGACAGGCTGCAGCAGAAGGTGAGGGGGGTTGGCGGGGAAACATTATTTGGTCACTGTATGCATGTGGAAGAATGACTCAAACTTCCCACACTTTCCTCATCTGTAATGACCTCACAGGGCTGTTGGTAATACATAGAATAAAATACATAGTGGGATATGGTTTATTCTCAATAAATTATGGCCTCTTTCTCCTCAGGGAGCTTATTATATAAGGAGATAAGATTCACACATAAGAAAGATAACTAACATGGGGTATAGTGTTTATAATGTTAAGTATCTGATATTTTTGAGGCAGGAGTTATAAGGGAATAATTAAATATTTTCTGGTTCTTCCTTCTGTAGTGTGAGGTCTTGAGTATATTTTTGTCACTTGAGAATACCAACATTAATTTTTCCTCATTAGTGTTTTTAGCATTAATTAGAAAAAAAGGCTGCTGAAAATGGTGAAAACTCACAAGGACCTACAAAAATGTAGTAGGGAGAAATGATAAGAGTATAACAGATAAACTCCTACTACTGATTACATCACAGGGATGATTTCATGTGTTTGGAGGAAAAAATCACTGTTCTTAAAGTCTAGCATCCATTTCCAGGAAAGACAGAGCAGGATCTCTCAATTCATACCTCTACAGGAAGAATCACATTGAAAATAATGATTTCCTTCTAATGATTTTCTCTAGATTATGTGAATTTCTTGGGAGTCTAAGGAAAACTAATTGTAATAGTAATAATAATAAAGGTTTTTTTTTTCCTTTTGCTATGTACTGACTAATATTCAGATTATGAGCAGCTCTTTGGGAAGGTAAGGGGAGAGAATAGATGTGAAATCATTTCAGAAATTTCCAGCTTTCCAAAAGAAGTTTTACTTTAAAGGAAAATAACAGCATAATAGGAACCACATTGAAATCAGCACAACCGCTACTATTGAGAAAAAGTGACCATGGCTGTCTACACATACAGGGAGGTCATTCAGGCTGGTTCAAAAATTCCTTTTTCCATAGTGGTCTGTGTGTCCACATGGTGACAAATGGCTCAAGCAGGGCTTTTGAGGTGTTGGCACCACCAGTGAGTGCCAGATGGAATGTGGTGAAAGTTCTGATTTGTACCTTTCAGACCAGAAGTACTTGCCAAAATGGATGGGTCCTCCTGGCCACCTTGTGTAAGTACGGCCACAGGTATTCAGCTGAAACCTGTGGGTGAGAAAGACATAAACTGGTGCCATAAATTTGTCCGGCCAGGAAGTCATAGCCCATTCAGTAAATGGTAAACCCAATGACCCAAAAGAACAAAGGAGTCTCTTTTCATCAGAATGATCAGGCTCATTCAACAAATATTTATTGAGCACCTACTGTCTGCCACACATAATAGAGACTGACAAATTCTCTTAATTAAAGAGTGACTGAAGTGGGGGAACAAAATCTCAAATCACCTGGGATGGTATGAACCTAACTGTGCACTTCAATCCAATGGAATGGAAGGGCCAGGGTCCTGGGGACAGGCTCATAATCAGAATATTGTGGCACCCATTCTGCCCACAGACTCTTGGGGTGCAGCTTTTTGAAAAAAAAAATTTAATGTTTATTTATTTTTGAGAGAGAGAGACAGACAGACAGTGAGCAGGAGAGGGGCAGAGAGAGGGGGAGATACAGAATTCCAAGTAGGCTCCAGTCTCTGAGCTAACAGCAGAGAGCCTGACGCGGGGCTCAAACCCACAAACCATGAGATCATGATACTTGATGATCATAAGATTGGATGCTTAACCAACTGAGCTATTCAGGTGCCCTGGGGGTTACAGCTTTTTAGGGTGAGTTTTCTGCCTCCACTTGCTCAGGCCAAGACCCTTCGTGTTTTGGAGGAAATACAGATTTTGCCATGGCATTTCACAAACCAGCCACTGGTCTCAATGACATCACTTCTAAACTGAAATCTGAATTTCATCTCCTTGAGTTTATATTTTTGGGTAGCAACTGTTGGCTCATAAAGCTAAAAGGGTGTTGAGACTTAATTTACTCACCACACTCTGGCTTACACTAGTCTAAAAAGATGAAAATATTTCCTATTACAGAAGATCTTCTTAGGAGAAGAGGCCATTGGGTCTTATAGTAATATATTGTCATGTTTTGTTACCTTCACAGTTAGCTATTTTTATCATATTTTTTTTAATTTTTGATTTTTTTAGGGAGAAAGAGTGTGTGAGCAGGGCGGAGAGAGAGAAGGAGAGAGAGAGAGAATCCCAAACAAGCTCTCCACCCTCCATGCAGAGCCCAACACGGGGCTTGATCCCACAACCCTGAGATCAAGACACAAGCTGAAACCAAGATTGGGATGCTCAACTGACTGAGCCACCCAGATGCCCCTAATTTTATCATATTTAACCTAAGTTCCTCAGCAGCATTTTATATCTATTTTAAGATATCCTCCTCTGGGATAGTTGAGTATTAGTTGATCACAAGCCTCATGATAAGAGTTATTTGTCACCTCAAGGTTTTTTCAGATCCAACTTCTCCTAATTCTTTCTTGGTAACACTAATGCTTGTAAATGAGCATGCTGAATGGGGTCCCCAAAACAATGATGATACTGAGCTTTTACTATGTACCAGACATTGAGCTAAGTGTTTTATTCAGTTTATCTCAATAGCTCCTCACAACAACCCTTTTGAGGTAGGTTCCAATCATTTCCCCCTTTTGTCAATAAGAAACCTGAGGCTTTTAGAGAAGTCTGTAGTTTGTACAAGACCACAGCTAGGAAGTGGTGGAGGTAGGATGTGAATATATAACGGTGACACAGTTACCCAATTAGTCATGGAAATAAGACTGCCTACCTTCTATGCTAATAGATCCAAGTATCAGGGCGCCTGGGTGGCTCAGTCGGTTGAGCGTCTGACTTCAGCTCAGGTCATGATTTCACAGTCCGTGAGTTCGAGCCCCGCGTCGAGCTCTGTGTTGACAACTCAGAGCCTGGGGCCTGCTTCGGATTCTGTGTCTTCCTCTCTCTCAGTCCCTCCCCCGCTCATGCTCTGTCTCTCTCTCTCTCTCTTTCTCTCTCTCTCTCTCAAAAAAACAAACATTAAAAAAAATAAATCCAAGTACTAAATTGAGTGTTAATTCAGCAATATGCCACTTTTAAAAATAAATTTGTTCATGTTGTCTAATGCCTATCTGTCACTCAAGTGTTTGTAAAATCAGGGGATTTTTTCCCCCAGATTCTTGCTTTTTCCAATTAAGCTCTTTTTTAAACCTTTGTTTAATCTTCAACTTCAGATCCACAAAAATAATGGCTGGTGATCCATCTAATACTTTTGCTATTTTCTTTGGACATATAAGTCTTTATACTTCTCTATTTAAGCCAGAAGTTCTCACTCAATCTTGTCCGCGCATTGGAAACAGAAGAACTTTCAAAGATCTTGATGCAAGGGGTCACACCCAAAACCAATTAAATTAGAATCTCAGTGGGGGAAAGCCAGGTGATTACAATGAGCATCCAAAGTTAAAACCCTAATTTAAAAAAAAATTCTTCCCTGGGTATTTCCTATATACCCATTTCACCTGTGGCCTGCTCTGGCTCTTGCTCATCTAGCTAGGACTATGAGTTGGTCAATTCGAGACTCATTTCCGAACGCCATTGCATTACCTGCCTGTAATATAGAGGCTGAAGAAGCTAAATAATCTCTTTTCCAGACTACCTTGAAGGTGGAGGAGCTATATGATGCAGTTCTGGCCAATGACAAGAAGGTGACAGTCTGTTGAGGGCTTCTGGGAAGCCCGTACATCCATCCAGGTGCCTTTAATAATAAGTTTGTCAGTTCAAGTAGTTGAATTTTTCCCTTTCTATCTGGATGTTTGTTCTTTATCTGAATATTTCATAGACATGAACTGAGCATGTGACTTGAATCACAGGTAATCACAGGGAAATCAGGAAAATTTGATCTCTTCTTATTGATGCCTTAGTCTCTTTTTCCACACAGAGACCTTGGAGTTCATGACAAAAGTGTCTTACAGAGAAAGTAAAGGCTAAGGAATTTGAGAACCCTAAGGTCTACTTTGAAATTCTCTGAGGAGGTGGAATTTCCATGTTGGACATATGATATTTATAGGAAGAAACCAAAGGGATTATATAGGTGGTATAGAGTTTCAAGGTAGCAAACATGGAGTCTGAGCCTGTATATTTATAATGTGTGTGTGCGTGGATGTATGTGATATGTTTGCTATTTTTTGTGCAACTTTTTAGTCAAGTATAATGTACATACAAAAAAGTGCATATATTGGGGCCCCTGTGTGGGTCAGTTGGTTAAGCATCTGACTCTTGATTTTGGTTCAGGTTATAGTATCACGGTTTGTGGGATCAAGTCCCAAGTCGGGCTTTGCACTGACAGTGTGGAGCCTGCTTGGGATTCTCTCTGTCTCCCTCTCTCTGCCCCTCTCTTGCTCGTGTGATCTCTCTCTCTCAAAATAAATGAATAAACATTTTCTTAAAGTGCATATATTGAAAAAGAAAAGCCCAAAGAATGTTTAGAAACTAATGCATCTTTTAACCCAACACACAGGTCAAGAAACAGGACATTATCAGGATCCTAAGAGCCCCCTTGTTCTCCCTTCTAACGACTACTCCTTTTACCAAGAATAGCCACCAGGCTGCCATTTCTTTCCTTTTTTTTTTTTAAACCAGTGTGTGCAATTGCAAGGTCACCTCTTTTCCTGTTTTCACATGCTATTGAGATGGGAAAGTCAAACCTGTTCCATGGCATATTTAATTATGGGAAAATGAAAAGCAAGAAATAAAATCTAGACCAACAAAACAAAGATTTAAGTTGGTATCACTTTCCATATAATTGTGATGCCAGCAGAGACTCAATAAACATATCAGCATTGTTAAAATGATTTATCAGCCAAATAGTTGAATGTAAAATATTATCAATACAGGTGTCATCATTGATCTTTCTTGGGTCTCACTGCTGAAGAATGGGGCTGCTAGATGATTTCAACAAACAATCCTTGACAGGAAACCAAAGGCAACAAGGCACAGGGACAGACAGCTGACAAATGCAGTATAGGGCCATTAAAGCATGTGATGAATTTGCCAGGAAAGTATATATTTGTGCAAAAGGTGAGCTCATATCTCCCATAAATTTGTCAGCCGTGACACAGTGTTCTCCTGCTTGGCATGAGTAATGCCTTGCTATTTGCTGCCTTTGTCTGGCAAAAGCTCTATCAGTCACTCCAGGGTTATTTACAAAGAAACGTGTCTATCAGTTACAAGGACATGACTTTGCCGCTAAAAGATAACAAAAGAGGAAATCAGGCAGTGGCCTCTCAGCGAGGGATGCGTCTTTTACAGACAAGCTCTGGACTGGAATGAATCAGATGGACGGCAATTGGCCGGGCTGGCCCTGTGCCTGGCATGACCAGCCTTAGTACATTTATCCACACTGATTAGATTAGAAATTATTAATAGGGGGCTACGGAGTAGAGCAAAAGGTCATTTAGAGTTTAATTCTGTTCTCAGATAACTTCATTTCGGCTGATGGGATTGTTATTGTAGGGGTTTTATATGTTTATAGGAAACAATATACTCAATAATGAAGTCGTGCCTCCTTCTGCAAGGTCAGGAAAGCTATTGTGTAGCTAGATTGAAGTCTTCACAATTGTGTTAATTAAGTAACAGTGATTGGGCTTGGTCTCCTCTTGAAATGCATTTAAGGGCCTAAAAGCTGCTGAGAATGTATTCTTTCAATATAAATATAGAGGAAAGCAAGTGAGACCAGAAAGCAGCCTGTGAGTGAGTAAACAGAAGAGCTGACACAAAGCTTTTACTTAAGGAAGACAGGAGCCTGGTTGGCACATGTAACTTCTTGCCTCATAAATACAAATGTCTTGTCAGTTTAGGATTAAACGTAACAGGTCCCTTTTTTCTTTACTCAATTCCTGATGAATCTGAAAGATGAAGTTATAGGATTTGATGTTGATGGCACATTATGTCTCATCAGTTATTTTACTCTCTCCCAGGCCTGCCTGTTTGGGGTAGATCAGAGTGCAGTAATAGCTACATCCTTCTCTGATAAAGGACCATTTCCTTGGTTTTGCTTTATAGACCCAGGGACATTAGTGACAAGGAGTTCAGCTCTGTCCTCCACTAAGAGTCAACTTTGGAAGGTTTATAACTCAGACATTGAAATTTGCTGGAGGTGGCTGCAAATTTGTTTGTTCCAAGAGACAAGAACTCTTCTAACCAGCTAAAAAAGAACTTGACTTTAAATGAAGAGTGGGCTCATGAAAAGCAGTCTTTTGTCATGTTTCTTAAAGACCACAGAAGACCTTTGGGTCCTGTTTATAAGCAAATAACCTTTCATTTCATTCCAGATGTAGTGACATCCCATGAAAGGGAACTTTGAGGTGAAACGTGATAACTGGTGATTGAGCCTTGTCTTTTCAAGTCTCTGCAACTCTCCCCATATGCAAGAAGACCACCACATCAAGACAGAACTTGGTTTTCCCAACAAGAGGACTGTCAAATGGAAATATCTTCATTAATATAGTCTTTTAAAAATACTACTAAAGCAGTAGTTCTTGACTAGGAATGATTTTGTCCCCCAGGGGACATTTGGCAATGCCTGGAGACATTTTTGATTATAACAACTCGAGTGCAGGGTTCTGCCAGCATCTAGTGAGTAGAGGTCAGAGATGCTGCTAAACATTCTACAATGCACAGATGAACACATACAACAAAGAATTACCTGGCCCAAAGTGTCAGGAATGCTAAGGTTGAGGCACCCTGCTCTAAAGAACCTGTAGAATCAATGAGGAATGAGAACTTACAAGAGATTACTCTGTCTGGGGAATGAGGCACCACAGTGTCTATTGAGGAAAAAAATCTATAGTTATGACATTATAAATAACATATTAGGATTTTAAAAATAAAAGATTTCTTTATTTATTTCTGAAACAGAGCATGAGTGAGGAAGGGGCAGAGAGAGAGGGAGACACAGAATCCAAAGCAGGCTTCAGGCTCCTTCCTAGCTGTCAGCACAGAGCCTGATGTGGGGCTCGAACTCGTAAACCGTGAGATCATGACCTGAGCTGAAGTCGGCTCAACTGACTGAGCCACCCAGGCACCCTGAAAAATAAAAGATTTCTTATAAAGCTACTCATTTCAATTAAAACTTAGGAGCTGGAAAAAAAATGCCTTATTTCTGTTGTTGTTATATAAGATGTGCCATATGGTTTTAGAGTTACTTGGTATGGGATAATGTCACACCTCAAAAGCTTTGTATGAAACATGCATGAAGTAGCATGATGCACTTGGAAAAGGGCTGAGCTGAGATTTCAGACATTTAAGTGTTGCCCCACCACTTACTAAACATGACCCATCTGGGCCTCAGTTGCTGTTTCTGGCCACACACTGAAATTGCAAAGCTTGACATCATTATTTGGCTATTCCTTCTCCCTCAGCCCCAGTGATAGCCAAAACTGGGATTTCTCCTTAGTTTCCCAGGACTCATGGTCATCCCTTCCTTTATATTCCCACTGGCCTGACTTTAGTTTGAGTCCTTGTTACTTCACATCTGGCCTGTTACAGTAGCTTCCTAGATAGTATTCTCTCCTCAGATATATCCTACAAGATGCTGTCAGCTTGTCTGCTGAAACCATTACTTAGTTTTTGTCGCTTCTCTCAAATTCTTCCGTGGCTGTAAAGGAAAAGTCACCCTTGGCGTGACAACCCATCCCTCTCTGATCTGCTCAAGAACATTTTCCTAGAGCTTGCCCTAAGTGTTTTCTCTTTGCTGTCCATAACATCTTTGCTGTCCATAACATCACTGTACTTAATGACTTCTTCATAAAGGCTTACACTAGATCAATAGTCTTCCGGGGATACCCTGTTCAGAAGCACCCTCCTGTCCTGCATGGTGCCTCCCCACTATTATCTCGATCTTCTTTCAAATCTGAAGTCCCACAGCCTCTCAGAAAGTTTCCTAAGATTTCCAGTGATCCTTCTTATATGTACTTACTGTTTGCAAAATGTATATAGTACCTACCATGTTTGACCTTTATGTACACTTTTCTTCTCCCTCCATTGATATCTTTCACCTCATTTCAACTATCCAAGGGTAAAGAGACGCAAACTGCCATGTTGAAGTAGGCTCTACATGGGTTTCCCTGTGAAAAGTAAAGAAATGCTTGGCACCATCCTCTGGATTCAGTGCATATTCATAATTGTCTAAAACTAAGACATTCTGGAAGATAGAGACATATTCATACATATAAATAAAAGTATAAAGTCTTTCCAGTTAGGCTGTAAGCCTCATCATTACAATCATAATCCTCAAAACTTTTGTGTCCTCTGAGCTTTGTCATGGAAGGCATCCAAAGAATGATTGAATGGCTGATTTTATTTTGCATATGTTTTTCTATTTGAGAACGACCAGTGGTCAAATAAAAATAGTATCCAGACTTGGGAGATACTTTGGTTACTATAAAAACTACTTTGCATTAAAACAATTTCACAGTGTGTGTGTATGTGTGTGTGTGTGTTAGAAGATTTTTTATTTTTATATATATGATATATAAGATATGTATTAATATATATAAGAGAAACATCTCTGTTTACATATGCCTCTTGAGATCTAAGAATAAAAATTTTCTTGAGGGTCCCAGTTGACTTATTATACATTCCAAAGACAATGAATGGATTTCACTAGATTCCTAAACTTAAATGAAATTCTCAGATTTTGACATGGAATTGGAGATTATCCATGTTGATTCATTTTTTTTTTTAGCAAGCTGGCTGAGACATAGGCATAGTTTGTTGTTTTATGGCCACACGTGCATCAAAGTATTTTTTTCATCTTTTCCCTTTTGACATAAGCATGCTTGGGGTATATATATATATATATATATATATATATACACATATACACACATATAGCAATAGATTTTACTGGTATAGTTGTCTGCCTTGCTTTACCTATAAGGGTTTGTTTGCTCTCACCTCATTTGTAGGTCCCTAAACTTCTAATTTTTTAAGCATAAAAAGGATAGCATCTCTGTCTATATCCTGCAGTATTCACCGCAGTATTTCCAAGTCTCAGCTGTGATATTTTTTTGAAAAAGTGGATTGCTATAGTTATGTTTCCTCATTATTACTTGACTTGATCTCTCTTCAATCTATGCATGTAGTAATGTTATTCCCCTCAAACTAGAATGCCCACCTTTTAAAAGGGCAACATAGCTAAATGCAGTGGTTCTCAAAGTGTGATCCTTGGGACAGCAGCATCAGCATCATCTAGGAACTTGTTAGAAAGGTGGATTCTCAGATCCCATCTATTGAATCAGGAACTCTGGGGCTGGGACCAGCAACCTGGGTTTAAACAAGCCCTCCAGGGTATTCTTATTCAAGAATAAGTTTGAAAACTACTGGCTTAGTTGTTAAACGTACAAGCTCTGGACCAGACTGCCTGAATTTAAATCTTTAACTCTTGAGTCACATAACCTTCCTGTGCCTGTTTCCTCATCAATGAATGGGATAATAACATACCATCCACATATTCTTGTGGGGAGTTTAAATTGAGATAATACATGAGAAAAGTTTAGCAAGGCCTGGCACCTGCTGAGCACTTCATAAATTTTAGCTATTGTTGTTCAGATTTTGCCCATTCTCAAATGTTAGAATACTTCTTCCTCTTGGTCATATTTCCTGCCTTTGCTGAGCTGGCCCCTTCCCCTCTCTTGGATGCCCTTGCCACTTCTCTTTCCCTCTTCAGATGTTGCCAAGCTAGGGGTAGTGGATGCATATATTTTTCTGCAAATACTTATCTCCCCTTTACGAACATTTTTTTTTCTTCAAAAACAGTGATGAGCAAACATAGAGAAAAGTACAACACATTTAAATTTTTCTTAGGTCTGTTTTCTATTTTAACTATAATATAATTTCCTTATGGCCCACATGATTTTTTTTTTCAGACCTTAGGAATGTGAACCGGTACTTATTTTCATGACTTGTGTAATTGATATGTGGATGGATGGGAATGTGTTTTTGCCCTGTCTTCAGTGATGAATCATTCTTGTTTGTTCTAGATGCTTCTGGACTTGTTATCCTGTGTCATTTCTAACCGGTGCCAGTTTTTGACAAATGATAGCAGCAAGGCATGGTGTGCTACCTCAGGTTCTTATTTTCTCTGAGTGTTTGGATGTAATAATTTTAGAGATGGCCACATGGCTAATGAGTCTTGCCCTCAGGAGCTCAGCACAGAGGGAGCCCTCACTAGCCTATCAGACACCTTCTTTGAAAATGGTGGAAGTGTGAGAGAACAAGATGAATGGACATTTGTGTATCATATTCTTTGAGAATTGAATAGAGGATTTATGGTGTTCCCCGACTTGACACACTTCACACTTGTCATGTTGGCACATTGCATTATACTCTGCTGCCCATGGGGCTTTTGATGATGTTTCAGAAACAAGTAATAGATGTCTCTGTGCTGTATCCATACATTTGCAGAGAAAGATCCAATATTAAGAACAAAGGTACAGTAAAAACCATCCCCATCAACCAAACACAACAGCCTAACTCTGCTCTCTGTTGTCTTGTTAGTCCTGATCCTTACCTAGACACATATAGCCCTTTTCCAGCTACAGATGATCCACCTGAAGTAACGGCTTAGGCACATTTTAACACCTCCTGGGGGATATACAATGGACGACTGTTTTTAAGTGCAATATCAAGCCACAGTGCAATATAAAGAACACTGGGTTAAATATCATAAACTCTTAATTCTAACCCCGACTTGGGTATAGCCTGCTGTGTTGATTGAGCTTGGATGTATCTCTTATGGCAATCTCCCAATTGCCTCATCTGTCACATGGGCACAAGAATTCCTGGCTAGCTTACCTCCCAGAAGGAATACATAAGAACTTATTTTGAAAAGTATGGAAATGAGAGAAAACCACCTGTATGATTACTGAAGAGGCAGTTGGAATACAAAGGAATTTGCCCTCAGTTTTACAGAAATAGAAATAGAGCCTTTAAAAGGATGAGTGAGGTTTTTTCCCAAGGGACACTGTAAGTGATGAACAGACAAGGTCTGGATTCCTATCTTCTTGTCCTTAGTTGAGGTACCCTGAGATTACTACCCACACCCCATGTTCAAAGGACCACTGCAGGCCTGATAAGTGAGGAATCAGCAACAGCTACACCGCATTCGAAGTTAGAGGCCTTTAGCCTGCCTTTCTGGTGGAATTCTGTAGCACTTCTTGAGAAAGAAGGGCCCGAAATATTGGCTGTTATCAAGTTTCCCACTAGCCAGGTTGGAGAGAAACCACAAATGGATTTATTTTTAAGGAAACTTTTTTTTAAAAATTTTTTAATGTTTATTTATTTTTGAGAGAGAGAGAGAAGAGAGAGAGACAGAGCACTAGCAGGGGAGGGGCAGAGAGAGGGAGGGAGACACAGAATCCAAAATAGGCTCCAGGCTCTGAGCTGTCAGCACAGAGCCCGACACAAAGCCTGAACTCATGAGCTGGGAGATCAGGACCTGAGCTGAAGTCAGATGCTTAAGCAACTGAGCCACCCAGGCGCCCCTTAAGGAAAAGCCTTAATTGGTTATTTCTTAGACAACTGAGCTAGTGAACTGAGAGTCTCACTGAATGCATGTAAATAGTGAGCACTGTATGTTTAATACCTTCTGTGAAATTAGGACTCCTTATTTCATATTTGTAGATCTTCCTTATATGTGTCATGTTTTTGCCATTATAATGCCATTAAGAGCAGAACCTTTTATTTTTATTTCTTGTCATCCTCTCCAATGCCCTAGGTCAATGCTCATTAAATATAGGTTTATCAACTTGAAGTGAAGAAAGATTGAAAACATCTGGAATAAGAGGACGAGAAAAATCTCTGAGTCTACAGTATCTCATCTCCTCTCAACCTCCAAATAAATTAGAATCCCTTTAAGACATTATCTGTTAGGTCTGACTGTATATATTCCTCAATTTCAATATTCTTGTTCTGATTTAGGACTTTCGTGGGATTGTCTTAAACTTGTGAGCCTTCATGTTTAATCCCATGATGCTGGAGTTATTGACAGTTTTGCCTTTGTATAATGTGCCTTTAGGCATGCAGTCTAGCATGTTTTCTTCCCCGTTTATGTCACAGAGGTAACACCAGCTTCCTCAGAGTCCTCCTCAAAGGATCTTGAATTAAGGGGAAAGTCCTGAGATTCATGTTAAGGGAACATCACAGGAAGCAGTGGTAGTAAAGACAGGACTGAAGTTTTAGACCCATTGATATCTAAGTCTCAACCAAATATGCACTCTGGTTAGCATTTGGGTCACTCATTATACTGCTGAGTGCATGAGAAGGGTACATGTCATGTTTAACAGAATAGTATCAGTCTGTGTAAGTAAATTAAAATGATTCAGTTTTTGTATATGTGGCCAAGGCCATTGCATTATTTGTCTATTGCTGTTAACAAATTATGCCAACATTTGGCAGCTGAAAACAATACACACTTATTATCTCGTTTTCTGTGGTTCAGGAATCCAGATACAGCTTAGCTGGGTCTTCTGCTTCAGTATCTTATAAGCCTGCAATCGAAGTGTGAGCCCAGAGGCTGCATTCTCATTCTCAAGGCTGAACTGCGGAAGGATCTGCTTCCATGCTCACTCACATAGTTCGTGGTAGGACTCCATTCTTCTCAGGGTATTGGACAGAAGGCTTCAGTTCCTTGCTGGCTGTTAGCTGAAGGGCACCCTCAGTTCCTTGCTGTATGGGTAACATACAACATGTACTCATGTACTCCTGTACTCTGCAACATGGCAGCTTGCTTTATTAAAGCAAGCCTAAGAAGATGATTAAGAGAATCTGCCAGTAAAATAGAAGTCACAATCTTTTGTGATCTATCACAGTAGTGACATCCTATCTCTTTGGCCTTACTCTGTTTATTAGAAAGCAAGTCACTAGTTCCTGCCTGCCTTCATCGGTAGGGAATTCCACAAACCACGAATACCATGGGATGGGGATCATTGGAGGCCATCTTAGAAGTCTGCCTGCCAAAGCCTTTCATGTACACCTCTGAAAAAGAGAATCCATCGTACTTATTGAACGTGTCCTGAACGCTAGGGTTGGATGATATTAAACATAATCGAGTAGTTGTCCAGAGAGCTCTTAATGGGAGAGTCTGACCTGTTTCTAATTTCTTTCTTTGCTTCTGAAAATAATTATTTGAAATTTCGGTAACTTAATAATACTTTGTGTTACCCCAGAGTCTTAAAAAAAAACCTCCCTCATTTTTCTGGGAATTCTTAGATCATTACTCTACTTTGCTGGTACAGTAACTGATTCTCATGGTTCTTGGTGAAGGTTACCATTCATTGTGCTGGTGATTTGGAACCACCAACAGGCTCGAGTTAGGATATTCTTGGGAGAGATTATTAGACCCTGAATTTGGGTGTCCTAAACGTACCTTTTTATGTACCTTGTGTCTTCCATCTGTAAACTCTAAGCCCAAATAGCTTTTCTCAGTTGGCTGCAATATAGTTTGGACACTGGATGAAGATGCTTTGAGCTCTTGGTAAGACATGCACTAAATAAATATTGGAGGTTATTATTTAATGAAAATAGCTAGTTTTAAAACTTGTTTTTCTCTCCATTACATTGCTACTATCTTACATGAGACCCTTGTTGTTTCTTGCCCTGTTCCCGTCTATTCTGCGCACTGCAGGTAGAGTAGTATTTATAAGATGCTAATCTGATCATATCACTTAAAATTTAAAACTCTGCAACAATATGCAAGGATCATCATGATATAGGGTCAGATGAACAAAGCAGGGTTATATATACTAATTGCTTATATATGCAAAACATATTGCTTGAAGGATACTCAGAAAATTTGTTTCAGTAGTTTTCATGGCTAAGGGAAGGACAGGAGAGAGATTCTCTTTTTAAATTGTAAACATTTTGTCCTTTTAGATTTAGCACCACTAAATGACTATATGACCTAATTAAAAATCAAAACAAAACTCTTCCATGCCCCGAAAACCTTTAGAAAAGGTTCAGATTCTTAACCTGGAGGACTCTTTTGATGTTCTCTTTGCCAACTTTGCATCATCTTCTGCCTTCTCTCCCCCTTCTCTCCTCTCTTCCCCTTCTGCCTTCTCTCCTCTCTTCCCCTCCTACACCCTGCGGTCCAAGCACCTCCTAAGTACAGTTATCTGTGGACCTGTTTAGCCAGGTCCAGGCCTCCACATGTTTTGACACCTGTACCTTTGTCTCTCCTATCCCTTCTTCTCATTATGACTTTTCATCACTTTTCATTCAGCTAATTTCTGCCTATCCTCCAGGGGCTTCTTTCTGATTCCTCCACGACGGACCTTGTGCCACTTCTTTGTGCAAATTTTGATCGTAGCATTTACTGCATTCTATTTTCAGCACACACCAGTCTCAGGCTATAAAGTCAGGAATGCAAGAAGTAAAAATATTATTTTAGTTTTTGTAAATAAGTTTAATTTCTAGCACAACTCCTATCTTAGGTCAGGCTCCTCAGAAGCAAATCTTGAGAAGCAAATCTTCAGGAAGATATGTCTGCAAGCAACTTAAAAAAGTGCCTTCGGAAGAAACCAAGAGGGCAGGGAGCAGGAGCAATAAGGAGAAGGCATCACGCAGGGGTACAGTTTCAGGCCAAGTCCCAGAGAGGGTGATGTCAGCCCGATCCTGCCGGGAAATATACTCTGAGGTAAACTCATGATTTTGGTTCTGTGTTTAATGTCTGTATCCCCTAACAAAATATGAATTCCAAGGGGGTGGGAACTGTATTTTTTTATTCAGGGACGTATTCTAAGCAATTAGAACAGTGCCTTCAAATAGTAGTCATTTATTGAATGAGTGAATAAACTACTCTCCTTGTCGTTTTGACAAAAAGAAGCATATTCATTTATTCATCACACAAGTTATGGGCATCTACTATGTCCTAGGCACTATTTAGAGAATATAATAGTGAAAAAAATATTTGATATATTAGCCCTCAAGGAGTTTCTAATGGGAAACATGGGAACTGCATCACAATATAGTACAGGGAAAATCTACGAGGACATCCCAGCCCCATCTACAGAGATATCATTAGTGAGTTCATCCTAACTTGGGTGCAAAGGGTTATATGAGACCTACAACCTCCCACAGCTTTCCCTTGGTGAGCTCATGCAGCCTTATGCTGTAAATGCCACCTGTATTCTTTTTTTTTTTTTTTTAACATTTATTTATTTTTGAGACAGAGAGAGACAGAGCATGAACAGGGGAGGGTCAGAGAGAGGGAGACACAGAATCTGAAACAGGCTCCAGGCTCTGAGCTGTCAGCACAGAGCCCTACACGGGGCTAGAACTCACAGCCCTCACGGACCGCGAGATCATCACCTGAGCTGAAGTCGGCCGCTTAACCGACTGAGCCACCCAGGCACCCCACCACCTATATTCTAATAACACCAAATTTGTTTTTCCCACTCAGACCTCTCTCCCAAATGCTGGACTCATAGCCAGTTGCCCAGGAAACAAGGTACTGTCTTGCTTCTTGGTTGGTTCTTTCCAAAGTATCTGTCACAGCACCAATATCAGGGACTTATCCTACCCTCCAATTCATTTTCTTTTCTTCTTATTCTTCTTCTGTCCTTCCAGACTCAGGAATCTTAATCTCACTGAGGGTATGGTAGTTGGGGTGGGCGGATGTAGGAGGGTTACATGGGATCTTGTGTCAATGGTGAATTCTTCCAAATCTACCGTGTATAGCATAATTTTTATTCCCTGGGTCCTGCAGATCCTGGATTTGCTCTTCAAAAAGTCTGTTTTTTGCTTTTCTGCTTTAACAATCCTGATACCTAGTTTGAATGGGAGAAGGGCCATGGAGTAAAAAGAAATTATAGGGAATGAAAAGAAAATCAGTTGACATATCTAAACATTTTTCCACATTAACTTGGAATTAGGTGTTTAAGGGTCTTTCCTCCTATTATATTTTGAGTGCCTTGGGGGCAAGAACTGATCCTTATTCATCTTTGTAACATCAGCATCGGTACAATACCTGATTCACAATAGATGAGCTGTTTGAACTAAACTAAGGGTTTCTGAACACCACATCCTTATACCATTTTTTTTCTAGCAAAGAAAAGCAGTATATTATAGTAGTTAAAAGCATAGGCTCCAAACACAGACATCCTGGGGTAAAATTCTGGTTCTGCCCATTAGTAGCTATTTTATCTTGATCAAGTTATTACTGTCTTCCTGCCTCACTTTCCTTATCTGCAAAACAGGAATGTGGATAATGATTTGGTTTTTCTGATACGGTTGTTGTGTAAGTAAATGAGTTAATACACATAATATGATAGGCCAGTTCTTGGTGCAGACTGTATTTAAGTTTTAGCTACGTTTATCCCCTCTTCTTAAAATTCCCGTGTCTTTGTCAGCCTGGTTAATTTCTGCTTCCTCATCTCCTTCAAATGTTCTTTCAAAAGGCTTGTCATGCTCGTTCTCCAGAAAGTATCCCTTTACCCCAGGTTAAGCTGAGGGCTTCTCCTTTATGCTCCCTTCCTTAGCTATGTGTTCTTCAACCTTTTGTAAGACATATCCCATTGTATTATAAAGAGGATGGTTCTACATCCTCTTCGGACTGGCCTGTGCCTCGTTATTCACCTTATATACCCGGCACTTATCACACCGCCTGGCACATAGCCGATGCCAAACAAATGCCATCACAAAAGTGAGTAAATATTCACCTGCTCTAATTACTGCCCTTGCAGCTAGCTTGAAGGTGTCACTTTAAATCTACCCAATGCCTCCATTTTCTGTATCTGGGGATCAGTCTTGCCCACAATAAATGGGATTCTTGGTTCCTTCAATAAACTCAGAAAATGTGACTCACTGGGGGCAGAATGCCTTTGAAGGAGATATGTCTGCTGCTCCCCTCTTTGAACTATATTATAGAATGATTCATCTTCCATGAGCCACATAACCTCAAATCAGAGCTCCCATCCACCCTCATCTTTCATTCCTTCTTCAGTTGCCCATTTTTTCTCCCCTCTTCCTGTTTCATCCATCTCACCTCCTGCCAGGCCTGTGCAGACACAGACATGCACACACACCTTTGATCCTGCTGACACCAATGGCACTAAGGAAAGAAGTTCAATATGTCCACTGGCGTCAAAATATAGTAATAACAGTCCTTCAAAATGACAATCACAGGCAGCCTAGGGGCATTCAGGGGCTCTTCTGCTTTGTGCTTTGTGTAGTCTTTAGTGTTTTTCTTTGGTGTTTGAAAGCAAAGGTAACTGTAGTTTGCTCTACCTGAGAAGTGCTAGTGAGCTGGCATTCAACAAACATATAGTTATGGCACTCCTGTGGTGAGGAACAGGCAGAGTTGGGGGTTGTTTTGTGCCCTATCTCACAGACTCCAGCAAAGCATGATCTCCCGTTTGCAACCGGTTACTCAGCTGCATTTCATGTTTGTGATTGTGTTGACAAGGAAAAAGGCACCATTTCTGGCAGCATCTCTTAGCTTCCTGAGTTGCCTCGGGCACTAAGAGAAGGCAGGAGGCACAGACTGACTTGGTTGCCACCTGACACCTCTTCTGCTTAACTAAGCCCAGAGTATCCATCGGGACTCCACAAGCAGCATCCTACAGCATCCTAACTAGGCAGCTGCTCCCTGGATCTGTGTTCATCTTCCTATTGCTCCCATTCCTCCCCTCCTGCCAAGTATAACCCAACATCCAGTGGCAGAGAAAATAGACACCTAGGACGAACCGTGTCCAACTCCTCTAGTGGGGAACCAAGACAGACACTTGCCAGTGTTATTTTATTTTTATTTTTATTTTTTCTGATTTGCTATTTATCCTCTCTGTCAGCAAGAGCAAGAAAAACCTGGAACCTCAAAATCAACTGCCATCCTGAGCTGCACTGAGCTGGCAGCTTCTAACTGATTCAAAATGTAATGTTTTGTTTTGTTTATACCAGGCAAAATATAGTTTTCTATTTTGGGGTGGTGGCTGGTTAAATGAATCATAAAACAACTTAGATGTTTCTTGGCGATCCACCAGCTATGTTAGATCAATATTTGATAAGTTATAAATGAATGAGACACATACAGATTAGATTTTCTTCTGAATACACACTGATACGGACCGCACTGGCAATGGTAGTCTTCATTTAGTGTTGTCTGGGACACTTGAAACACACATTGCCATATCTGAAGATGGGGCATTTGTAGATGTGCTGGTAAATAGCCTGGTATATTGTGTTGAATGACATTTTTTCCAATGCTCTTTTAATTGGATGTGAGAGTTATGCTAGTTTCTATGTATTTCCATCACATTGTCAAAGATGAGCTCTAATCATCTTGTTACAGTAACCAAAGGGAAAAAATCAAGAACATGAGTATAGAGGATATAAAATGCAGCTTTTATATAATTTAAAAAATGTTTTTTTCCTACAATTTTTAATGGAAATGTACATTGTAGCCTTGGAGTGAGGGAATTTTCAGAAATTTGCAGAAATTTTCAGCAAAGTAATGTAAAAAAAAATCATTAACTTTCAAAACTGCCTTTACCAATCAATGGTTGAAGTGAGATAAACTTAACAATACATTTAGAACTTAAAATTATCCAAAATAGTTGGGAGGCAAACTACCAAAGGATATGTATTGTCCATTTTTGACAATTATCTTTAATACCTAATTTTTGGATATAGAGGTTCCTTGCCCTATGGGTTGTTTGGAAAGCTAAACCAAAGCTAAAAATGATCTATGTTTGCCATCTGCAAATCATTCCTCAACTATTGTTTTAAACATCCAGTTAGCTGACCTTTGACCATCCACTTCTGTTGTAGAAGGGCTCAACTGTTTTGGCTCCATACCTGTATAGAATACAAGAATAGCTAACACATGTTGAATGCTTATCATGGGCCAGGCATTCTGAGCTCTTCAAATTATTCTCCCAGTTACTCATCATAAGAACCCTATGAAGTTATTATTGTTGTCCCCATCTTACACATAAGGAAACTAAGACACAGAGAAGTTAAATAACTCCAGTGATGGAATGGAAATTTGAACTAGCCACTATGCTAAAGGAGATCTCAGAGCTGAATGATATCTTGGAAATAATTGTCCCAGAGATGAGAAAATTGATTCCAAGATGGAAGTATCTTGCTTAGGTTGATATAACCATCATGTAAAGACATGGAGTGTGGTGAGAAGAACACTCAAAACAGACTCTAGCTAAAAGTGGGATTTTGCTTCATGTGGCCATGTTTCTTGTTGTATGACCAGGGAAAGACAATCATCCTATTGATACTGTTTATATATGCAAATATGAGATCATGCAATATTCAACCAATATGTAGCAAATACCCAGCCTGTGCTACATATGAGAGTAGAATACAGCCTTCCACCCCATCCCCGTTCCCCAGAGGTGTTCACATTCTAGTGGGGAAGCAGATGGAAACATAGAATTATGCAAGGGCTATGTTATATCAGAAAAATATGTGCAAGGTATAGGATGCCTTTCCAAAGACATAGTTTGGTTTTGGAGCTGGGCTTGGGAAATGTAAATAACTCAGTATGTTGAAGGATAGATAGGTCACTTGCTTCTGAAAAAGTGCCACCTTACCATTGGGTGATGTTAGAGAGGTAGGTGGAGCAGGTCCTACATGTCATTCTAAGTAGTTTAAGCTTGGACACACAGGTCATGGGAAGTTATTCTTTTTTATTTTAATTGTAAGGTAGTTAACATACAGTGTTGTAGTAGTTCCAGGTCTACAATATAGTGATTCAACAATTCTGTACATTACTGAGTGCTCATCATGATAAGTGTACTCTTGATCCTGTTCACCAATTTCATCCTATTTCCCACCTCCTCTCCGGTAGCCATCAGTTTGTTCTTTATAGTTAAGAGTATGTTTTTTTGCTCATTTGTTTCTTAAATTCCACATAAGAGTGGAATCATACGATATTTGTCTTTCTCTGACTGACTTATTTTGCTTAGCATTATATTCTTGAGCTCCATCCATGTGGCTGCAAATGGCAAGATTTCATTCTTCTTCATGGCTGAGTAATATTCCATTATATATGTGTAATATTCCTATATAAATATATGTATATATGTATATATAAATATATGTAAACATATATATATATATTCCATTATATATGTACACACACACACACACACACACACACACACACACACACCCCAACTCTTCTTTATCCATTTATCTATCAGTGGAGACTTGGGCTATCTCTATAATTTGGCTATTGTAAATAAGGCTGCAATAAACGTAGGGGTGTATATATCTTTCTTATTTTCTTTGGGTAAATATCCAGTAGTAGAATTACTTGAATGTATGGTAATTCTATTTTTAATTTTTTGATGAACCTCCATACTGTTTTCCACAATGGCTATATTTCCATTCACCAACAGTGCATGAAGGATCCTTTTTCTCCACATCCTTACCAACACTTCTTTACCTTTTGATTGTAGCCATTCTCACAGGTGTGAGGCAATATCTCATTGTGGTTTTGATTTGCATTTCCCTGATGAGTGGTGTTGAGCATATTTTCATGTGTCCATTGGCCATATGTAATGCCTTCTTTGGTGAAGTATCTGTTTGTATCTTCTGCCCATTTTGTAATTGGATGATATTTGTTGTTCAGGTGCTGAGTTGTATAAGTTCTTTATGTTTTGGATACTAACTCTTTATTGGATATGTCACTTGCAATTATCTTTTCCCATTCAGGAAGTTGGTCTTGTTGATTGTTTTCTTCACGATGCAGAAGCTTTTTATTTTGATTTAGTTCCAATAGTTTATTTTTGTTTTTGTTTCTTTTGCCTGAGGAGACCTATCTAGAAAAATGTTGCTTTGTCTCTTGTCAGAGGTATTATTCCCTGTGCTCTTTCCTAGGGTTTTTATGGTTACAGGTGTCACATTTAGATCCTTAATCCATCTTGAATTTATTTGTATATATACTGTAAGTCCAGTTTCATTTTTTTGCATGTAGCTGTCCAGTTTTCCCAACACTGTTTGTGAAGAGACTTCTTCCCATAGCATGTTCTTACCTCCTTTATTAAACATTAATTAACCATATAATCATGAGCTTATTTCTGGACTCTCTAGTCTGTTCTACTGATATATGTATCTATTTTTGTGCCAGTAGTATTTTTTTTTTTATTACAGCTTTGCAGGGTATCTTGAAATCTAGGGCTGTGATACTACCAGTGTTATTCCTTTTCAAGATTGCTTTGGCTATTTGGGGTCATTTGTGGTTCCATACAAATTTTAGGACTGTTTGTTGTAGCTCTGTGAAAATATGTTGTTGGTATTTTAATAGGGATTGCATTAAACGTGTAGATTTCTTTGCGTAGTATGGACATTTTAATAATATTGGTTCTTCCAATTCATGAGCGTAGAATGTCTTTCCATTTGTTTGTGTTGTCCTCATTTTCTTTATCAGTATTTTATGGTTTTTGGAGTGCAGGTTTTTTACCTCTTTAGTTAAGTTTATTCCTAGGTATTTTAGTATTTTTGGTGCAGTTGTAAATGAGATTGTTTTAATTTATTTTTATGCTTCTTTGTTATTAGTGTATAGAAATGCAATTGATTTCTGTATATTGATTTTGTATCCTATGACCTTACGGATTTCACTGATCAGTTCTAGTAGGGTTTTTTTTGGTGGAGTCCTTAGGGTTCTCTATATATAGTTTCATGTCAGCTGCAAATAGTGAACATTTTACGTCTTTCTTACCAATTTGGATGCCTTTTATTTCTTTTTCTTGTGTGTGTGCTGTGGCTAGGACTTCTAGTGTTATGTTGAATAGATATGGTGAAGAAGGACATCCTTGTCTTGTTCCTGATCTTAGGGGCAAAACTCAGTTTTTCATCAGTGAGTATGATGTTAGCTGTGGGTTTTCCATTTATAGCCTTAACTACGTGAAGGTATGTTCCCTCTAAACCTACTTTGTTGAGTGTTTTTATCACAAATAGATGTTGTACTTTGTTAAATGCATTTTCTGCATATACTGAATGATCAGATGGTTTTTATCCTTTCTCTTGTTGGTGTGATGTATCACATTGATTGGTTTCAAACATTGAACTACCCTTGCATCCCAGGGATAAATCCCACTTGATTGTGGTGAGTGATTTTTTTAAATGTATTGTTGGGGATACAGTTTGCTTATATTTTGTTGAGGATTTTTGCATCTACGTTCATCAGAGATATTGACTTGTAGTTCTGTCTCACTCTCTCTCTCTCTCTCTCTTTTTTGCAGTATCTTTATCTGATTTTGGCATCAGGGTAATGTTGGCTTCATGGAATGAATTTGGAAGTTTACTTCCTCTTCTACTTTACGGAATGGTTTGAGAATAGGCGTTAACTCTTTAAATGTTCAGTAGAATTCACCTGTGAAGCTGTCTGGTCCTGGGCTTTTGTTTTTTGGGAGTTTTTTGATTATTGATTCAATTTTGTTGCCGATAATCGGTCTGTTCAAATTTTGTATTCCTTCCTGCTTCAGTTTTGGTAGGCTATATATTTCTAAGAATGTATCCATTTCCTCTGGGTTGTCCAGATTATTGGCATATATTTTTTTAAATAATATTCTCATATAATTCTTTGTATTTCTGTAGTGTCATTTGTTATTGCTCCTCTTTCATTTCTGATTTTGTTTGAATTCTCTCTCTCTCTCTCTTTTTATGTCTCTGGCTAAAGGTGATCTTTTCAAAGAACCAATTCCTGGTTTCATTGATCTGTTCTATTATTGTTCTTAGTTTCTATACCATTTATTTCTGCTCTTATCTTTATTATTTCCTTCCTTCTACTAGTTTGGGGCTTTATTTGTTCTTCTTTTTCTAGCTCCTTTACGTGTAAGGTTAAGTTGTTTATTTGAGATTTTTCTTTCTTCTTGAGTTTGCCCTATATTGTTATGAGCTTTCCTCTTAGGACAGCTTTTGCTGCATCCCAAAGATTTTGGACTGTTGTGTTTTTGTCTCCAGCTATTTTTAAATTTCCTCTTTAATTTCTTGGTTGACCCATTCATTGTTTAGTAGCATGTTATTTAACCTCCATGTTTTTGTATTCTTTCCAGATTTTTTTTCTTGTGGTTGATTTCTAGTTTCTTAGCAATTGTGGTTAGAAAAGATGCATGGTATGACTTCAGTCATTTTGAATTTATTGAGACTTGTTTTGTGGCCTAATATAGGATCAGTTTTGGAGAATGTTCCGTATACTCTTGAAAAAAATGTGTATTCTGTTTTAGGGTGGAATGTTCTGAATATGTCTGTTAGATCCATCTTCAATGTTTCATTCAAAACCACTGTTAACTTATTGACTTTCTGTTTGGATGATGTACCCATTGATGTAATTGGGGTGTTAAAGTCCTCTACTGTTATTATATTACTGTTAATTACTTCCCTTATGTTTGGTGTTAGCTACTTTATGTATTTGGGTGCTTCCATATTCATTGCATAAATTTACAATTGTTATATCTTCTTGTTGGATTGCTCCCTTTACAATTATGTAGTGTCCTTCTTTAACTCCTGTTACAGTCTTTGTTTTAAGGTCTATTTTTTCTTTTCTTTTTTTTCTTTTTTTAACGTTTATTTATTTTTGAGACAGCGAGAGACAGAGCATGAACGGGGGAGGGACAGAGAGAGAGGGAGACACAGAATCAGAAGCAGGCTCCAGGCTCTGAGCCATCAGCCCAGAGCCCGATGCAGGGCTGGAACTCACGGACCGCGAGATCGTGACCTGAGCCGAAGTCGGACACCTAACCAACTGAGCCACCCAGGTGCTCCAAGGTCTATTTTTTCTGATATCAATATTGCTACCCTGGCTTTCTTTTCACTTATAGTGGCATAACAAATGCTTTTCTATCTCATCACTTTTAATCTGCATGTGTCTTTAAGTCTGAAATCAGTCTCTTAGAGGCAGTGTGTAGATGCCCTACATCTTTTGATTTGAGTGTTTGGTTCATTTACATTCAAAATATTGATAGGTATTTTATTACTTGTTTTATGATTGTTTTTGTAGTTCTTCTATGTTCCTTTCTTCTCCTGCTCTCTTCTCTCATGGTTTGCTGACTTTCTTTAGTGATATACTTGGATTCCTTTCTCTTTATTTTTTCCATATCTATTACTGGTTTTTGATTTGTGGTTACCATTACATTTATGTATAACATCTTATGCATATAGCACTCCATCTTAATGGTTGATGTTTGCATAAATTTGACCCATTCTTTATTCCTTTCCTTCCACATTTTAGGTAGAGGTGTTGTACTTTACATACTTTTATGTTGTGAATGCCTTGGCTGATTTTTATGGATATATGTATATTTCTACTGCTTTGTGTTTCCCACTTGTCTTACTCCTATTTATGATCTTTCCTTTCCATTCAAAGTCTCTTTTAACATTTCTTGTAGGGCTGGGTTAGTAGTCATGAATTCTTTTTTTTTTGTTCGTCCAGGACAGTTTCTCTCTCCTTCCATTCTGAAGGATAGCCTTGCAGGTGTTTTTTTGTTGTTGTTGTTGTTGTTGTTGTTGTTTCCAGTACTTTGTATCATGCCACTCCCCTCTGACATGCAAAGTTTCTGCTGAAAAATAAGCTGATAGCTTTATGGGGTTTCCTTTTATGTAACTATTTTCTTTTCCCTTGCTGCTTTTAAAATTCTCTCTTTATCACTACTTTTTCCCATTTTAATTACTGTGTGTCTTGGTGAGGATCTCCTTGGGTTGATTTCATTAGGGGATCTCTTGCCACCTGGATCTGGATTTCTGTTTCCTTTCTCAGATTTCTCAGAAATTTTCAGCTATTATTTCTTCAAATAAATCTTCTTCCCCCTTTTTTTCTCTCTCCTCCTTCTGGGATTCCTATAATGTATTATCATGCTTGATGGTATTGCTGAGTTCCCTAAGTCTATTTTTTATTTTTTATTTTTCTCTTTCTCCTGTTCAGCTTGATTAGTTTCCATTACTCTGTCCTCCAGGTTGCTGGTCCATTCTTCTGACCTTCCTCTAGTCTACTATTTATTCCATCTAGTGTACTTTTAATTTCAGTTACTGAATTCTTCATCTCTCATTGGTTCTCTTTTATGTTTTCCATCTCTTTGTTAAGGGTCTTACTGAGGTCCTTCACTCTTTTCTCAATCCAGGGAATATCTTTATGTTCATTACCTTAAATTCTCTATCAGGCATATTAATTATCTCCATTTTGTTTAGGTCTCTTGCTGTGATTTTGTCCTTTTCTTTCACTTAGGGCATATTCCTCTGTCTCCTCCTTTTGTCTGACTCTCTGTCTGTTTCTGTATGTTAGAGAAGTCAGCCACATCTCCTGTTCTTAAAAGTAGTGGCCTTATGAAGAAGAGGTCCTGTAGCGCCATGCAGTGCAATATGCTCTGTTGACCAGAACCTGGTGCTTCAGGGGTGTCTCCTATGTGTGTTGCATGTGCCCTACTATCGTGGCGGAGTCGTGTTTGCCTTCAATCCTGTTGTCTGCAATGGCTCCCTTTGCCGGTTGTGGCGGGGTTTGGTCCTTTGTTGCTAGTGGGCCAGTCTGGGGCCCCTTGGGCTTGAGTTGAGTCAGGCCAGGCATTTACCAGAGATGCAGTAGCACAGAACTGCCAGGTGCTTTCTCTGTGTAGTCCCCTTAGAAACTTTAACTGGTGCACTGGGCCTGCAGTCAGACAGGCGTGTGTGGTTATCTTCTCTTCTCCCCAAGGCATGAGTCACTTCAGAGTGGTGCTGGCCCCTGTTGGGTCTGCTTGCACACTGTCATGCTTGTGGCACCTCTGTGGATGGGGTCCATTTAAGGGTGCTTTGGAGGGGACAAGGTGTGTGGTGTTAGCAAAGTTTGTGCAGGTTTGTGGGAGGGGACTTGGATCCACTTTAGAAAACTCCTGCAGTAGCCCTGTAGGTGTCGAGTTCACAGAATGTGTGAGCAGGATGTGATGTTGACAAGTTAGGTGGACAGTATTTTCACTGTGTTATTATTTCCCACGGGTGGCTGCATGTTTAAGCTAGGGAGTGAGGGAGGGAAATGGCACCACCAGCTCTTTTGTATTTGGAGAAGTCTCCCATTGATCCCTGTCCTTCTAGCAACCACTGTGAGATTAGTAAACAAATATCCCTCCCCACATACCTCAGGTGTTTTTCAAACTGCTGCTTCTATGCTATATCTCCTTGGGGCTGTTTGCTGTGCTGTTTCTTTAAGGGCAGGGACCCCATTTCCTATTGCCCTGCTAGCTCTTTCAGAGCTGAGCCCACTGATTCTAAGAACTTGCAAAATTATGCCCCTCTGTTTTTCAAAACAAAATGTTATAGGGATTCATCTTCCTTATATGGGTTTCCCGTGTCTGGGGTGCTTGGTGTGAGGGTCTGTTTCTCTCATCTCTCCATGCCAACAGTGTCCCTCCTTCCTAAGGATAGTCCTGTGGGTCTGTTTAGCTCCTGATTGTGTGTCCACCCTTCCTGCCCTCTTCAATGTGGCCTCTTCTCTACATTTAGCTGTGAAGAGTCTTTTCTGCCAGTTTTCGATCAGTTTCTGGGTTATTTACACTGACATAGGTGTTATCTACTTGTATGTGTGGGGCACGGTGAGCTTAGGATCCTGCTCTGACACTTTCCTGGCAAGTCCATTACTTAAAAATTTTAAGTGTGGAGGTGGTCTATTCAGTTTTCTATTTAAGAAAATTCACACTGTTGACAAAATGAAGGATGGTTTGGAGGTGGTACCATTGGAGATAAAAGATTGTAAGAGTTCAAATGAGGAGCAATAGGCCGAACTAAGGCAGAGGTGGAGGCCAGGGAGCTAAACACTTCAAATAATGTTTGAGAGGTATTTAGGAGGTAGAGTCAAAAGAACCTGCTTATTATAAGAGTCAAAGTTATAGGATGACTTCATAGTTGAAGTTCCCACTGTGGTCTGGTGGATAGTGACACCATTTGACAAGATGGGGAACGTAAACTGATAATTGATGTGGGGAAATTTTGAAGGGAAGACAGTACATTCTGTCCTTCATATCTATTGTTTGGTGAACAAATGAATTATTAAGAGATTTCCATGAGGCTGTTAAAATGTGGGTCAGGAACTCTGGAGAGATCCATGCCATAAATACAGAGTCTGTTACAGTTCATTTCCCTCTCATCCCCCCCCCCATATGTTCGTCTGTTTTGTTTCTTTAATTCCACATATGAGTTAAATCATAGGGCATTTGTCTTTCTCTGACTGACTTATTTTGCTTAGCAAAATACATTCTAGCTCCATCCATGCCATTCTTTTTGATGGCTGAGTAATATTCCATTGTGTATATGTATACCACATCTTCTCTATCCATTCATCAGTCGATGGACATTGGGCTCTTTCCATAGTTTGGCTATTATTAATAATGCTGCTATAAACATCAGGCTGCATGTAGGATATGTGTATTTTTAATTTTCATAGCTGTTGCTGGGCTGCCTAGTGAGTTATGTACGTGCTTCTTCTAGTGTGCCTTCCTGTACTGCAGAGGCCAGAAGGCTAACCCTATGTTTTTCAGAGTCCATTGCAGCCAGAATACGACTTAGGTTGGCCAAATTCATGTAAGACTTGAAATGCAGTCATGAGGTAGAGACCTCATTTCTGCTGAGCATGAAATTTTTAGATGGAATGTAAAGACAGGGAAATGTTTGTTTGTGTGTTCGTTGTTTTCCTGAAATAGTGTTAACAAAATTCCCCATGTCCAGAAATAAACCAAGTGTCCAACAATAGAATGGAAATTAAGTTGTAGAATAGTCAGACAGTGGAGTACTGTGCATCAGTGCAATGAATTAGCGAAAACTACTCATGCCAACCCAGAATATCTCAAAATCACACTCTGGAGGTAAAGAAGAATCATAAAAGACTACACAGAGCTGACATTTGTGGTGCCCCTCACTCTATCCCATTAGCTCAAGTGATTTCAGGCAGCTGTGATGGACACTAACAATGACTAGGGTGCCAATCCAAGGTCACAGTGAGAGCCTCTGCTTTTCTGCCTCAGGCCTTTCTCAGAACCGTGGGAAGCCACTTAGACTGAACATGAAAAGGAGTTAAGTCCCTGAGAGCAACTCTTAACCAAATGGAGATGAGGTCAGTGAATAATACTGTCTCCTTTCCTTCTGTCTGGTGGGTCACTTCTGAAATGTGTTCTACACGTTTTCACAGGGGGTACAAAACAGGCCTATGCTTCGGTTGCCCACAGTAATAACCTGCACAGTAATGTACTATTATTTGATTTCTCTCTTCTCTAGTCTCTACTCCCACTCCCACACTTCTGCTTCCTAGGCTCACATCCAAAATATACTCTCTGCACCAAGTTCTTTGCATTGCTTTCAAGGGAACTCAAACTATGACATATAGTATGGATCCATTTGTGTACAGTTCAAAAACAGGCAAGATTAAATATTATATAAGGAGGTATGCATGTGAGATAAATATGAAGAAAAGCAAGAGAATGGTTAATATCAGAAATATGTAACATGCTCACCCATGGGAGAGGGGAAGGAGCCATATTCTGGATAGAACACATAGTGGCTTCAAAGGCGCTAGTCGTGTTTGATTCCTTAAACAATGTGTTAGGTAAATGGCATCTGTTCCATTATCTCTTTAAATTATTAGTTCTTGACTTTTTGGTCTTAGGACCCCTTTGCATTCTTAAAAATTATTGCAGACTCCAAAGTATTTCTGTTTATGTAAGTTAAATCTAATGATATTTATTGTACTTGAAATTAAAACTGAACAATTTAAAAATTGTGTTTGAATTATAATAAATTCATTACCTGATAACATAAATGATTTATTTTCATAAAAATAACTATTTTCCAAAGCAAAACCAAACAAAGCACGACAAAATTGATTAAGAGTGGCATTGATTTAATTTTCCAAATTTCTTTAATATCTGGGTTAATTATGCAAAGTTTTGAAAAATATACAGAAAATCAAGTCTCACACAACTATAACGTTGGAATACAGAGCAGTATTTTAATACATTTTCTTTTTTATTTTTATTTTTTTAACGTTTTATTTATTTTTGAGACAGAGAGAGACAGAGCATGTATGGGGGAGGGGCAGAGAGAGAGAAGCAGGCTCTAGGCTCTGAGCCATCAGCCCAGAGCCCGACGCGGGGCTCGAACTCATGGACCGCGAGATCGTGACCTGAGCTGAAGTTGGACGCTTAACCGAATGAGTCACCCAGGCGCCCCGATACATTTTCTTTTTTAAATCTAACTGTAGATATTCTTCGATACAGTATCCAAACTTGACAAGTGGTTTTTTCTTAAAGGTTAGTTGCAATGGGTATCTAAAACTAGGGGCGCCTGGGTGGCTCAGTCGGTTGAGCGGCCGACTTTGGCTCAGGTCATGATCTCGCGGTCCGTGAGTTCGAGCCCCGCGTCCGGCTCTGTGCTGACAGCTCAGAGCCTGGAGCCTGTTTCAGATTCTGTGTCTCCCTCTCTCTGACCCTCCCCCGTTCATGCTCTGTCTCTCTCTGTCTCAAAAATAAATAAACGTTAAAAAAATTTTTTTTAACTATATCAGCTAACTTTTAATACTCTATTACAGTAAAATCCACTGCTCTTCCTTCACTATGAATGGATCTTTCACCTATGCATGATTTTATGACCATACATGGGTCATTTCAAAAACAATGGTTCACTGAGTTATGCAGAACTTCTAAATGTTGACACATTTCATTCTATACCATCAAAAAAGTCATACTCGTCAATATCACTACTGATCTCATCAGAAAAGCCTTTAAATGTTGGGAACTGTTAAGCTCATAGTGTTGAATACAAGTTTTCCAAATTTCTAATTATTTGCTTGAAAGCTCAAATTCTATAATTGGCAACAAATACTATCAGTTGTTTTCCTTGAAGTGACAGGCTCACTTCATTCATTCTTGAGAAAATGTCTACCACATTACCAACCCTAAATAATCATAGTTTGTCTATCAGTCGTTCTTTCAAGTATGAATCATGCTGTTTGAATAAAGAGGCTAGTTCAGCTCATAACACAAACAATCACATGCAGCCTCACTTCAAGACAGCCCTCATACTTCTATGGGCAGCAGAAGTGCTTTGTGCATATGTCTCATTTCATTATGTATACTTGAGTCAAGATTTAATAAAATCAATCATTTTTACAGCTCCATCAAAGACATTCTTAAGTTAAGTTGGCATTCTTTCATCTACAAGTGCATACTGGTGAAGAATACAGTGACTACCAGTACAGCTTGGTGCCACTGCCTTGGTTCAGGCTGCAGCATTTTTACCCACCATTGTTTTACATCAGGGGTGCAAATGTCAGTACAATGAAAAAGGCAAATAATGTCTCAGTATAGTTATAAAAATAGTTTTGACCTCCTAAAAGCACCTCAGGGAACTCTAGACCAACTTTGAGGACTTTCAGTTGTGTTTATATTGTACATAACTTTTTAATATTTATTTCTCAATAATCAAAAAGACAAGTCAAGTTCCTATGCTGCTAATAGTCATTTTATAAAGTCATTTCATTCCCTTTACTGACTGTATAAGAAGTAGATTTCTCATTGAATGGGGCTTCCTCCTCTCTTCTTCTGGCAATACTATTGTACTACCAAACACTATCACTCCCTATTCCTTTCCCCAAGTCATTCAAGCAGTTGCCTTTTTAAACTAATAAACTTCGTATTTTTAAAGTGGTTTTTAGATTCACAGTAAAATTGAACAAGTACAGATAGTTCCCATATATTCCCTTTCCTCACACACAACAATATCTCCCACTATTGACATTCTGTACCACAAGGTACATATGTTACAGTTGATGAACCTACACTGATACATCATTATCACCCAAATTCATAGTTTACATTAGGGTTCACTCTTGGTATTGTACATTCTGTGGGTTTTGTAAAAAGTATAATTACATGTATCATCATGGTAGCATCACACAGAATAGTTTCAATGCCCCAAAAAACCCCCTGTGCTGCTCTGCCTCTTCATCCCTCCCTTTCTCCAACCCCTGGTAATCACTGATCCTTTTACTGCTTCTATACTTTTTTCTTTTCCAGAATGTCATATAGTGGGAATCTCTATACATAGCCTTTTCAGATTAGCTTTTTTAACTTACTTATGTGCATTTGACATTCCTCCAAGTCTTTCCATGGCTTGATAACTCATTTCTTTTTAACCTTGAATTCCATCATCTTGATAAATTACTGTTTATGAATCCATTCACCAACTGAAGGGCGTCTTGGTTGTTTCCAAGTCTTAGCAATTGTTAATAAGCTGCTATAAACATCCTTGTGTAGAAATGTGTATAAGTTTTCGGTTCATTTGGGTAAATACTAAGGAGTGTGATTTCTGAATCACATGGTAAGAGTATGTTTGGTTTTGTAAAAAAATTCCACACTGTCTTCCAAAGTGGTTGTACTATTTTGCATTTACACCAGCAGTGAGTGAGAGTTCCTGTTGCTCCACATCCTCACCAGCATTTGGTGCTGTCAATATTGTGGACTATTGCCATTCTATTAGGTATACAATGGTATCTCATTGTTTTAATTTGCTATCCTCTTGTGATATATGATGTTGAACATCTTTTCATGTGCTTACTGGCCATCTATATATCTACTTTGGTAGGTGTCTGTTCAGATTTTTTGCCCCTTTTTAAAATCAAGCTGTTTGTTTTCTAGTTGAATTAAGAGTTCTTTACATATTTTGTGTAGCAGTCTTCATCAGATGTGTCTTTTGCAAATATGTCTCCCAAACTAAGGCTTGTCTTCTCATTCTCTTGGCATTGTCTTAACAGAGCAGAAATTTAATGTTTTAATGAATTATTTCTTTCACAGTTTGTGCCTTTGATGTGGTACCTAAAAAGTCATCACCATACCCAAAACCAATTAGATTTTCTCCTTTGTTATCTCCTAGGAGTTTTAGAGCTTTGTGTTTTACATTTAGGTCTATGATCCATTTTGAGTTACTTTTTTTTTAATGGTTTTAAATTTTGTATTTATTCTTGAGAGAGAGAGAGACAGTGACAGAGCATGAATGGGGGAGGAGCAGAGCAAGAGAGGGACACAGAATCCACAGCAGGCTCCAGGCTCTGAGCTGTCAGCACAGAGCCTGATTCAGGGCTCAAACTCACAAGCCGTGAGATCATGACCTAAGCCGAAGTCAGACGCTCAACCGACTGAGCCACCAAGGCGCCCCTGAGTTACTTTTTGCAAAGATGTAAAGTCTGTGTTTAGATTCTTTTCTTTATATGTGGATGTCCAGTTGTTCCAGCACCATTTGTGGTAATGACCATCTTTGTTCCATTGTATTTTCTCTGTTTCTTTGTCAGAAATTGGTTGACTATAGTTATATGGGTCTATTTCTGGGCTCCATTCTGTTCCATTGATCTATTTGTTTATTCTCTTGTCAATACCACACTGTTTTGATCACTGTAGTTTTATAGTAAGTCTTCAAGTCAAGCAGTGTCGGCGCTCCAACTCTTCTTGTCCTTCAGTAATAAATAGCTATTCTGAGTCTTTTGTCTCTCCATATAAATTTTAGAATTAGTTTCTCAATATTTACAAATTACCTTGCTGTTTTTGATTAGGATTGCATATTGCATTGAATGTATGTATGAAATTGACAAGAACTTGTCTTGACAATATTGAGTTTTCTTATTCGTGAATATGGAATATCTCTTTAATTATTTGGTTGACATCAGAGTTGTAGTTTTCATATAAATTTTGTTAGGTAGCATTTGGCTTTTATACTGCTAAAAAGTTTATAATGTTTTGACCCAGGCAGTTTGATGACACATTTTTGCCTTGGGAGCATTTTGACAATGCTTAAAAACCAAGCTATTAAACTCCAAGTTTTAGTTTACCAAATAAAGTTTTTAATAGGTACCTTCATAACATGTCTACCGAGAAAGTGTCACAAAAAGGTCTGGGTATCCATTTTATAAAATGGGCTGAGGAATGAAATGTTGCTCAGGGGTATCTGCTGAGGACATAACTATTTTAACTTAATCCCTTTAAAGTGTTGGTAACTACATGACCCGTGTGAAAAGAACTACACCAAGATGTCCTATTTGTGTTACTCTTGCTATGAAAATGCAAGTTGGCATATGCAATCTAGTCTGAGGGCAAAACCCAATGTAACTTAAGTATTCCAGTTGGCAAACCCCAAAACCTATAAATATGATTCTTGGATTCCCTAACTAGGAGGACTTCATTTCATTGTGTGCCATAAGCCAGAAGCTCCAGTGATTTCTACCTTTGCTTCTTTTTTCTCTGGTGTTTGTGTGACTCTCAGATAATTATGGCACTATTTATGCTCTTCCAGCTCATGCATTTCATATCTCCCATTTGTTTCTAGAGTGAATATTTCATGTGGATTTCTAGTATCATTTTTAGTGATTCACAGTCACATTCTACAAGCCAGCATTTTCAGTGCTTGGTTTGAGCTCCAGCATAGTATTTTTGGAGAGTTTGTTCAACTAGTTTTGGCTTTTCATGAGGCCAAAAAATAATCCAACAACCCACAAACAAAAGCAGTAATAAATTGGTGGGTAGATGCTATGCTTTAACCATGTGTTTTGTTCTCACTGAGAAAATCTCTTGGGTAATTTTGGAAAACAAATGAAAAAATAATGAATTTGTAAGTGAGTAGGGATTGCATTTGTATATGCAGCTATTCTTTTTACCATAGTATTCCCAGTGTATTTAGGCATTTTAGCCCTAATATTTTAAATGTGAAATCTCATAGTATTATGTGAATAAGAATGTATTTCTGTGATCTACTAATTTATGACAAAGAAGCTAAGAATAAATAATGGGGAAACAACAGTATTTTAAATATATGGTGTTGAGAAAACTAGGCAACCACACACAAAAGAATTAAACTGGACCAATAACTTACACAATACAGAAAAATCAACTAAACGTAGATTAAAGTCTTGAATGTAAGACCTGAAATCATAAAATTCCTAGTAGAAAACAAGTGTTAAGCAAAGGCAACAAAAGCAAAAATATGCAAATAGGACTACATCAAATGTAAAAGCTTTTCACAACAAAATGAAATGAAAAGGCAACCTACTGAATGGGAGAAAATATTTGCAACTTATAGTTATGAGAAGGTGTTGATTTCCAAAATTTATTAGGAACACATATAACTTAATAGCAAAAAATTCCAAACAGATTAAGAACTGGGCAAAGAATCTGAATAGACATTTTTCTAAAGATGACATATAGATAGCCAACAGGGACATGAAAGGGTTCTCAGCATCACTCATCATCAGGGAAATGCAAATCAGAACCACAGTGAGATACCACCTCACATCTGTAAGAATGACTAGTACCAAACAGATAAGAAATAACAAGTGTCAGTGTGGATGTGGAGAAAGGGAACTTGTGTGCACTGTTGATGGGATTGTAAATTGGTACATGTTCCTCAAAAAATCAAAAATAGAACTACCATATGATCCAGCAATTCCACTTCAGGGTATTTATCCAAAGAAAGTGAAAACACTAACTTAAAAAGATACATGCACCACCCCCCCCCCATGTCTATTGCAGCATCACTTGCAACTGCCAAGATATGGAAACAACCTAAATGTTCCTTTTTATGGATAAAGAAAATTAGACATATATATTCAATTCAACCATGAAAAGAATGAAATCTTGCATTTGCAACAACAAGGATGTACCTTAAGGCCATTATGCTAGGTGAAATAAGTCAGACCAGAGAAAGACAAATACCATGTGGAATCTAAGCAAAAATTAAATTAAATTAAGAAAAACAGGTTAATAGATAGGTTGTTGATTGCCAGAGGCAGGAGTTGGGGGTAGGCAAAATGGGTGAAGGGAATCAAAAGGAACAAACTTCCAGTTATTAAATAGATCAGTCCCAGGGATGTAATGTACAGCATGTTAATAATACTGTATTACATATTTGAAAGTTTCTAAAAGAGTAAATCTTTAAAATTCTCATCATAAGAACTTTACAGCTATGTATGGTGACAGATGTTAACTAGAATTATTGTGATGATCATTTTGCAATATATACAAATATTGAATCACTATGTTGTACATCTGAAACTAATATAATGTTGTATGTCAATTATACGTCAACAAAAAAAAACAATAAAAGAATGTACTCCTATAAATTTCCTTTTATAACTATAATGTTTTTAAATCAGTGTGGTCAGATTTTAGCCCAGGGTATTCATTGTAGATAATTGGGCCTGGCTGGCTTCTAATATTTAGTTTTAGAGTTGCAGGGCTGTGGTTTAATGTACCTACTTCCTTTATTATTGTTTTTGGTTGTGGGTTATGCCCATTTTTGTTATACCTTCCCCCCCCCTTTTTTAATAGTGATCCCTCACTGTTTTAAAAAATACATCTGGAAATCTTAAAACAAACAAACAAACAAACAAAAAAGGCCCTGTTAATGGACATTCACTATTCATGACTTGTTTTCTATGAACTCTGCAATGATGGTGTAGTTTAATACTGACTAGCAAACAGTTTTCAGAATACTCTGATTCTGCAGGAATTCAGCAAAGTGATCAAGGCTCCATCTCTCTCATATTTTGACACCTGTCAAAGAAGGCACAAGTCAGTGAAACCAGCAATCTTTTTTCAAAGAGATAATTCATTCCTCAAACTGGTTTTGCTGAATTTGAATGCTCAAAAAAATCATTAGTTCACTTTTTCAATTTTATGACAACTAGAGCCTAGAGGTGACTAGATTTTGTGCCTCTCATACCTCCTTAATAAAAATCCAAGAGTTTTACAACATTGAAAGGTAGCAAAGTATAGTGGTAAGGACCTCAGTTTTAAATGAGAAGTCCCAACTTCAAAGTCCATTTCTAGCTATTTGACCATGAGATATTTATTTAGCATAAGCTTTGATTTCTGTCAAATGGGCAAAGATCAGATATTGTGAAGATCGATATTAGCTACTCTGTAGTGGAATTAGTGCTGACACTAGTCTTGGGACTTGAATCACAGTGCAAGGCCATCTATTTCTAATAGCGTCTTGTGTCTTTTCTTCCCACTGAGATTTACAAATTCCTATGAGCAGGTATGATATTCTTTGTCTCCTAGTATTCCACAGTGCCCAAATCAGGGTTAGGACATGTAAGATGGTCAGTAAATATTTCCTGAATTTTACTGAGTCAATTCCATGAAGAGAAAGCACCCAAGGAATGAGGGAGCATCTTGAGTTATGGATTCTTGCCATTACTATGTCCCTAATTTTGAATGTGTTTATTTGTCCTTCAAGGCCTATGTTTTCTTGTTTGTAAAACAATGTTGGGTCAGCTAGACCCCTAAGAATGTGACTGTTTTGTTTTGCTTGAGAGAGAGAGAGAGAGAGAGGGAGAGAGAGAGCACACCAGCAGGGGAGGGGCAGAGAGCAAGGGAGAGAGAGAATCCCAGGCAGGCTCCACACCCAGCATGGAGTCAGACATGGGGTTTGATCCCAGGACTGTGAGATCATGACCTGAGCCAAAATCAAGAGTTGGATGCTTAACCGTCAGAGCCACTCAGGCACCCCAAGAATGTGTATTATAGTGAATTTACATGAAGCCTGATGAGCTTTCTCTGGAAATCTCCAACTAGGTCACTTTCTGTTGCAGAGGTAGAAACAACTTGTTTCAAAGGAGGTATGTCTTTGAACCTTCTAGCCCACTACTTCTTGGAGGGAATATCAGTATCTGGATGTAACAATTCTTTATTCTCATTTATTAAATCCTAAAATCTGGTTTTCTTGCCAAATTAAAGACAATTACCAATTCCTCTTTTTCCCACTTTAGCTACAGCCTTGCAGAGGGCAGGTTAGGAACTCTGTGTGAATTCCCATACAAGCTCTCAAGAGAGTGATTGAATACAAAGCAGACCTCTTTTCTGTTAAACTCAGAATCTTACTTGATCTTACCTATTTCAAGGTTGCAATTAGGCTGTTTCCTTGTTAAGTATAAATCAAATGCATTTGAACTCTGTCTTGGGAAGATGGCAAATGCTCAGTACCAAAGTTTCTCTCTCTCAGTCTGATCAGCTTCTCAGGCGTTCATCCTTTTATATGACTTCTTTCTTTTTTTTAATTTAAATCTTACTTAACATACAGTGCAATGTTGGTTTCAGGAGTAGAATTTAGTGATTCATCACTTACATACAACACCCAGTGCTCGTCCCAACAAGTGCCCTCCTTAATACTCATCACTCATTTAGCCCATACCCCCACCCACCTCCCTCTATCAACCCTGTTTGTTCTCTGTTAAGAGTCTCTTGTGGTTTGTTTCCTTCTCTTCTCTTCCCCCCCTTCCCATATGTTCATCTGTTTTGTTTCTTAAATTCCACATATGACTGAAATCATATGGTATTTGTCTTTCTCTGGCTGACTTATTTTGCTTAGCATAATACATTCTCATTCCATCCATGTCATTGCAAATGGTGAGATTTCATTCGCTTTGGTGGCTGAGTAATATTCCATTGTATATGTGTGTGTGTGTGTGTGTGTGTGTGTGTGTGTGTGTGTATACACACACACACGCATACACCACATCTTCTTTATTCTTTATCCACTCATCAACCACTGGACATTTGGGCTCTCTCCATATTTTGGCTATTGTTGATTGTGTTGGTGTAGACATTGGGGTGCATGTACCCCTTTGAATCTGTATTTTTGTATCCTTTGGGTATATACCTAATAGTGCAATTGCTGGATAGTAGGATGGTTCTATTTTTAGGGTTTTTTTTTTTTCATGATTTCTTATTTAAAAAGATATCCAAATGTTCCTTTCCACCAGAATCTGGTTGCCCTGATGTGATACACCCAGAAAGGGAAACAGATGCAGTGTAAGGGGTTTCCACTAGAACTAGACTCTTACCTACCTCAGATTTCTCTACCTCCCTGCCCATACTTCTGACGCTGGACATATGCTGGAGTCACTAACTTCATAAGGGGAATTTTCTGAGATGGTCAGATACAAAATTTGAAGATCAGTTACTCCTAATCATAGTTGGAGAAGTATGGCATCTCATGCTCAGCATCCACCCATTCATTCACTCAACAAAAGTTTACCGAATGATTACGATGTTGTAGGCTCTCTGAAAGACACTGTTTTCCTCTGTGTAATTTCTTGTACTTGTTTCTCAGTATCTTAGGCTCCTCCTCTTCTTTCTCCCATGTTCCTACTAATATAATACCTTACTGTGGGGATTTTTGTCCTTGAAATTTTTCTTTTGACTGTAGGGTAGACCTAAGACAGGGCATCATATTTCCAGGTTTGATAAGACAAGGGCAGTTAATGTTAGGAATGGACAAAAGGGGCCGGACTTTGGCACCAGACCCACTGGAAAGGGCGTGGGAATGAACAAAATGCCTAAGTTGCCTTGGACAGTATAGAAGCTCACAGTTGTCCACAGAAAATTCCCAAGGGTCATGGTGATTTCTGTTCTCAAACTAGATAAACCAAGACTTATCACTCTCTGGGTCTGAAGTTCTCAATGATAAACGACTTCATGCCTGCCCTTCACAGTAGAGAGAAAGGAAAGTGCCCTTACATGTCCCTGAAGGTTTTATTTTTGGTAAGAACACCTACCATGAGATCTGCCTTCTTAAGAGATGTCTAAGTGTACAATATAATATTGTCATTTACAGACACAATGTTGGTTAGAAGATCTCTAGAACTTACTAATTTTGCATAACTGAAATTTTATGCCCATTCATTCGCCAGTTCTCCTCATCTCAAATCTTGACCTTTTCATTCCCAGTCCGCTGAATCAGCATTTTGCCATAATTTTGGCTACTCTCATATTGGCCTTGATGGTCACTGGAGTCCAAGGAGGTTTCAAACCCTGCTTCAAGAAAAATTGGGACATACTGTAAAAATTGATAGACTTTCATGGTAAAGAGTTTACCGCTCCAGAATGCCAGCCAATTCTATGAGGATGTACACAAGAGTGCACAAACATTTCTTATGATCAAAGGCAGGATGCCCTCCTACACACTAAAAACCTAAGGTAAAAAACAGAAATCATTGGCAAGCTGCCCCTAAACTCCAGCCAGTAAACACAACAAGAGCGCAGCTTCTTATTCTGTCAGGAGGAGTTCTGTGCGATACAGCACCTGCCACAAGCCTTTGTCCACAGGTGGCAAAGCTCCTGCCATCCCAAGCAGCACATGGCAGAGGGGAGGCAGCAGCTGACCTCCTTAGTAACCTGTTATGACAACCTGACAGCAGACCGGCCGGACGCTCCAGACTGTCACCAAATATGTCACAGAAGGCTTCCCAGGCTTGAGCATTTAATTTGCTTTACATAAAATACAAAGTTAGACTCCGGTTCTTCCTTTCTCTTGCTTTTAAAGCAAAACTCCATTCCTTTAAAAGAGGAAATCTAATAGGCACTCCCCATATACTAAAAAGAGCAAAGTAGAAGTCCTTTGGATGAAACTGAGAGTGGGTGATAGAAATGGGCTGGAGCACATCTGCTTAGCTTTCTCACATTATCCAACCCACTTAAAGACCTCCAACTAGCACCCTGGACTGCAGTTTGACAAACAGAAAAACTTTGGGCTAGAAAATCTCCAATGCACCTCCATTTCAAACAAGCTTCATGAAGGCCAGGCTCTGTCTTGGTCATTCCTGAATCCTGAGAGCCTAGCATGGCTCTGGCATATAGTAAGTGTACACACGCACGCACACACACACAAACACGCATACACACACACATTTGATGAATAAATACAAGACTTTTTTTAGATGTCGTGAAATACATCTATTTATTTCAGATTATAGCTCCCTGTGACCAATAGAGTTAGAGTTGGTTTTCAACATTAACCTCCCCTTGTGACCATGCACCTATACCTTCCCCAGCTTTTCTCTGCACACAGACAAAAGCTCAGCTTTAGCTTCCTTGGGATTGCATCTAAAGTACCAAATGTAAATGTCTCCCAAATGGGGAGACAGCTTGTTTATACAGGAATAATTGCTTCAGCACAGTGTCCTCCTTTATAACAAAACTTGAAGAAAATGCTGAGTAGTCAGATTCCTTACCTTTGCATTAGGAAAGAATTTAAAACCTATTTCAGTCCTTTCTTTGGCCTCACGTAAAAATAAAGCTTTTCTCCCCAAGCTTAGGCCTAAGCAAAGAAATCTAACCCTGACTTCTACTTTCCCCAAGCCCCCAAAATAAGTCCAGGTCATTTTGAAATAGATTTTTTTCCCTCGTTTCCTTAAATCGGGGCCAGTCAGAGATGGACGGATGTTCCTGTGCCACTTTGAAACTGCCGTGAAGGGTGTAAGTGATGCGTCTCTCCGTTGTTCCCTCCTCCGCCCTCCCCTGAAGAGGGCAGTGCTAAGTGTAGATCCTGCCAAGAGAAGGCCGGAGGCTTCGCCTGAATCTTAGGGCAAGCCATCAGGTGGCAGATTTACCAAGGAGCCCGCCTGCTGCTTGACTTCATTACTGTTTATCATCATGTCTACTTCTTCTAAAATTTTTCTTTATTTAATCACCTAATACTATTTTTATTGGCCTGTCAGAATGTGGGGGAGAGTAGAAGGGAATTCATTTCATGTGTTGTGGAACATTATTATGGTAAAATATTAGGACAAGTCTATACCTTCCTCCTTTGAAAAATAAGATACAAAACCAATTAAAGTTAAGTGATTACTGAAATGCATCTAATTAGTTATTAACTTACACACATCAAGCTATGATGGCAGCTTTCACAGCAAAAATCCTGTTGGTGTTGATACAGAAGATAATTGATATCACAGAGGCCTCCGCTTCTCAGGCAATTGCTTAAGAAAGCACCTTCACAGCTCAGAGCCTTCTCTCCCTTTGGGTTGGGGTACATTTTCGTCAATCTGACAAGATCTGTCACATATTATCAGACAATTGATCACCGACTGCTTGCAAGTCTTAATCCATCGTTTGATCACACATCAAGAAAAATTGCTTTTTATGTCTTACATCTTGGCCATGAGAAAGGGGAAGAAAGCAGAGACCAGGCTTCCGGCTCCAGCTCATTACTTTTTTGCAAATGATAGATGGGTTCACTAGGCAATTTAACTTTAAAATGATCTTTTCCCCTTTCTCAAATAAGCAAATAGAAGGAGCTTTGCAGCACAAGCTGAGCGGAGAGGGAGTCTGCCTGCTGTTCCTTTTGTGTCTCAATAATAGGCGCCCATGTGTGGATGGAGGCACGTATGGTTAGCAAATATGTATTTACTTAGCATTACTGCATCTACTTCTAAATAATAGGATTTAAAGTGGACACACACAGAGAGACTAACTTCCACTCTCCAGGACATAGCTATAATCATTTTACACATTTCTTCAAGAGCACTTATGTTATATATAAAGTAATTTGAAATGACTTCTAGTTTACCAAAAAAAAAAAAAAAAATGAGTATTATATAATGACATAGCGAAAACCAGTTCTAAAAAAAAAAATCATTTCCCCTACCATGAATCCAGTTATGTTATTGTCAAAATCCTGACCTTATGTATATATAGTAATATACATTCTAGCTTTCTCAGAATGGGGCAGAACCTAATAATGCGGGAATTAGCCCTGTTTCTGATAATTGATTGCTACTTAATATCAAAAAAGAGAAAGCATCTGTAATTATCAATAAAAGAATAGCTAAAACCTCAAAGTTTTTGAGGGATTCTCTTTAAGTTGTCAGCGTACCCACAAATACCCTGGTAATCTGTGAATAGTATTCCTGAAGTTCGCAGCATTCAGCCATTGCAGTTGCGTTCTTTGAGGCCAGGAAGGAAAAGTCCCAATTCCTCATGGCTTACCTTCCCACTTCTCCTCCGCTAAAAACCTCCCTGGGAATCCTTCACTATTGTACATCCTCTGTAATTTAAAGACACAGCTGAAAGTCAGTCTTTGCATGCTTAAGTAAAATGAAAGGCACTGAGAGATGTAATTAGTGCTTTTTCTTTGTCATGCAACTCGAGACTGACAGTGTTTCCAAATAGTAGCCACTAAATCTTAAAGTCAGGCAGTACCTGGCTCGCCTGCAAGCTTTTGTCAACCAATGGAAAACACTCTAAGGCCAGGAACTGGACCCCAATCTCTAGGAGAGTTTGTGTCAGGCACAGAAAGAGTGTGCCAAAAAATATTTGTTCTGGTGAAATGCACATAAAACCTCTAGCTTAGTTAGAAGTATTGTACCAAAGTCAATTTTCTGGTTTTGATCATGTACTTATGTAAGCTGTTATCACTGGGGGAAAGTGGAGGAAGGATACATGGGAATTCTGTTCTCTTCTTGCAACTTGTAGGTGAGCTTAGAATTATTTCAAAATACAATTTCAAAAAATATTTACTGAAGGGGCCCCTGGGTGGTATAGTCAGTTAAGCGTTCAACTCTTGATTTCAGCTCAGGTCATGATCTCATGGTTTGTGAGCGCAAGCCCCGTGTCAGGCTCCACATTGACAGTGTGGAGCCTGCTTGGGATTCTCCTTCTTGCCCTCTCTCTCTCTGTCCCTCCTCTGGTCATGCTCTCTCTGTCTCTCAAAATAAATAAGCAAACTTAAAAAAAATATTTGCTGAAAAGAGAATGAATGCTTCTGTAATTCTTTAAGCCTTCTGAATGTGCTATGCGTTTGAGGCCCTGAGGTCTCAGAGTCCTCTCATGCACCTTTTTTTCTTGTTTTTATTGTACCCCTCTTTCCGCTTCAAGCCCTGTGTCCCATGCCCAGATTCTGATTCTGCCTCTGGTCCTCTAGATGTGGTGCTTATATCTGACCTTCCCCGAAATTTGGCTGCTAGCCTTCCAAGAGGAATTTTGTCGCACATTTCCTCTTCTTCTTGGCCTGGATTTTCTCTTTGTACCACCACTGCATCTTTCTTGGTGACCTTCTCAGCACCCAGTTTCTCTTTTGCCCAGCCTTTGTGTGTGTGTGTGTGTGTGTGTGTGTTGGGGAGTGATGTACAGAGTGGAAATGATGAGGGGTGAAGCTGAGATTTAGTCTGTGGTAACCTGCATCTCTGAAATAGATTTCTGTTTATAAAGAACAATTTCCTGCTGGGGAGAGACTCTACGTAGTTTATCAGATCCATCAGATTGAACTCTTTGGCTTCACTATATATTTTGTGAAAATACTATTAGAGCCTTCAAAGTTTAGCTTGCTCCATATTTGTTTTCACTGCTGGGTGTCAAGAGCATGATCCCCGTCATCTTAATTGACAGAGAGAGTAGACTTACTGAGACTACATCCTAAGGCCAAACAGCATGGTCTGGGCATTTATCTCAAACCGAATTTGCCTTTGGGAAATCAGCTGGGACCCTCAACGACTTCCCCACCACTCTGTTCAATGAAGGGACAGTTGAATGCAATGGTTAACAACACGACACGGGGGCCATGTTATTTTGAATCCAGCTCTACTTACTAGGAGTGTGACTAAACAAATGAATCTCTTTGTATCTTAGTTTTGCCATCTGTAGAATGTGGATGATAATAATTCCTAGCTTATAGACATCTTGTGAGAATAATGAGAGTTAGTGTTTTGAGAAGTACCGAGCTCGCCATCGGTTGGCACTCAGTGAGTGTAACTATTATTCTCTAATGCCTGTTCTACTTCCATTTCCTGTATCACCCTCTACTGGCTCCTAAAGGTTCAGTATGGTGACTTGTGCTTAGGAATAAGAATTTTAAAAAATGTTTTTTGCTTTGAACATTTCCCTAAGTGTCTGGAAATAATAGAAGATAATCAAATAAGTCTCTGAAATAAGGTTGGAAATTAATCAGTATCAAAGAAGAAATCTAATACAGAGTCACTCAGATTTCTGAATCTACTGATCAAATCCCTGTTGGGATGCAGGCTGTACTGGAGATGCTGGTGAGCTTTGTGGAGACGTGACCGCATACCTGAAACTCCTTGAGCTGGCTTTCTCCTTGTAACTTACAATGCTCTGAGCTGGGGGAGGCCAGGGTGGATTTCGATTAGACTAGAAGTCACACTGCGAGAAAGATAGGCTTAAAGACATGGTTGAATGTTGCCTTCCCTTCCCTTCCCTTCAATTTTCTTTTAATAGCAAATACAAACTGAACATTGATACTTGAATGACTCTAGCTCCCAAGTGTTAAATGGGATGTTTAGAGCCATAAAGCGCTCTGATGTAGCCATAACTCTGGAATGGAACTGTGTTTTCAAAGGTGCCTCAGTTTTCCCAGTCTTTGCTACGGCGAGAGCTATCAACTGACACTTGAACTAATGGCATCCCAATCCCAGGCAGTTGGCATCCATTCCATCCCTCCCCTTCTTATCAGCAATACAAAGTACTAGAAACTTGTTGCCTGAATCCTTTCTCATTAGCTCTGGAGATGCAGATTAAAAATCATTCTTTGGTAGTATTTATTAAGTTTATATGATCTGCTTTCCAAGAAGCATTTAGAACAAACAATGAGTTATAGCTAAATCCAATGTGAGCAGGCAATAGACTCAAATTAGAAGAGGTAAAATTAAATTTTCATGTATCATAAATGAAATATCCATTAGGGACTTCGCAGTGACCTTCAGGTTCAGCAAGTTCTATATTAAAACTTCCAACCTGAAAGATACAAGTGCTGGGCCAGATAACATGCATTTCAGGTACTATGGAGGAAAAGGCCCAGCCAGCCACAGTAAACAAATGTAACTAGTTTTGGAGAAATGCTATTGACAGTAAAATTCTAATTTTACTCCAGCTCCCAGAACAGATGTACCTCCGAGTCCATAGACTGCAATACTTAACTGCAGCTACTCAGCTGTGACCTTCAGCCCCAGGCTCACTGCAATAAAATTTTCATGCAACCATATGGAAGAATATTTTAATAGAGATTTACTGTCAGTAACTGTCCCAAAGGAGCAAATAAGGAAGCTGTAACATATTGCGTACAGTAAATCAAGGGGACTTCAATGGAAAAACGAAACCTCCCGGAGGCAAGCATCTTTAAAATTACAGGCAACACTTTGTACAAATATGTGTACAAAGGACTAGATATGCACTCAGTTAAGTAGCTTAAAATGGTTTCGATTTGCAGATATATTTATTTAGAATTTATTTATTGGATTTTATAAGTGGCAAGCACTTACCTGTCAGGGCTGAATGCCTATGTATCCCCCTTCCCTGGGGCAAAACGGAAGTGAGGGAGGGGTGACTTCAACTGAAAATCTTACCAAACCCGGGAATGTGGCAGGCAGCATAAATTGCACCCTCTCTATAGCCAGGTTTGCTTCAATTTAGGGTGAAGTATTAAGCACAGGGACAAAATATTCCCTTAGCCAGTATATAAACAGTCCTGGGTGAGTTATTTGAATGGTTAAAAATTCAGCTTAAACAATAAATGGGGACACATGTTGATTAAAACTCCCAATGGGGCAGAATGCATTCAGAGTCCCTACTTGGATCCTTGATTATGCTTTACCCAACATTTTTGCATGTAAAAATGTCTCCTTTTTGAGAAGCTATAAAATGGCGATTTTTGTATAAATGTGTGTTGGGCCTGTCAGAATCAATAAACCAGATCTCATGCTCCTCCTCCCCTGACCGTGTGTTTATTTGGAGACATGAGTCCACGGCACCGGGCCACAGGTGAGCTAAGAAGGAGGGATAGAGCCTGAGCGTGTCACCTCCACGGCTCCACGCTTCAGTTCACTTAGTTACCACCACGACACCATTTCCTTGCTCAGCTTCAGCCCTTACTGTTAAGAGCATTTCAGTTTCAGATATTTGTTTCCTGAGGGCAAACAAGCAGCCATCTCCCCCTCTACTCAACTGATGGAAACTCTAATGTGAGGGGCAGTAATTCAGAGATAAATAGACCGAACACTGCCCTTGACAGTTCATATTTTATGGCGGAGAGAAGGCCTAAAACCTAAAAAACTCATGTGTAGGAGGCATAGCACAAATGCTTCATCTATGATACATAATGAAGGTACATGTCTTTGGCATCAAACCGAAAATCAAAATATCCAAGTGACCGTGAATAAGGGAATCGGGTGATAAATCTTTATGTTTTGCTAAATGCCCGTGGGTTGTCACATTTGACAAAGAGTGATAACAATAGAAGAATTGTCATATCTGATAAATGTGTCTCAGGCATTCCATTCTTCTCTTGAAGTGGTCCCAGTTACTATAAAACACAGGTAACATGCACGGGTGTGCAGATTCAAAACAGGTTGGGTTACACACTGAAAGTGAATTATCTTGACTAATCAGAACCTGGCTGGAGGTTGTAATACAATAGGAAGCTTGAGACATTAGTTCATGCCATCAGATTAATGTATAAATCATGTTACATGGCTAACAATGAGTTTGTTACCCACCAACTTTCCCAGTGTTTCAATCACCGTACTTTTGTCACAGTTGGATATTGTGTTCTCTGGACCCTTTAATGGCACTCTATTTCACATTGAAATGGGAGTTGAAACTGGAAATGCTCCTCAAAACATGTTAGTTTGGGGACACAAATGTATGCATGATATGTGTAGTTTCTTCCTTTGAGAGAAAGGCTGATTGGGATGAATCTCCAGAGTCCTTGCATTATTTGGCTGTGACCATGTTAAGAATCACCCTTTTTGTCTTTATAAGGAATAGAATGGGCATGTAGACAATTTTTGTCTGTGTTTAATTTCATGAATTTACCCAGAAGGGTGAGTCATGTCTTAACTTTTTTGATCCCATCCCTAAAACAAGTGATGTCCGAATGCTTACTCATTAAAGGCATTTTCCCCTCCATCTCCTGAAAGGTTCCATGACCTTGGTTAGCTCTATACCCAAAGCTTTTGATTATCTTGGCCAGTACAGATTGTCCCTCTCCTCTTCAACCCACTCTCTATTCCAGCAAGTTGGTTTCCTCTTGACCTCCACAGGTTCTATATTTAATTTGTCATACCCTCAAGTCACATGACTCAAGAATAAAATTATTTTCCTTCCTTTGTGCCTCTCCAAACCTTAGCTTTCTTTTAAGACTCAGTTCAGAGCTCCACATCCCCAAACGATCCTATTGAGCCATTCTAGGCCCATCACTAAATGCTAAAGACCAAGTCATTTTCTACTGAGTAGTTAATACATTCTGAGAATATTAATAATTGTTTAATAAATACCCATTGACAATTGATTTGTTAATCTTTTGAACTTCTTTTCTTTCTTTTCACCACTTTGCCGTGTACTTCAGACTTGTACTTCCCCCAGAGAAAATGAAAGAATGTATTCTGAAGAAATTTTTATTCTTACTCCTCCCACTGGGAGCATGCTAGAAAGTAATCATTACTTAATGTAATTTTCCACCTATAGACATCATTTTACAAGCTGCAAATAATGTGAATAAAATGTAACTATATACCCAACCAACAAACAAAATCTCCCAAATTAAAAGCAATATACAGCTGGAATGAATAAAATAATTTGCTAATTAGAAAAGTATTCATGATAGATGCTAAGCTTCTCACAGCTGGAAGTTATCAAACAGAGACTTACTCAAGAATCTGGGGGAGAGGATTTCTGTAAAGGATGGGAGATTAAGTTCAATAAATCTGGGGTCTCTTCCAAATCTGAGATTCTGTGATAATTGTCTGAATTTAACCAATTAGAAAAAAATGATTTTAGGAGTCCTATGAGGTAAGTTTTTTATATTCCAAATGTCTTTAAATTACAGCCAGAGTTAGGACATTAATTTGAAAAATATCTGAAAATAACTGGTCATTAATTGATGGACTGACTTACTAAAGTCAAAAGGAGGGTTTTTCAAAGTGGTATGGGTGTGTGGACCCAGCCACAAAGCACTTTGAAGTCAATCTTATTCTTAGAACATGCACCTACAGTTTAACCTGTACATGTAAATGGATGGCTACTGTGCACATTTTAATAAATAAGTATTTATGTGCCCACTGAAAATGGCCCAATGTGCCCAACGAAAATGAAAGTCTTGTCAATTTTCCTGTGATTTGTTAACCTTGAGTACCTAAAAAGAAGGAGTGAAATGCATTGCCCTGTTGGGTGTCCCAGAGAGCTCTACCAATGCTATGGTCCCCTACCAAGGTCAGGAAACCTATCTTTGCACAGTCATACTTTCAGACTTACAGTAGTGATATTTCACAAGTAGGCACCAATGTAGACATACCAACTACAAGCCTTTGGCATCTTATTGTTTGTTACCTAGATTTAATTGGTTCCTAAATATTTTAAGTGACACACCTGAAGGCAGTGTCCATTATCCAGAATTTTTGGATACCAGATGCTTGGGTTAAGTAAAACCAAACATCTAATGACTATCATTTCTTCTTCAACTTAATGTAGTCTTTTGATATGTGTCCAGAGAAACCATGAAGTTTTGTCTTCTCATTATTTGGATTTTGGTGTGGTCAGGGTATGGATATTTTGAGATAAGGGTTAAAAATTTACTCATCTGAAAACTGTATAGTTGTGTACACGTAGAGTATACATAGGTATGTACAACTTGGTAGAATTTTACTAATTTGTAACAATTTAGGAAAGTTTTGGTTACAGGGTCCCTAAAAATTAATGCAGTGCTAATTCTTTCTAGTGAACAAGTGAACAGAATGAGGTATTTTCTGCTTTATCGGTATCTCCTAAACAAGTATATTAGTTGTTTACAAGAAAAAGATGCTTTGAAAATGTTTGAAAGGAGTTTATTCAGTTAGGTTAATGCTGCTTATGGAATGATTTTTACTCTTCTAATTGGGAAAGCAAACTTTTTCCCTTAGAAAAATAGGAAACTTCTCCCTTACCTGAAAAAACACAATTTTTGAATTAGCAATGTATGAATCAAAACTTTGTTACATGTTAAGAAACATCTGGAGTAAGTGTAGTTTATAGGTATAGACCCAGATATATATTATGGTTAAATTGAATGTATTTTGGTAAAAATTAGTCTGATTCGACCATACTAGTTATCATGCATCTGCTTAGTTAATTAGTCTAAAGTTTCCTGATTCACAGTTCAATGATGAGTTTTTCATGAACTTGTTGGATATTTTTATTCCATCTTCTTTTAGCCAGGATCATCCATAAATGTCCCAAGATGCAGCAGAGGGCAGAGAAGTGTGGTGGCTCTGGCAAAAGACTGAGGCTCTGAGACCACATCTGGATTTCTGTTTAGACACTTAAGAAGTCGTGACATCCAGAGCAGCAACCTAGCCCCTGCACTCCTGGTGAGGTAAGTCCCAACCATAACTATGAAAAAACCTTGGCCTCTCTTGAAGTAGGATATTGGATCGATCCAAAGTAATGATGTTGTTATTAATATTCCTTTCCTTGATGTAATTATAATTATTTGATGTAATTATACGAACTAAAATCGCTCATGCACAACTCCCTTGTGTGGGGGAAGCAGACAGTAAAAAGCATGAAATGTTTATCTGTATTATGGCTTTAGTTTCTCTTTACCCTCTTGGAGTTAGCTGCCTGAGTCTTGTTCAGTGTGACAGAAGATCATTCTAGAGGCTGGGAGGAAGCAATGAGATAAACTGTCTAGGTGGTGATGAGGTATGAGGTATGAAGCATCCTGTCACATTTCAGGGTGAAATTCATCTTCGACAAGATTTCCCCCACATCCCCCACCTCCACCATTTCACAGCTTGTATTCCCAGAACACGAGTATCAAGATTTCATTTGCCTTGGAGCCCTTCCAGAAATTAACAGCGTTAAGAAGAACCATTCTATTAAGTCAGGATGGTGTCCAATAAAAGCAATGAATGATTGGAAAATGGACCGTTTTAATGCTGTTCAGTAAAACCATCGTGAATGTTCTTAATTATGCAATTCCATCCTTCCTGTGTAATTGGCTCATTTGATTTTTTTTTTCCTCTCATGGTATAGAATAATCTGAGTTGGGGGTCAGAGTCTTGTAATGTTGTTATGTTTTACTAATATTTGAAGATGATGAGGCAAAATATGTGAGAGTGTAAAATTATTTGGACCCCCCCCCCACCCCCCAGACAACCAACGAACAAGCATAAAGGCTCATAGGACTGACAGGAATGGAAAACATAATTGTACCCTTCAGAGGCATCTAACCTCCATTTGCAAATACAGAGCACTCCATTTTTAAAAACTCTATTCCTTTGGTTTTGAATAGTTAATATAATCCCATGACTCAAAATTCAAGAGGCACAAAAGGGTATATTGTGAGGTATCTTCCTCCTTGGCATCCGAAGCAACTAATGTTATCAGGTGTGCATGATGCTCTCAGAGATATCTAATGCATATTCAAACACTTTTGTGTAAATTTTCATTTGTGTTTCTCTTATGTGTACACACAGTAGCATTATCTACTAGGATTTTATATTTGAGCACTCAGTCGGGTACTGGGGATACAGTAACGAGCAAAGCCAAGTCCTTTAGGGAAGCTTACATTTTTGTGGTGGAAAGCAGGCAAAAAGCAATGACCAAGATAGTTTCAGATTGTGAGTGTTTGACGTTGACCAACAAAGGGGGTGCTGGCTAATTGAGACTAGGTGGTCATTAAAGGCTCACCAAGAGGTAAGAATTAAAAAAAAAGAAATCACTTTAAAAAAAGTTGTTTTTACATTTATTTATTTTTGATAGAGAAAGACAGAGCATAAGTGGGGGAGGGGCAGAGAGAGAAGGAGACACAGAATCCAAAGCAGGCTCCAGGCTCCGAGCTGTCAGCACAGAGCCCAACGTGGGGCTCGAACTCACAAACCGCGAGATCATGACCTGAGCCGAAGTCTGACGCTTAACCAACTGAGCCACCCAGGAGCCCCAAAAAGAAATCACTTTTTAACTTTTGCATTAATCTGGCTAAACATTAAGTTAAACCTAACAATGTGCCCCTAGATAGCCCCACAAAACACATATATGGAGACCTGGGATTTGACAGACAATTCACGTTTAAACATACCCTTCAAGGTAGTGTGGTGACCCCAAATTTCAAATGCACGCATGCTCATCACTGCCTGATGACTCTTGATACCACTGTGCTCTTTTAATCTTGCATGACAAAAACTACAGACAGGAGAGGCCCTAAGAAATTCACTCCCAGATAAAATATTTCATGGAATGTCTACCAAGAGGCTGGGACCATAACACTGACAGCTGCTTCTCATCTGTACTCACTGTTCCGACCATATTTTAGCCAGTCTACAAAACCCGCAATTAGATAGGGAGGTTAGACTCTTCTCTTATTGTGGTCAGCGTGCCAAGAAAATTGAAATGGAAGGAGAGGACAGATTGCTAAAATAAGAATTCTGAAGGACACTTGGCATGACAGTGAGACCAGTAGAAATTCATAGGCCAATCGTTTAAACTGAATATCTGGATAAAAAAGTAAAAAAAAAGAATCAGTGCATATTTAGACGTTCTCAAAAATCTTAACTTTTGTCATCAGATATCTTGGATACTATCTATAACTGGATACTGGGTTAATTGTTTCAGTTCTCATCCAGATGTGCAGTATAATGTAGAAGTATCCCAAGATAGCTACTCATAATTTTCCTCCAGGTGTGTGAAAACATCTATTTCCATTTCTCTACAATAATTGAGGACTTTTCTGGTTAGTCTAGATGTGTTGGTGGCTTCTAAGAGTGACAAAATACATACCAATTGAGGTTTGGATTTATGCCAAATACAGAAACTCCTGAAAGTGACTCATTATTTGACAGCACAGAAATTACTTTAGATCTCTGTTGAAATTCTGTTCTCATTATGGGCGTCAATTATCATCGTATTGTAAAATAGATGCAAAAGGGGGAGGAGAGTGGGTAAAATCTGAGGCAGCTCCTCCCTCTTGGCCCCCACTACGTGACACGTGCAGAAGGTTGCCATTTTTTATGGACCTGCACAGCAACTTACATATTTATATTTCTCCAAGGAATGAAGGAAAAAGTCTCTTCCCTCCCAACCCAGGTCTTAGTCCATTTGGGCTACTGTAACAAAACAACACAAACTGAATAGCTTATAAACCGTAGAAACTTATTCTCACAATTCCAGAAGCTTGGAAGTCTAAGATCATGGTGCCAACAGATTCGGTGCCTAGTGAGGGCCCACTTTCAGGTTCACAGATGGCTTTTTCTTGTTGTGTTTTCATGTGGTGGGAAGGGGCGAGGGACCTCTCTGGTACGGTATTAGGAGGTGCTTGAATCACGAGCATGAAATTATACTGCTTTTAGACTTTTCTCAGTTGATTCCACCTCAGTTGGGCCCTTTCAGGTAAAAGCAAGTGGAATTTTATTTCATACTACTTTTATATCCACTATTAGATCCTACCCTCCCACATCTAAAGGGAGAGGGGCAGCTCAAACAGTTATGTAGATGGAGAAATGGAGACATCAATCCATTAAATGTTTTGCCCAAGGCTGCCCAGAGTTGGAGGAATGAAAGTCACCCTGCAGTCCCTGACATTAACTTAGAGTTCCTTCCACAGGATCAGATGGTCTTCTGGGAGCTGGGCCAGGAAAATGAGCCCCTAGAGAGTTTGAAATTCCCCGAAGGTGTGATGCAACGCCTGCAGATTCCATCCAATGGCACAATTCCAATTCTCTGTAAAAGAGGCAATGAACACGGAAAACTTTGCGTGTTAGTCACTTCCCTCTTTCCCTACTGCTTCTCAAGAGAAGGCAATCTTCTCTCTTCAGGCCCCCTTCCTCTGTCAGGGTCTAGGATGGTGTCCGGTTGCCAGGAATGGCACTGGAGCTGACTTTGTGCTTGTGTTTCTCCATGAAGTGCTCTGGGTTATTGGCATCTGTGGACACATTCTATTTCCCCAGTGCAGCAACAGCAGGTTCTTCTCCCCGCCCCCACCCAGTGGAGCTGGCCCACAACCAATTCCAAAATTAACATTTGTTTGCCAAACATGCACAGCTGTAATCAGCCTGCTGGTGGTGTGCTGCATAGCCTGCCACCTGCTAGCTCCTTTTCCAGAGAAAAAGAGGGAGGGGAGAAGCTAAGAACACAGTTCAGGCAATGATTTAGAATCTCTCTCCATCTCTGCTACCTTCTGCCAAACTCTGGTTCCTCCCCAAAGAGCACTGCAGATTTGCTTATGGTTTTGATGGCAGTTGGGGCAGAGATACTGCTTTATGTTTTCCAAATGGCAGAAAGCAACAAACTGGTTTCTTCTCAAAGGTTAAGGGTCTTTATTTTTTGGCTAGGGGGAGGGAGTTGTTTATAGAAGACTGGGTCAAACCATCCCTGTTATGACAGTTATCTAGGCAAGAGAGGAACAGACCCAGTCTCATGCAGGATGATAAATGTTAGATGAGAAATGAACCATCCCATAGTTTTGCTGCTTGGAGGTGGAAGAAGGGGAAGACTGCTGGTGGTTGAAATGTGACAGAACACAAAAATCCAAAGAAACTTCTGGAAAGTTTTGTTATAACTTTACCAGTATTTTTTCACTTGCCTGCAGCCATTTCCTGTTATCTTCTAATTCATTGTTTTCTAAGAGAAATTTCATAAAAGAAACGCTTTTTTAATAGCTCGACTGAAGCTAGTGTGATGAAAACAATAACAATTCTTGTTTGAAAGGGGTTCTGTCTCTGTGTCTAGGATAAGCAGGGGGATAAGATAACATAATGTGCAGCAGCCACTGCTCATTAGTGCCAGGGCCAAGTGAAGTTTGAAGGTCCAGAGTTTCAAAGCGTCACACCGAGTTTTAAACCCAAAAGGCTTGCTTCAATGGGATCCTTCTGGAGTAGAATCTTCGTCTAGTTGTAGGGGCCACTTCTGGCCATCCACCAGGTGTTTGCATCTTCTTGAAGCTTACAGCATCCATTTGACTTCTTTTTTTCTGTCTTCAGGTGCTGCCTTTCTTCTTCACTATTCTCTTCAGGTTCTAGAGTGTCCATGTTTTGCTTTGTTCAGTAGGTAATTATTGTGGGTGGGGGGAAATGGAAAAAGCCAAGAGGATGATGGAGAGATAAAAATCTGGGCAGAAATATGGATTTTTAAAAACAATCCCTAATATTTTATGACATGAAGGAAGAATAAAGACTGTTCTTAAAACCCTCAAATTTTAGGGGCACGTGGGTGGCTCAGTTGGTTGAACGTCTGACTTTGGCCCAGGTCATGATCCCGTGCTGCTGTGTGTTCAAGCCCCGCGTGGGGCTCTGTGCTAAGGGCTCAGAGCCTGGAGCCTGCTTCAGATTCCGTGTCTCCCTCTCTCTCTGCCCCTCCCCCCTCCATCTCCCTCCCTCTCTCTCTCTCCTAAAAACAAATAAACATTAAAAAAATTTTTTTAAACCCTCAAATTTTAATATTTTGAAGCCACCTCTTCCAAACTGATAGTAGAGTCTCAGTCTTTTTCAGCTGGACATGGAAAGAGGAATGCATTAGGAGTAGGAATACAGAAATCCGTATAGCAACCTGGCCAATCTTACTGTTTCATTGAGTCCTTCGTGTTTTGAGGAATCTCTTCATAAATTGACAGCCACTGGTTAAATGACTAAAAGGAGAGGATAAATATCTAGTCTCTTTGAGTCAGCTAGATATACACTGTAGCAGACTAATTAGGTGAAGTTGCCTTCCAGAATGTATGACATGCTAATGGAACTTTCTCTCTACAGCATAGTTCAAGACTCTTGTAGAGCTCTATTTCTTAAGTCCCTTGTTTAGTCTTGCAGGTGCTCTGTTGACTTCAACTTAACTTCCCAGGTTGATTTTTGACTAACACTCCAGGCATTCACATTCCTCATTCATAAGGCATGACTTGTCGTTTCCAAACTACATCCTGGGTTCTCTTGCCCAAATGTCTGTCTGCCCACCATTTCCCCTTTGTCTGGGAAAGCTATAAAAATTCTGTTCCACTGAAATGGTTTTTTTTTTTTAATTGAGATGTAATTGATAACGTTGTAGTCATTTTAGGCATACAACATAATGTCATTTACATACATATAGCCAATCTTTAATTTGTGAAACAGTCTATAATCCTTTCAGATTGACATAATCCCTTGTTTTTGGTGCCACAAGCCTTTCATGGCACTTACGCTATCCTGGCATATTAGGCTTTAGCTAGTGATGCGGATGATTGTCTTCTGCTTAAGCAGGTGGCTCCCTGTGGAAGCAAGGTTCCACAGTAGCCTTGCTCACTCTTGTTCCTTCCTCACTCTTCCTGCCATAGGGCATGCTGCATACACTCCATACAGATTTGTTAAATTGAATTGAATGTGATAAAAATATTGTTAATGATCCTGTAGGGATGTTAAAAGAGCGTAACATGCCCATCCCCCCCATCCACCTCCCCTAATTTATTAAAAAAAAAAAAAAAAAGAGCATCACGCAGAAATATACTGCAAGGAGCATGGGAAGATTAAAAATGAGGACAAGGGCACCTGGGTGGCTCAGTCGGTTGGGTGTCCGACTTCAGCTCAGGCCATGATCTCACGGTCTGTGGGTTCAAGCCCCACATTGGGCTCTGTGCTGATAGCTCAGAGCCTGGAGCCTGCTTCTGATTCTGTCTCTCTCTCTCTCTCTCTGCTGCTCCCCCACTCACGCTCTGTCTCTCTCTCAAAAATAAACATTAAAATAAATAAATAAATAAACAAACAAACAAATAAATAAATAAAAATAAGGACATTGGAGGACTCAAGACACACAGAAGTTAACTCTCCCGAGAGAGAAAAAATAAAGGAGAAACCAAAAAGAGGAAAAAATTATAAGCTTTTTGAAAACATAAAGTGAGTTTCTCTCTAGCCTTCCAATAGACTTGGAAATGGTTTTTTTAGGGGGAATCATGGGCTGGACTATCTGGATGAGAGAACCCACATTGTCCTCCATGATAAGAGAATGTTCCATAGGACCAGAGGAAGACATAAGCACCCAGGATACCAGCTGGTGATGGTGGAGTAGCCAATCATAGAAAGGATCCAAGAAGCCACCTTTAGCAGATTTCTCATGGGAGGGAATTGCAAAACATATATTGAGACATAAAGCAGCATGCCCCAGGCTTTTCAAGTATCTTAGGTAAGTGTTTTTATACACTGAGTTAGGCCAGGAATTTTTAGGAATTGGCTATACACTATACATAGTATTATATCCAATATTGAATTTATATTATTAATATTAATAATTATTGCAATGTTATATACAGCATATATAAATATTTATGGAGCCACAAAAGCACTGATAGAAACAGTGAAAAACATGGACACCATTTATTTCTTACCTCCTTCTCCACAGAACTCAGCTGGTTGCATTTGTCATATAGTATTTTCATTTAATCAAACTTATTATAAATTTATGGTAAGAGAACTGTATTTCAGATATTCCCAGGAGTGTCAGGAAAGAAAATATGCCACTAACCAGCTTTCTATAAAATTAATCACCTGGGAAAATTAATGAAATTGTGCTTGAATATAGGTGTTACATGTAAAAAAGATAATGCATTCTGCTCCTTTCTTTGAAAATTAGGTGTATATTTTTATGTCTTTCTAAGCACAGTTGAGAGTGGGAGGGAGTGTTCTACCACCAAAGTTAAGTGGCTTCAAAAGTCTCCAATTAAAAAAAAAAGTCTCCAACTATGGGGTTTGCGGTAGGGCACCAAGTTCTTTACTTAATCCTGGGTATCCTCTGTTCAGAGCCTGAGGGAGAAAGACAAACCATGGCTGTCTGTTTTCCAAACTGTGATTTATTTCTTCATCTAACAGGGTCCCGGCTCAGTACCTGGCATATAGTAGGTGCTCAATAAATATTGGCTGTATTCATGAGTAAGTGGCAGCCATTTTAATTAAGAAAGCAGAAATGTGAAGTTTATAAATGTCCACAGTTGTTGGGTTGGTTATAGGTTTGCTAGCCTCAGGAGAGAAAGCCATAGGTCTTTAGCAATTAAATACTATGGGAAAGAGAAATTTCTGCTCTTTGCATTTATATTTTAGAGCTGCTGCTCAAAGTGAGCCAAAGATAGGACATCACAGGAGCATTCAGTATTATATGATCAAAAATCGGAGGAGATCCCCAACTTTTGCATTCAGAGTGCTTTTAAGGAGAGTTTACTGGAGTAAAGGAGAGGTTTCTACTCTGGAACAGAATCCATGCTGTTGGGCAGGACTGAAGGCTTATTTGCTGGACTCCTGGATCTTCTGGAAAAATCTCTTTCCCTAGATTACCTGAAACTTTCCAAGGCTTCTAATATTTCCATCTTCAGTCACTCACACTTCAGCCCAACCAGTGGCATAAGAGAAAGACAAAATTTGAAAAATATTATGTGGATATTTTAAACCACAACCTCACCTAATTGAATAATTCTGGCAGAAATGTGTTTTTACATGCATGATCAAGACAAATCCCATTTCCGATGTGGCTGCAGATACTGACCCTGTACAGGTTTCCGGAAGCCTAGAGAATGGAGGAAGGGAAGGCCTTGTGTAAAAGTAGAAAAATGCTTGTGAGCAGAGAGCTCAGGATTACAGGAGTATCTTTTCAATGGAAACACCAGAATTCAAGGCATGTAACTTTGCAGCTTCATTATTCAGCAATATATATATATATATATATATATATATATATATATACACATATATATATATATACACACTTAGAATGCTTGTCTTCTTAGGATGTGCTCTCTGCTTTCGATGCATTTTGTAGATAAGTAACATTGAAAAGAAGATGCCAATTTCTTTGTACATAGCAAGTATTTTCCAGGTGGATCTTCATGCTTCTCAAGCCTTCCTGCACCAGACCGTCTAAGCATTTCTCCCTTTCATTCCACCTGCCACCAGGATAGGATTAGTTCAACATATACGTTTTAGTTTCTACAGTGTGTTAGATAGCAATCCAGGTGTGACAGACACAAAAATGCATAAAACAGCTCCTGCCCACTGGTGATTTCCAGTCTAATGGGGAAGACAGCTGTATCTTAGATGACTTCAGCATACAAAGCACTAAGATAGAGGTATGAACCTAGGGTGCTTTCTTTGGTACGCAGCTACAAACATTTGCCTACAGGTGGGTGGTATTACATGCTTTCTTGTATGTCTTTCTTTTCTCTCTGATTGTTTTCAGACTCCTTGAAGGCAGTGCCCATGTTGCTACTTCCCTACTTCCCTCATAGGTGACATTCTCAGTAAACACTGATCTAAATGACCCTAGATCCATAGTTGACAATGCAGTCACTTCCTTGTTGACTTTTTGTACAATTTTTACAGTTTAGACTCTAGAGTCACTAGGAGAGAGGAAAGGAGACCCCCAAACTCAGATAGTTAGGGAATTCATTGTCTAGAATTATAGTTGTACCTTCTCTGAAAGACCAGACTAATCTTTCGAGCTCTGTGGAGCCTTAATTTAGAGGTACTATTGACTGTTCATTACCACGAGGTTGCTCAAGTGGCAAAGAGCATGTGTGGTGTTTAATGTGATCTTAAACATTACTATCTACGGTAAATCAGGAAGGGGGCACAAGCGTTAGAGTTGCTGTTTAATGATGTATGAAAAAGCTGCCTGGTAAAGTGCACCATTAAGAAAAGCTGAAACCAGCGCCGAACAACGACCTGATGATATATTGAGACCTCGTGACCAAGGCCAGGTCTCCTAACTTGGAAAGTGATAAGCGTCACGTGCCCTTGCAGAATAATGAAGCTAAGCTCCGGCATGGGCTCATGTAGCATCTTCCTACCCAACCCGGTCATGGCTTATTTTTAAATCTCCTTTCCTGTGGATCCACAAACAGACCCACAAACTTAGAAAATAAGCAAAAATGCTAGTCAACAAAAGTAATCTGTGTTAGTTAGAATGGCATATGGTAAGCCAATCTTGGATCCTTCAAAGAAACGCCCAAAGCAAAATTACTATTACTATTAGTTTTCTACTTTTACAAACACAAGCTAGTGATTATAATGGTTACCCTTGGTTTAAAAGGCTTAGTGCCAATATGAGACCGCAAACTTACTTGTGTAGTTCTAATTGGTGGCTTGTTAAGAAGTTGTAGGTTTAGAAATGACAATTGATTTTATGTCCTCCCAGGAAGATTTTATTGGTTTAAAAAAACTGTTTAAGAATTGTAAAGTCTGTATAAAGAACTTACCAAACTCCACACCCAAAAAACAAATAATCCAGTGAAGAAATGGGCAGAAGACATGAATAGACACTTTTCTAAAGAAGACATCCAGATGGCCAACAGGCACATGAAAAGATGCTCAATGTCACTCCTCATCAGGGAAATACAAATCAAAACCACACTGAGATACCACCTCACACTGGTCAGAGTGGCTAAAATGAACAAATCAGGAGACTATAGATGCTGGAGAGAATGTGGAGAACGGGAACACTCTTGCACTGTTGGTGGGAATGCAAACTGGTGCAGCCACTCTGGAAAACAGTGTGGAGGTTCCTCAAAAAATTAAAAATAGATCTATCCTATGACCCAGCAATAGCACTGCTAGGAATTTACCCAAGGTATATAGGGCTGCTGATGCATAGGGGCACTTGTACCCCAATGTTTATAGCAGCACTTTCAACAATAGCCAAATTATGGAAAGAGCTTAAATGTCCATCAACTGACAAATGGATGAAGATGTGATTTATGTATACAATGGAATACTACTTGGCAATGGGAAAGAATGAAATCTGGCCATTTGTAGCAATGTGGATGGAACTGGAGAGTATTACGCTAAGTGAAATAAGTCAGGCAGAGAAAGACAAATACCATATGTTTTCACTCATATGTGGATCCTGAGAAACTTAACAGAAGATCAGGGGGAAGGAGAAGGGGAAAAAAAAGTTAGAGAGGGAAGGAGGCAAACCATAAGAGACTCTTAAATACTGACAATAAACTGAGGGTTGATTGCGGGGAGGCGGTAAATTGGGTGTTGGGCATTGAGGAGGGCACCTTTGGGATGAGCACTGGGTGTTGTATGGAAACCAATTTGACAATAAATTATTTAAAAAATAAATAAATAAAATGCAACTTTAAAGAGAAAAAAAAAAGAATTGTAATTCTGCTTGCTTAGTGGAAAAAGAGTTTCAAGGTCCATTCCTCATAACTTCTATCTAATTGATCAAACCTACTGTCTGGTGAGTTCGTCTTACAGACTGCCAATAACGAGTATTTCCTGATATGGCTGGAGTGTAAGTCCCTGACAGAGTATTCTCCAAATCTCACATGGATATCTCTTAGACTCTTTCTGTTGCTTTGGGTAGACACAGCTAGTCAATTGAATTGAATTCAGTGAGGACCATGCTTCCCAATGCTGAAACACTTAGAACAGGGTTGGTGAGACAAGACATAACTACACGTAGAACTAAGATGTGGAAAGATGTGGTGAGAAAATAAATGCTTCCTTTTTTCTTTTTCTTTTTCCAAATGAATTATACTGATAAGAAATACACTAGTGTGGAAGGAAGGAGTTGGTCAGGGAAGTTGTAGGAGGTGAAATTGGCCCTGGCTCTGAAAGAGCCAACTTTTGAAGGAAGAGAAGGAAACAGGAGGTCATGCTAAGCAAGTGTAAGCCTGAGCAAGTGGGCAAAGGGAGAAGTGCTCCACATGGGCTCAGGAAACGGTACCCTACATAAACCCGGAGCAGAAGATATGAGCATGTTGTGGGATTGTTTATAACAGAGGGAGGCAAAGCTTAGCACAAGGTCATGATCACCTAATACATCAGGCTAAGGATTTAACATTTTACCCAAAGTCCAAGCTATTACCTATCACTAAAGTATTTCAAGATTTCATTGCCTGATAACAGTTGAAAATTTAAATTTTTTTACCCCAAAGGTTGAATATTGACCCCTATTTCAAATATTCCTCCACAAGGCAGATGGAACATTTAAATCTTTATGCTTTTTGTCACAGTGTATACCAAGTTTATTTATTTATTATTTGATTAGGCTGATTTTTAAATAGTCCTACTATATATTAAGTCTGGTCAGGTCTGTTGGCAGAGATGGAAATGTGTCTGAATTTTTTTGGAGTCTTGAGTACAAATCCCAAAAGGAGAGGTGTAGGATACTATGGACTTTATTTTCTATATTTATTTTATATGGCAACTGAGTATCTACTAATAAGTGCGTCACTTAAAGTAAAACTCTGATTGTAAAGGGTATCTGTAGAAAAGCAACTGTTTATGTTCTGGCAGAGCTGAAAAGCCTCCAAAGTATAGTGTCCATTGTGTATGGGACTCAAAAGCACAATTAACCAAATTCTTATTTTATTCTACACTTTAGTCATCTCCATGAGGATGTTTACTTTAAAGGAAAGGATATTTTATTTTACTGTTTAGTATCTAAATCGAGGCAAATTTTTGGAACTTGGTGTGTCGGAAGGTAGCTGATGGCCATCGAAGAATATATAACATTAGGTAGTCGAAGGACTTGAGTTATTTCATCCTTAAAATTAAGTGGAAGTTTGTACCCTTGACTCGTGCAGAGGGAGTCCAGGCAGCCACACTTGAGAAACACACTTGAAGGAAGTGCTTACGCCCCATAAAGCTGGCAAATAGATTCAGCCTGTGCAGGTTCCCTGTGGTGTTTGCCACCCATGTTAGCTATCTTTTATGTTCGTGGATCTTAAGTATCTGATGCTTGCTCCCTGTGCAGTAGTTATTTCAGGATTAAGACTATTTATGTATTTCCCTGGGATGCCAATGGAAGCTAAAAACAGTGGCTAGTTTGTACACTTGAAAATCCAAAACCATAAACCTGAAATCAGTATGTTTCCAACTTCACTTTTCTTGGCAAGTTCCCTTCTCTCCTTCCCCCTCCTTTACCTCCCTCCTCTTCACCTCTTTTCATTCCATTGTTTTCTCCTTTTATCCCTACCCTTTATGGATTCCACCTCAGTGAAGAGAGAGAACGAGCCCCATTTTTTCAATATTGAGGATCAATTGCTCACATTTTGATATAAATACCCCTGAAAGGTAAGATTGCAACTTGCTCTCTACCCGTAGGAACCTTCATATCAGGCAATTTTCACATTCCAAAGTTTGTCTCTTAATGTTTTCTTGCCCCCTGATTCCATCTAAGTCCATGGAAATCATAAATCCGCATAGTACTTAGACCTAAACTGTTTGACCTTTACTCTTTTCGATAAAATCCTTAGCCTTCTAAGTTCCTAAGCTACATTTGGATGCAGCTAACACAACCATAAAATCCTCAAGTTTCACTGAGCCTTTTTCCAGTGTTTTTGTATCTTCTGCCAATCTTTGGGAGGATGTGTTTTATAGCCTCCAGGTCAGCATGCATATTCCAGTGTTTTCTGGTTTCCAAATTGGCACAAAACTCAAGGAAAGCAAGAAAGCATTCAACAGCTACTTGTAAAATCTCTACTAGCTATGTTTCTCCTTAACCCAGCCGTTTATAGTGTTGATAAGGGTGGATTGTGGTCCACAGATGGTTCTCCAAACATAAAATCTTCACACTTCGAACCCTGCCTGTTGTTGCCATGTCATTTCTTGTGGCTCTATTGCAGACAGCACCCACACTTCACCGCAGGGAGACTTTTGAGAGGGTATTTTTCAGTGTTCTCCAGTACATGAGACCTCAGCTGTTGTCCAGCTTCCAGGAGCCCCAAAACACAGGCACATGTCCTTTAGGGATAGTTCTGGCTCTCTTCCTACCCGTATTCTGCATAGTCTCCTTTTCAGGGACCCCTTTAATAAGTGAAATTAAATGTATGTGAGTGTTTTAAACATATTTCAGGAAGTGGTCTGTATGCTTTGTTCTATGTTTACATAGAAAAGACAGGTTTTAATCCTATTGTTTTGACTCAGTGTTCTATCAAGAAGGTCTAGGTTGGGGGTGGTGCCTGGGTGGCTCAGTAGGTTAAGTGTCCCACTCTTTTTTTTTTTTTTTTAATGCTTTATTTATTTTTGAGAGGCATACACACAGGGAGAGTGGGGGAGGGGCAGAAAGAGGGAGACACAGAATCGGAAGCAGGCTCCAGGCTCCAAGCTGTCAGCACAGAGCCCAACACAGGCTCGAACTCACAAACCGTGAGGTCATGACCTTGAGCTGAAGTCAGACACTTAACCGACTGAGCCACCCAGGCGCCCCTAAGTGTCCCACTCTTGATTTCACCTCAGGTCATGATCTTACAGTTGGTTGTGAGATTGAGCCCCGAGTTAAGCTCCATGCTGGGTGTGGAGCCTGCTTAAGATTCTCTCTCTCTTTCTCTCTCTCTCTCGCTCTCCCTCTCCCAGATTGTGTATGCTCTCTCCCTCTCCAAAACAAAAAAAAAGAAAGAAAAAAAAAGAAAAAACAAGAAAGTCTTGGGATTTTCTGTATTTGTATCTTATTTTTCTTTAAAAGAAAAAGAAAACATTTTCAGGCCCTGTGCTATGCTACATGCTTTCTTTGAGTCACCTAATTTATTTAATTATTTATTTAATTTATTTAATAAATTAATTTATTTAATTTATTTAATTCTCCTAATAATTTTATGGACATGGTATTCTTTTTTCCACATTATGAGTGAGGAAACAAAAACTCAGAAAGTTGTTCAAATTCACATGACTCACATTGGGTGCAGCAGAATTCCAGTCCTGCAGTTTGGTACAAAAATAAGTGAATAAACAAATAAATCATGCCCTTTCTACTATGCCATTCAGTCTCCCTACTGAATAATTTGCTTTTATACTTATTTCTTAATCTCTGAATTGGATGCTTTCCCCTTTTTCTTTCTAAGGAAGGAAGGAAAGATGGAAGGGTGGAAGGGAGAGAGGGAGGGAGGGAGGAAGAAAGCAGAAGAAAGTCTCTACACTCTTGGCTTCTGACAGTCATGGAAAGCACTTAACATCAGAGATGGGTGAATGGTCAGGAAGGTGGTAGGACGTCACATAGTTTCTTCTGTGTCCTCACTCAAGGACACGGCAGGGTGAGGCAGGGCGAGGCCTTCCTGAAAGTGAAAAGATCTTGGGAGAAGCATTTCCTACCTGTAAATACAAGGTGATGTGAAAATTCAGGGGCACGAGTGTGGTCCATCTCAACTAATCAACAAACACTGAGAATCAAGGGAAGGGTTCTGGTTCTGATGCCCAGAGAAGGGTTGAACAGAAGCTGCAAAGGTGCTCTTCCAGTGTTCTGTATCCATGAGCCCTCTCCGCTGTCTCCTGCCCCCTGCCCTGCCTCTCCCTACTTCTCTGAATCCTTCAGTGAGGATTATCTCATTCGGTGTTCAAAAGAACCATATGATAGGTTCTCCTGTTATCACCATCTCATAGATGAGGAAACTTGGAGTTAGCAAGATAGGTAATTCACCCACAGTCTTGTGGTTTCTAAGCAGTAAGGCTGGATGGGAAGGAGTGACCGACTGTGAGAGGTGGTATCCTGGGACATGAGGCTTACTGGGACCGTTGTTTACTGTAGAATAAAAACTGGTCCTACCCAACTCCAAACTCTGTGCTTAACCTTTTTTATGGCACTGACCCAAAAGATTTCTCTTCTAATTTGAAGTTAGTGTTAAATTCAACTTATGCAAAATAAGGGGTGTCCAGTTCCAGTCCAGGTCTCTTCCTGCCATGGACAGGGCCTCACATTATCTCTATCCATTCTACATACACCATCTTAAGCAATCTCTCAATATCTGTACGTTTATTAATTATATACACAAATAAGTTATATATAAGATAGATACAAAAAATTAGCATTTTAAAAGATGAGATTAACTATGAAAGTTTTAATACCACCTTCTCCCTACCAGTAGATAATCGTATGAACATTCTTTGGTGTCTGCAAACAGTTGGGAGACACCAGGCTAACAACTGATTTTTGATCTGAGTTTTCTAGAATTGATTATACAGTGACACTTAAGGGATTGTACAGACGATCCTTTATTTACTTATTTGTTTCTTTGTTTCTTTATTTTTAAAGGTTTTTTTTTTTTCATGTTTACGTATTTTGAGAGAGAGATAGCAAGAGAGAGTGTGTAAGTGGGGGAGAGGCAAAGAGAGAGAGGGAAAGAGAGAATCCTGAGCAGACTCTGTGCACAGAGTTCCATGTGGGGCTCTATCTCATGAACTGTGAGATCATGACATGAGCTGAAATCAAAGAGTCAGATGCTCAACCAACTAAGCCACCCAGGTGACCCAGACAACTTAATTTAAATATTATGCCTTTTGAGCTGGCAGCAGTCTTTTTTTTTTTTTAAGTTTATTTATCTATCTTGAGAGAGAGAGTGAGCATGAGAGGGGAGAGGCAAGGAGAGAGGGAGTGAGAGAATCCCAAGCAGGCTGTGCACTGTCAGCACAGAGCCAGATGCGGGGCTCGATTTCACAAACGATGGAATTATGACCTGAGCCAAGATCAAGAGTTGGGACACTTAACCAACTGAGCCACCCAAGTGCCCCAAGCCAGCAGCAGTCTTTTCTAGCCCCCAATTAATAATTTTTTGAAGCAACTCCACTGATCTAATTGATGGCCTTTATAATAAATTTAGTGTGGTTAGATTAGATGAGAGTAGTTTTTTACAATATATTTTTGAAAACAGGCTCTGCTGTTCAGAATATTTCAAATCCACTTCTCTGTTTACTGCATTTATTACATTCCATTCAGCTAGCTATCACTACAAAAATATCTGATGGGCTTTTTGCCTGAAACTGGGTTTGCCTTTTGGTGGGTGGGTGTCGAGCCAAAAGACACAACCAAGCCAAAGAAGAGGAAAAGGAAGGGTTTTACTTCCAACACGTAAAGGAGAACACTGGGGATATTTCCCAAAACGATGTCTCCTTGAACAACAAAACTGGGGAAGTTTTAAGCTAAGGGTTCATATATTCATGAACGGGCTTGCACAATAGGGAATTCAGCATGGAATTGAGGCAAAAGTCTGCTAAAGGTCCTGGTCGAAGTCACCAGGGCTTGCAAGGGTCAATATCATCACTTCTCTGGCGTTAGTTGGTTTGGTATCTGAGTGCTCAAAGGGGTTGAGATCCTACAGAGGTAACTCAAGAATGTGCTTTGAGAAAATAGTGCTGATCAGGCATAGATCACAGAATGGCTGGGGGCCTAAAGTAACTTTTCTATGTCGTGAAAGCTGTGCCTTATCTTTCTTTTTCTGGGACCCCTAATTCTTTTTGTTTATAGGCTCAGCCATTGGCTAATAGCCAATAATTAACTTTAGTATTCCTCCAGAGATATGTGAATTTTAGACAATATTTCTTGAGGATTTTTAGGAATAACTATAGAAATCGCTAGAAGGGTGGGGTCAGATCAGTAGGAGAGAGATTTTTGAGACAATATCAAGACCTCACTTCCTGATCCTTCTGGGGCACCTACCTATTTATTGGTGAATTGGGCCAGGTTGAGGATACTTTGCAGGCCACCTCTTCTCAGTGAGATGAGTTCAAATCCTTGCTTAGTGCGTGCAGGAGAGATGGGTCAGTGTCTGAAGCCCTGAACTCAGGGTATAATCCCTGTTCTGCCACTTGTAAGCATTATGTATGAGGGCAAGTCGCTTCTGGACCTCAGTCTCAGCAACAGGAAACTCTCTTTGACAATGTCACCTTGAGCTCCTCTGTAGTTCTAGGGTTTGTTCTTTTATTACCACAGAGTTGTTGCATGCTAGGGTCTGGGGGCAGAGTTGGAACCCGCGTTGTAACTCATGTTGTATACGCCCATGTGGGGGTTGTGCTGACTGACTCCACTTTAAACTTGGGTTTAATCTCACAAACAATTTCCTTTTTATTCAACGAATCCCTGATGCACGTGTGTCTCTACATAGGAATTTTTAAAGCCTTTCCCACGGGCAAGTTCTGGTCTGCCTGCCTAGCCCTGAATTAAATTAATAATTACCCATATATAATGATCTGTATATTAATCATAATGAATCATAAGATTGAAAAAAAATCCTTGAGAGGACTTGTATTTTCCTATGGATACTCTTGGTTCTGCATACAAGAGTCTCTGTGTCAAGTATGTGCTGTCTTCAGCTTCAGCTAAATACCCTCCCCCTCCTTCAAAGGTAGCACTTAGATGCCATAACCTTCATAAAACCTGCCAGGATTTACCTGATGACACCCAGTGTCTCCCCATGCATCATACCTGTTGAGCACAACCTTTTATCCCTTGGGTATCATTAATTTTAAATATTGCTGCTTTTCCCCTAATATCATGTGCCTTTGCTTTTTGGTCTGGATTTGCCCTCTTAACACATTCTCTCCCCTCTTACTTCTCCCAGACAAACAGGTATTTAGTGTCCCCCTAGTTTTAAAATATGAATTCCTTCTTAGGAATATTATTAAGGACATACTTAATGTATTTTTAAAAATGCATCGACATGGTATGTTTTTCCTTATAAATTGATAGTGCATTGCACTGAAGCCCCCTTTGGTGTTCTGCCTCTAAAAAGTCCCCCGTTTTGCCAAAATCTATCTACCTGATCCCCTCGGAACCATTGAGCATCGGACTACAACCCATTCTTAACCCCAAACTAGGAAATCCAAGGCTCTCTCCTGTACATAGGTCATTTGATGAGAGGACATTTGATGTGAGGTGAGGTTGGAGTGTAACTCCCACTAAGTGGGTATTTCGAAGATAAATAACAAAAGGGATTACTGAGGTAATTGATGCAGCTCCAAGACTTGGCTAGAGAGGCCCTGAAGGAAAGCTGAGGACTGCCAGAGCTCCCTAAGATGATAATTAACTTAGGAATTGCAAGCTGTTGGAAGGACCTGCCTGAGGCCCTTCCTCTTTTGTACTCAAAGAAAGGGAAACCTGAGGAATGCTTCTGGAAGCTGGGGCAGGCATAATTCTCCTCTAGAACCTTCAAAGATCAAGCTGCTGCAAGACAGAGATTTCAGTTCTTTTAATTTATTCATCTTCAGAATTGGGCAGCCAGTGATGGAAACTGTGCCTTGTTATTCATTGTAGTCAAAGCAGGTACTTACTGTTTTAAGTGAACTCTACAGAAAAGTACAGGAAGACCGGCAAATCATGGTCTTTTTTCATCTGCTTTAAGCAACAGCATAGTGTAGACTAGTGTAGAACTGAGGCAGAAATTGCAGGGCCCGATGGGGACCAAATTTAAGATAGCCGCCATTTATTGAGTATCTACTATGTGCCAGGACTATGAAAGCCCTCTAAGATATAATCATTCTGCAGTAAGATGGGGGCTATAATACCCTCTGAGAGTTGTTCTAAGGATGAAGGGACTTATTTCACACAGTATTTATCATCTTATCTTCCCTCATGATTGGCAGCAATTACTTTGCCCTTGTTTCATCCTCACAAAAAACTAGTGAGGTTAACAGGTGTCCAACTCAGGATATCATTTGTCTCCTCAACTTCAACTCAAGGCCTCACGCACAGAAAATAATAATAGTGCTACTGAATTCATAACGCATCGTAATTTGCGTAATGCATTCATATATGCTGTCTTCTTTAATAATCAAATCCTACTTTTGAAATAAGAATTAGTCTCTCCATTTTAGAGATGAATATTTGAGATGGAGAGCCCTCAAATGATTTATTTGTTCAAGGTCACATGATGAAGATGGACCTCAAACCCATCAAGACTCACTGGTGCCTTTAGATGGAAAAGGCAGTGTCCTTAAGGTTATCCATGTAATGGCACTAAATTAGCCTCCTGCTCCGAACTCAAAATACCATTCCCCTCACCTGACGTGGCCCTGCAATCCTGCCCACTAAGGTTACCCATTTGAGCTACGGCAGTGAGTTTCCAAATGGTCCTTGTAAAATAGGCAAACATTTCCCAGAGAGGGGTGGCATAATGAGCCAGTACATCTCAAACGTTTCCGTGTAATGGAGTCACATATCACGTGTATGTGACTGTATTAGGTTCCGTGGCTATTGCAACAAATAACTGCAAACCTGGTAGCTTGCAAAATGAATTTGTTATCTCACAGTTCTGGAGGCCAGAAATTAGAAACCAGTATGAGTGAACTGAAATCAAAGCGCCAGCAGGGCCCTGTTTCCTCTGTGGTTGTAGGGAGAGTCCGTTCCTTCCCTCTTCCAACTTCTGGTGGCTGCCAGCATTCCTGGGCTGTGGGCCTAGCCGCATAATCCAGAGAAAGCTCCTCCTCTCAAGATCCTTAATCACATCTGTTGCCTGTTAAAAAACAAAATTCAACCAAGTGAATTTGAAGGTCTAATTGGCTTTGTTAAGCGATTCACGAATCAGGCAGTATCCCACCTAGCAAGTAGGGATGCTCCAAGGAGTTGTACAAAATGGAAGGTTTTTTATAGGTAGAAGGGTGGGCGAGGAAATTGTTAGCAAAAGAAAAGAAAGGATTGTTCTCGTTCTCAGTACCTAGATGCCCATTCTAAGGCTGGACCCTTCTCACTTCAAATGGCCCTGCTTAGTGCCTAGTTCCTGAGAGTGAACAGTAAATATTATAGGTTATAAGTTCTCTCCCGAATGCCTGTGTCTATCTACCAACCTCCCCCATTTCTCTATTTCCAGAACTCTTTTCTCCCCATCCTTCAAGGCCTAACTATAATTCTTAATCATGAAGCCATTCCTGATCTCGATTGCTGAAAATAATCTCTTCCACCTTTTTCATAGCATCTTATGTGACTCTTTTATGTGACTGTTGGATGGCATCTATAACTTTTAAAAAAATATTTAGTTATTCTGAGAGAAAGAGAGTGCACATGGAGGAGGGGCAGAGAGAGAAGGAGACAAAGAATTCCCACCAGCTCTGTACTGTCAGTGCAGAGCCCAACACAGGACTCGATCTCATGAACTGTAAGATCGTAACTTGAGCTGAATTTGAGACCCAGATGCTTAACCAGCTGAGCCACCCAGGTGCCCCAACATGTATGACTCTATAGCCTGCATCGTAGTAACTTACGTGTAATTTGTCTCTCTTCCTAAATTCTGAGCTCTCTGAGGTCGAACCAGTCTCTCACCAGGACCACCATGATAGCCTTCTAAGCTTTACCTTCACCCCTCCTCACCTGCAGTCACACAATCACAGTGAGCTCTATAAAATTAAAATCAGATTATATTATTCCCCTGATAAACGATTCTGATAGCTTCCTGTCACACTCAGAATAAAATCCAAACTCCTTCCTATGGCTTGCAAGACCCTGCAACAATTGCAAGTTCTCCCCAAACCTTCAACCAGCCAATGCTACCTTCAGTTACTCTCCCCCAAGTGCCCTGCCTATGTTGAATTAGAAGGCGCCCTGTCCTGGTAGACCATTATCAAAGGCACCCTTGCCCTGGGCTCTTGCAGCCTGTGCCAGAGCACACACCTTCCTGGGCGGGTACAGCCCAAGCTGGATCCTATCCCCAGTTGGGCCCTGCCTACTAAACACCTCTCTGCCGGCCATGACCTGAATTTTTCTAGTGTAAATAAATCCCTTGCTGTGATTCTAAAGATGGAATATACGCAAGTAGAAAAGCAACTGTAATCATGTGTGAAGGAGGAAGTTTATAAGGATGTTCATTACAACATTATTTGGAATGGTAAAAATCTTCAAATGAGCTAACCACCTAAACAGTTATTAGTAAAAAAAAAGTACTGAATTATGTTAAGTCCAACTGCAGAAAACTAAGCAAATGTTAAAGAGTAATAAGACACTTACTGTCTAGGGCTGGAGGACTAGGGGGAAATGAGCGTGACTGCTGATGGTTATAGGGTTTCTTGAGGGTGGGGAACTTCTCATGATGGTTGCATAATTCTGCACATACAAAAGAGCAGTCAATTGTATGCTGTAAATGGCTGAATTGCATTATATTTGAATTATATCTCAATAACGCTGTTAAAAAGAATATGATAGAACTGTGTGATAACCCTGCAATTACTTTTTATTTTAAATAAAAACGAGTTATAGGACAATTTAAATATAGGGTATATTTTCAGCTTTAGAAAACAGGGTATGTGACTATACGCACATATGCAAATACATTAATGCATACACACGCACGTGCAGATTGATTAAAAGAGAGGATGGGGTGAAAATGCCGCCCTGGATGGTAAACTCTGGGTAGTTGGATTGGTGGAGAGATTGAAAGGGGATTTCATTTTTTATTCCTAACCAGTTAGGGATATGTCAGCTGCAAGTTCTTGAATACCTGACAAACTGAAAACAAACAGAGGTTAGTTTTCTCCTCCTAACAAGAAGGCTGGAGATCCATCGCTGCCTGACTTGATGTAGGGACCGGCATCTCTGAGATGACCTTGGCTTTCTCTTATGCCTGTGATGTGATGGCTGCTGAGTCACTTGATATCAAAGTCAAAAGTTCTTAGATTCTCCGGGTCCCTGACACATTTTTCCTTTTGCCTTATCACCAGAATTATGTCATATGGTCACTTCTAGTTGCCAGGGAAACTGAGAAAGTATTTTCTTCTTCCAGTATCAATAGTGGAAGGCATGGAGGGAGATGGGGGTAGGAATAAATGCTGGGTCGGCCAACCAGAAGTATCTACCCCAGTGTGCTCTAAGTATACCACAACTGGTATCCTTTGTATCTTTTCCAGAAGCCTTCATTTTTTTTTTTTTTTGGTAGCTAAAGTAACAGTAGTAATAATAAACTAAATCTCACTACCCAAAGGTAGGCATTATTACTATTTTGATGTCTATCTTTTCAAATTTCTCTTTATTTCTCTCTATATATATGATATCTGTATATCTGTGAATATGTATATATATGCAGAGGTATATATGTAATTTTATATAAATAGTATTATACCCTGCTTATTATTTCCTAACCTTTTTCACTCAAACAAAATCATGAGATCTCACATCAATGCACATGGATAAGAGACAGCATCCTTTTCATTGTTACATTACTATTTTATCATTTTTACTGAACCATTTCCCTGCTAACAAACATTCATGTTGTTTCAGATTCTTCCCTGTTGTAAACAATACCTCAGCAAACACCTCTGTCTGTTTGGGCAACATAGTACTAGTGTCTGTCTCCCTGGGATATAGCGACATTATTATTGAAACTTAAAAAAGCACATCTACCATTGATATGAGATGCTCTAAGCAATCATAAATAAAATCAGGATTTCTCCTTTATTCTCTCTTCCTCACAATAATAAGGAACATTTGAAGGAGAGTATGCTAAAATATTTAAAAATATCAAAAACATTTCAAAAAATACCTTAAATATTGCCTGTAAGGGAAAAACTGAAACCATGAACTCACTTCTTTAGTTTTCTTAAAAAGGAGAATTTTCATGTTATTTATACTACAAAGGAAAGAGATGACATTAAGGTTTGACACAAATTGACAAAAGCCAGATGATGCAAACTGAACACTATCCCTCTACCCAAATTCAAGCTTTTTAAAGCCAAGATGGTTTTAACAGAAGAACTATGCTTCAGTCAATTAAATTATATCTTTAAAAGATAGAGTGGTGACTCCATAGGACCGTCAAAACCATATCTAGCATTACATTCTTCCATGGCAAAGACTCAAAACATTTTTATGAACACACTAAAGGAGGATAATGGAAGAGACCTTGCCTAGTTAATGGCTAGGGAGAGTAAGAAGATTCTGGCAAATTTGACCCACAGAACAATCCTGCAGCTGCAAAAGCAGATAAAAAGGAGACATAAAACAACTTTGCAAATAATCTGCCCAGACGTGTCTGCATTTTCCTGTTCACAAATACCCTAGAAGTGAGCAGAAGTAGGAGAGAAAAGACTGCCTGTAAAGAATCTGTCTATAGGCACATACCAACTACCATTAAGACGAACACACACCATTTGTTCTCCAAGCGAGTCATTCTGAATGAGTCATTCATTATTTGAATTTGCTCTTATCCAATGCTATTGTCTATTGACCAATCTTTGCTAGTTGCCTTCTTAAATCTATATTATTTGTAAGGGACCTACCCAGATTTATAATAGGTTCCTCTTCAAAAGCTTCACCACCTTCCATTGCTTTTGTTCTTAACCCCTACTGACCCCACCTCCACTCCCCACCACTACGTGCACTCAGAATTGAAAACCACAAGACCCTCTCTAGGATCCTGCCAAGATGGCAGATTGAAGAGTAGTAGAAGAGCCCTATTATCAGACATGATAAAACCAGTTGTTAATTAATTAATCCAAAGTTAGTTCAAGTGGTGAATGATTTGAAATAATATTATACTTAAACATTTATCTTAATGTACATTTACTTCGTGTGTGTGCTGATGCAAGAGGGAGGCCACTTCCTTCTGTCTGGATTCTCTTTGGAGTCCCAAGTCTTCTTTCTTATATACATATCCAGAATGCATTTCTACATTCTGGTTTCTCTGAGGAAAATTAATGATACTTGCAAAGCAATTAGACAGCCAAAAAGCTGTCCAGCTTTTTTGTTTTTTAATTTTTTTTTCAACGTTTTTTATTTATTTTTGGGACAGAGAGAGACAGAGCATGAACGGGGGAGGGTCAGAGAGAGAGGGAGACACAGAATCGGAAACAGGCTCCAGGCTCCGAGCCATCAGCCCAGAGCCTGACGCGGGGCTCGAACTCACGGACCGCGAGATCGTGACCTGGCTGAAGTCGGACGCTTAACTGACTGCGCCACCCAGGCGCCCCTGTCCAGCTTTTTTGATCGTTTATAGTTGTCTTACGCACTCCTGTTTCAACAGCCTACTTTTTTAAAAGTTCACCTATATCAAGCCTTTCTAAAGCACTCAACTTAATTTTTCATTGATATAACCCTTTCTACCTTCATATTTTGTCTGATATTGTAATATGTTAAGTGACATAATTATATTAACAAGTACAACAACATAAACAGGTTTGGAAACAAACTTCAGATGAGACTGGTTCTTGGTCAACATTCAGCTCCACGGTGAGGAGCCATTAGCATTCATTCTGCAGTGAGTTTTGTGCAGTAAATAGAGAGCAGTGGCTAATAGGGTAGATCTAGCCTGACAAAGCAGTTAAATCGGGACTGGTTAAGAGTTACTGCACATCTATCAAGCTATAAATTTTAGAGTCTGAACAATTTCTGATAACTGGCGAGAAACCCAGGACTTAGCTGCTTGCTACAAACTCACTATGTGACCATAGACAGGGGTGATATTAAAAAAATGTTCAAGGGGCACCTGGGTGGCTCGGTTGGTTGAGTGTCTGACATCCACTCTGGTCGTGATCTCATGGTTCACGGGTTCGAGCCCCATGTTGGGCCTGGTGCTGATCACTTGGAGCCTGGAGCCTGTCTCACATTCTGTGTCTCCCTCTCTCGCTGCCTCTCTCCCACTCCTACTCTGTCTCTCTCAAAAATAAATAAACATTTAAAAATAAATAAATAAAAATGTTCAAGAATCATTGGCCAGGATAGCCTGTACACTGTCCAATTAGAATTCATACTGGCCATAAACAACCTGTAAGAATATGTGTGTTCTAGCTGGAGATTAGCCCTGACCATAGATAAACTGGCATGTTGAGCATTCTTCACTTGTAAATGAGGGAGGTTGGTCAAGCAAAGCTCTATTGTTCCTTCTGACTCTGAAATTCTTCCATTGAGCTATATGCAGCTCTAATTAATTTCCTCCTATGGGATTCATCAGTTCTCTGATTCAATTGTTTCTTCTTTCTTTGGATAGGTGCTGTCTCAGAATTGTCACTGAGACAGACTCTCATGCGCAATAACAAAAAGACAATAGCAAGGGAGGCATGGATGATAAGATAGACATTAACCATAAATACAGAGCATATAGTATGTACTTTATATGTGCTACATTAAAAAAAAAAAACATTTACCTTCACATACTCACATCCTCCTTCCTGATTCTCCAGGAATCTGTCTTCTGCATGTTTCATTTTGTTTTTAACCTGGGGATGACGCTTGTTTTTATGCCATGCTTAGTTTACACAGATTGGAACATGTTTTCCACATGCAGGCTTCTTGTTTGCCAACAAGCCCAGCTGTTGGGGGGCACTGAAGATCACCCAATTACAGAAAACAATCTTGAATACCTTTTCATGTCTCCCTCTCCTACCCTAGAGGATCTTTTCCAACAATTGCAATTCTAAGGGCTTCTTCCATTTACAGGAAACATTTACTACTTTATTGTTCCCCCCCCCCCCCCCCCCGCCCCTTTCCAACTTATCCTAAAAGAGTTTATCGTTGAGCAGGTAGGGGGCCCTTTTCAATTGCCTCTGACTTACAGACCAAGGTGGGGGGCAGGTCCATCTGATTAGACTTTGATTCTGCACTCCTTCTACAGGAAGACAGGACGCAACAGATTTGAACACTCGCTTGGGGAAAACGGCACGCACGCGCGCGCACACACACACACCAAAAAATCTCCAAACTACTTTACAGCATTGGTTCAGGCTCCCGTATGCCAGGTCCCAGCCCATAATAAATTTTATTGCAATGTTATAAACTCCTGAAAAGAGGAACTTGGAATAGAAGTGCTGACACGAGCTGCCAGACCCGCGGCACTACATTCTTGTGGGTTCTGTCCTGACATCAGCGCACATCTAGGGCAAAACCCAAAATACTAAAATACCCAAATAATGTTTTGCCTTTCAGATAGATTCCTTTTCTCTCAAATTAATTTTAGTAAAATAAAAAACTAGGTGGTCTTATCAAAGAGAAATGGGCACTCTTGCAAACAACACATGACTTCCTGTGGAGTCATGGCTTAGAGCTCAAAGAGTTTTTCAGCCTAAGTTAAATTCATCTTGCAAATAAAGTGCCTTTTTTGAGGGGGGGAGGGGTGGGTGATTATTCATGTAAATGACAGCTTTATGTACTATAATTACAGTCATTAATGAAGGCACAATTACTTTATCATACATTACCAGGATCAAAGAAGGTCTCTTAAGAATCAGTTGTCAGTATATAGAGTCAATACAGAAATTAGACCAAATACGAACTGGAAAATTGTGCTTAAATAATGCCCCAGAGGTTAAAGAAACAATGAGTTGAAGTTGCAGAGTGAGAAAATTAAAAAGACACACTAGAGGTCACTGTTGCTACTTGAGCTGAGGTTGTATCCTATCTATCTATCTCTCTATCTCTCTATCTATCATTTTTGGTAGCCTGTGTGCATACTGGAAAATCTTGAAAAAGATCAACTACCTTAATTAAATTTTAAAAACTCTATCGTGTATTTTTCCCTCTCTGTTGTATGTTGGATATTTAAGATAGAATTTGAAAAGAAATCTGAATTTTAAGGATTTCTTTCATGATCATATCAAATAATTCATCCCGGATGAAAAACCTTACCCCCATTTTGTGGATTTTGAAAATCACCTTCAAACTATTCCTTCACTTGGATCCAAAAGTAAAAGTAATTGAAGAATTCTGTTTGGTATTCCTCTCCATAATAGAAGGAAATGATTCCAACTCTTAACATTGTGCAAAAATGTAAGATTGTTAAATATGGACAATATGTTGAGTCCCATGCTTCAAACTCTATAGAGAAAGAGTCTCTTAAGTATGGCAGGTTTGTGGAAAATCTTGGAAACAGGTCATGGGAATTGTTAGTAAAATATTCCAATTCTACATACATAAAAGGAAATTATTTTAGAAAAACAACCAATGTCTCAGGTGGGCCATTGCAAACATAATGAGTCTAACAGAAAGAATTCCCTTTTTTGCAGCCTTCAGGAGACTCAGGTCCTGTCTTTTCCCTCTGAGATGGCTGGTACTCAGTAAGTACATACTGTTGCTAGAGAAAAGGAGCCCATCCATTCCAGAGACCCAGAGCCCAGCTTCTGAGTATCTTAACAGAGAAGTTAAAAGCTGAATGGTGTATTCCAATAAGAGTATCGTACCACTGCCAAAGTTGGGATTCAGTATTCTTCCTCTTAGACTATTGGTCTTAGATATGGGTAGTGGTAATAGGAACATCAACAAAGGTATATGGCTATATTCAACTCTAGGCCTTGAAACATTTTCAGTAAGACGGGTCACCCTAACTCCCCTGCTTTCTGGTCTTTGCACATGAAACCCATCTCCTCCCATTTGATAACACAAGGCCTACCCAAAAAGAAAAAAAAGGAGGAAGAGGGAGAAAAGTGTGAAGTCTGTTTCCTTTTCTAAACCCCTACTTTGCTCTGCATTGCGTTATTTGCTTTGTCCATGTAGCTCAGTCCTGGGAATAATTAAGGTTCAAAGGCCTGAGTAATAACTCCTTAGTAACTGAGTGCTTGCTACAAGTTTCATGGGTGTGGGTAAAATAGATTCGGAATTTAATTTGAAAATTTTAAGAGAGGATTCTGTATATTTAATTGTATTTTCCAGGGGGTGGGAACTAGTGGGAGGCTCAGAACCTCGGTGTGAATGAGATGGAAGTGTCTGGCCCATGTGAGAGTGCAGCATATGGGGGAAGGCCATGTGCCCTAGATGCAGGGCTTCCTCCACAGCCCAGCTGGGGTGAACTAGGGCAAATTCTTGACCTTTCTAAGCCTAATTTTTCACTTGTGAAATGGAGATCATAATTTCTGTCTCTGCAGGCAGAATTACATAAATTAATGGTTGTAAAGTGCCAGGACTAGGGCTTGGCACAGGTAAGCACTCAGTAAATGTCAGTTGTCATCGTTGTCATAGGGGAAGTTCACTGGACTCCTTTGCACCTATCAAAGAGACACAGAAGCTATGTTTACATCCACAAGCAGGTTTGAAACAACAACAACAGCATAAACAAATAACAGTTGAAGTCAACAGCTTGTTGTTTGGGAGAAAAAAAACAAACAAGTTTTAATTAACAGTTGTGTCTTTGTTTTTCCGAACAGTTTTGTGTATACAGATTCAAATGTGGACTTTAAGGAAAACAGAACACTTTACTACCATTACAGAACTATTACCATAATTTCTTTGGTTAAGAAAATTACGTACATTTTGTTAACCAAAAGAAAAAAAGACATTAAATGTGTCTGTGTTTTGCACAGTGTAACTATTTTTTTGAAAATGCTCTATAATCTGCAGGCTGGAGGGTGGACTGGGGTTCATTGAAGTCAGCCACATGTAACAGCAGCCCCAGACTTCTCACAAGGTTGAAAGCCACTGCCCTCACTGGTTCTGGTTGCAATTATAATATGCAATACATTTTGTTTTAAATGGAAGCTTTTATAATGAAATTTGGAAGCCCACGTCATTTCCCTTTGCTTACTACAAAAAGAGAATTTGAGGGCAGACAATAAAGGAAATGGCAGGGAACTATTATGTGACCTTGGGCAAATCGCTCAGTGGTTAGGCCTGTACACACACACACACACACACGCACGCACACACACCCTTAGTCTTTAAATTCTTTTGCAGAGCTATGTCAAGCAAAAAGTGGAATGGAGATTTAGCAATTCTATGGTTATTTTGAATAAGGGATATTTGATCAATTTGAATGAATAATTGTTACCAAATTTTCTCATTAACCAAGAAATTGCTAAATCTTGTGTTTTAAGAAGTACTGCCCGGGGTAGGGGAAATGAAGGGTTTTCTTCCTCACTTGGGCGTACAGCTGAGAATTTAGTCTGTAGTTTTGTCCACTGGTCTCCCTGGAATGGAAGTCCCGGAATTTCCTCTCAGGCTAGATTCAAACATTTTCAAAACCGTTATTCTCAGTTAACACTCTGGAACATCACTTCTGAGGTGACTTTATTTAATTAAACAGGGCTTGGGCAGAAATACAGCAAGATGTTCACCACTTACACGAAAAAAAAAAAAATCCAGGATCCTGTCCCCAAACTCCCAAATGGATAAATAAATCCCGCACTCCCAGCTCGCACTCAGACTCGGCTTAGCCTGACCGCAGGCAGTTGCTGACTGCAGGGAGGAGTTGGGCGCTGGGGGAGCTGTTGCACGTACGTAGCACGTAGCACGTAGACGTAGCACGGAAGGTAGAAGTTGCAGGGGCGGAGCGGAGGAACCGTCCAGTGGTCCCATCTGAGCTCGTAGTGGGTGTGACTGCCTTCAGGTACTGGTTTCCCCCTTGGCTGATGCAATGTTGCCTCATTAGGGACTCTAAACGCCAGTTTGACTTTGAGTATAAATAGAAGGTCACAGCTCTAGGGGTAGCTCTGCGGAAGAAGGAGACAGCAAATAGGAGACAGCAGGAGGGGCTTTTCCAGGGAGCTCTTTAGTGTGGGCCTCGGGCTGAAGGACAGAGAGCAGGCACGCCAGAAGGGACGCTGGGGTTGACACCCACCGTCTCCTTTCGCCCCGCTCATTAATTTAGCCCGTGCCTTTCAGCCGCATGATGCGGTGAAAAAAGACCTCCTGCCACGGCGAGATGTCTGCTTTGCACAGAGGCCTGGATTCTGCCCTTTCCTCCTCAGGAGTTCAAACGAGTCACTTCTCTCACACCGTAGAACTTTTGGGTGCAGCAAGGCAAACGCGTTCAGATGTTTTCGTGTCTTGGGACGTTGTGGGAGGTAGGAGGAATTGAGTTCCCGGACCTCAGGTGCAATGCACAGGTCCGCGGCAAAGTCTTTCCACCTCAGGATCCGTGGCCAGGCCTTCCTTGTCCATGCTTCTCAAAGTTCAGGCCACAGATATTGTTAACAGGATCATTCCAGAGACCCCTTTTTAAAGGTACGGCACACTGGGCCTTACCCAGGATTCACTGAATCAGAATCTCCGGGCATGTATCCCAGGAATCTGCACTGTAGCCACCTTCCTGGTTTTTGTTTGTTTTTTCTTTTGCACGTTATTATGTGAGAAATAGGGCCAGCTGCCACCAGCTTTTAGTCTTAATAAGGGCTAAGCTCTTAGCTTAGTATGGACCCTCTCTCAGTGGCTTATGGATTGAGCACTCCTGGGTTCCATTCATATTAAAGGACATTTGGAGAGGGTAGTTTATCTCATGATTTACTCGACAAGCATGATTCTGAGGGAGTGGGGCGAAGAGTGTTAGAGGTATCAAGAAATTTTTAATCAATTGAGTGAGACAGAGACAACATCTGTACCTTGGCCACCTCTCCCGTAGTGTGTGGGTTTAGTCACTTCTGCTCATCACACATCTGATTAGAAACACAGCCACAACCAGCGAAGCAGTATTACAAGGTAGGTTGTTGTCAGCTTGTTGTTTTTCTTTAAGCCACTCTGTATATTCTGAATTACTGTTTTGAAAGAATTATTTGTAAGTGGTAAGTTAGATGTTTTCACTGCCATTGTTCTTGTGATTACTAGAAACCCAGGACTTTCCACTCTAAGATTGTTTAAAATCCTTACATAAGAAGCAGGTGGACTCTATCGTTATGTATGCCGAAGGGCACAAAGGAAGATACATAAAATTTTAAATACCCAAATTGCCCACTTTATGCCATATACCTCTTGTACCATGTATAAAAATATATATGTATATATATAATAGGAAAGAATAAAAATTTAAAATAAGTATATATCCAGGTTAAGGAAAAAGCATACTGCACAAAAATGTCTTTGTATAAATGCTGAATAAGATAGGGTAAGGGGATATTTATAGTTCTGCAGACGACTTAATATTTACTGCACCAGGAATTCATCCATCCTTCCAACTGGCTTGAGAGGCGTTTGAAACCAATAAAGCATATTTGTGTCCAAGCAGGGAGTGGAGTCCAGGCCCCACATAGCAGACCTGAGATGTGCTGGCCCAGGGAGCTTAAGTGATATCAAATGTAAACCACTTTTCAAAAGCATGTTATCAGGTCCACACCAGACTATCCATTTTGATAATCTCATTCCATTTTTCATTTTATTGTTGAAAGGAGAAATAGATTAATGAGAGTCCAAATCCCCCTAGAAAGAAAACCTTCCTTATAAGGCATGTCTGAAGAGAGATTTGGAAAAATTACTTACTCTGCCTTTGTTTTGCCAAGTAAAGTAACATTTAGACCATTTATATTTGAAAAATTCTTAACCCAGGTCAGCGTGGCCTACTAGATTGTATCTAGAGGGAAAGAAATGAAGAACAACTAAAGATGATGATGATGATGATTTGTTTAGGTCAGTTCCAAATCTTCCAGACCTTGGTTTGCCAGTGTTGATTGACCACTTGCCAATTTTCAGTTTGTGTGTATGATGGACATTTGGGGACAAACCCCATGATCCATTTCAGATACAACAAGAAAAAAATTGGCCCCAAATTGCATTTGCAAATGGTGTACCACATGAAAGAAACATTTGTCTGAAGAGAATTTTAAATGTTCAGCTCTTGGATATACAGATATATTCTTTCAGGTATCTCAGAACACTACAAGAAAGCTTGCTAGAGAATGATAATCGGAATCATAGCAGGGCATAAACAGAAGAGAACAGAAGGAGTCTTAGAAATCATCTTATCACATTGGTGACATCGTTTTACAGATGAGTGACCAGAGCCTATAAGGGTGGTCCCCGTGATTTCAAAAAACTTGCTTCCATTAGTCTTTCAGGGCAATGAGTCAAATGATACTGTGGTAGCTCCAGGAAAAAATGTCAAGGTTTGGAAATTCTTTAGCCACTCAGAGTTGGAACAAGAGCCCCGCTTTCCAGACTCCCAGGCCAGAAGGCTGCACTTGAAAGGATAGGAGGCTTTTTTTTTAAATAATTCCATTTTGTCAACCAACTAGAAGACAATTTTGCTTAGATGCTCAGTGGAGGTGTAGTAAAGTATTGTTTCTGACCAAATGTTCCTGTCCTCAGTGAGGTTATAGTAAACAGTATTCCTGCCCTAAACAAATTTATTAGCCAGGGGTCATTTTTAACTTTACCACTTCATTCTGATTTTCACAGCTGCTTCTCAGAGGCGCTGGCACTGCCATTGATAATCCAAGCTTTCAGCAAGGTAAGCTCCCATTTGGCTAATAACATTTCATTTGGTTGACAACAGGCTAATAACTAGATCTTGCCACACACACACACACACACACACACACACACACACACAAGCCATCACAATGCCAGGCTCCTGTCAATTGAATTAGGAACCATTGGTATAGACAGATAATCAAGGTCACAGGAATTCAGAAGAAAGAGACGTTATTGTCTTTGGAAAAGAGACTAGACGAGATGTAGCTCCATTATTTACCATAAATAGTTAGGGTACAGTCCCTGTGGGTAAAGAGCTGCACCCTACTTGATGGATCGTGTTCTATTCATCTTACTAGCAGTGTTCTTTTTAGGCATTTTTGATGTCTGCATTTAGAGCCATTGAGTCTGTTGCCTCCCTTCTCGTGGGACATGGGGAGAACGGCTGATACTTTATTTGTTCCCGACAGCTAAAAAAAAACACATAAAGCCAGCAGAAACAGAGAACATGGTCTCTAGCCTTCCAGCTTCAGACCCCCGTCTTGGGTTGCATTGAAGCACACCACAGAAGCAGTTCTGGCCAAGCACACCACTTGAAACAAGCTGGGGAAGCCCCTGCTGGGCCAGGAAGGGATGCTGGTCATGAGGCTGAAATCTGGCCCAAAGGGGAGGCAGAACCTTGGATGGCTCTGCCAGGAAGGGACTGTGTGTGCTCTCACTGGGGTGAGAGCTCTGCCCTGCGGTTTGGTGAGTTGAGGTGTTGTGCACCTAAGGCCCTCCCAGTAAGCTGCCTCCCAGCAAATGCAAAACCACACTGTGGCATACACACCCCGGCAGAAGGAAATTAATTAAGACCCTGTGCTGACATTCCCTTCTGAGCTCACACCACCCTCCAGCTAGGGCCACACATCACTCTGTGAGAGAGCAGACACAGCTGTGGGAGCTGTCTAGACCTGCTGTGATTAAGAAGGGCTCTGCTGCCTTAATGTCGAGTGTGTTTTCTTATGTCAGTATTGTCTCCTAGTTTTAGCATGACTGAATTGTCAAAGGTTTTTGGGTGGGTGTTTTCCCCCCTTTTTTTGGCCTTGCCTGTGAAATGACACAGTCTTCTCTTTTCCTGGTTTCCATTATATTCCATTGTATGGTCATGCACAGAGTAACATTTTTTTTTTAAAGTTTGTGTGTTTTCCATCTAATACCATGCAGTAACTATAATGCATAAACATGTGTTTAGGCACTTTGGAAAACATTTTTAAAATTAAAATGCCTCATGTCAGTCATAGGCATGCGGTACCAAAGTGTGTATGTAGCTGATCATGTGGATTAAGTATTCAGAGGAAAACATCTTTATAGTTATTGTGCATGTTCCACAGCCACTTTTCAAAGTGAACCATCTCTGCATTAAAATAGCATTTTTATTTTGTCAAGACACTAAAAGCAATTGGAGGCCAGTGTTGATCGACCGCTTGCCAATTTTCAGTTTTTAAATCAAAGCTGCTTTGGACTTAGTAAGTGTGAGCTCTGTAAATATCCATAGTCATTCTATTTACATTTTACATGCATTCAAAATAACTCTCCCTTAAAAAAAAGAAAATGACTGAAGGAACATTTGCTCTAAGTTGAAAAACATTCCACCTCAGAACAGTCTCTTGTAGGCTGAATGATAGTCCCTTTGATATAATGGTTCTTAATGAAAATTGTGAGGGATTTTTCTGCTCTAAAAGCCTCAAGGGAGTTGGGCGGGAAGGGCACAGGTCAGCAGTAAGAACAACACCCATCCCAAGAGGCAATGACATTTGTTCTCCCATCCTCAAAGTTTGTTCCTTAATTATTTTAGATATTGTCTCCTTATTGTTTTGAATGCTCTGCCTCTCTCTAAGAGGAAAAGTCATTTTCGCACAATGCACACAATACCCAATGTTGCTAAAGGACAAGGACCAGCCTTTGGGACTGAGCCACTTAAGACTGAAAATCTCCAAGCTTATATTTCTTTGTCATTGTCAACATTATTTTTCAAAATTTGAAGATATGAACACCAATTAATTGGCCAAGATTCCAGCTATTTAATTAAAACTTGATGAGTTATAGAATTTGTGGGGATGGTAAGCAAGTATTGCTTGGGTTGTGTTGTCAAAGGCATCAGAGGAAGAATTCCATCCAAGGCATGAATCTTAATAGGTACTTCATTTGCCCAAGCTGGATTTTATTTTCATACAATTTTATTTATCATATACAGTTGTTTAGATGAATCCTTGAGTAAATATAAAACCATGTGAACTCTGTTTACAACACATCTTGTACCTAAAGGCCCTGGCAATGAATAGAGACTCAAAGATGAATGAAATGACCCCACTTTCAAAGATGTACTGTCTAGTAGGGGAAATAGAGAACAAAGAAATATCTTACAGTGTAATACATATAAAATCTCTTTTGTGTCTATACAAAAATAGCCTAGAGACGGGAGTAACTGATTTTTTTTTTCTGGAGAAGTCAATGAAAAGGTAAACCTAAGCAGGATCATAAAATGTAAATAGTTGATTGTTTCCTTTGCTGTACAAAAGCTTTTTATCTTGATGAGCTCCCAGTAGTTCATTTTTGTTTTTATTTCCCTTGCCTTTGGAGATGTGTTGAGTAAGAAGTTGCTGCAGTTGAGGTCAAAGAGGTGGTTCCTCTAGGATTTTGATGGTTTCCTGTCTCACATTTAGGTCTTTCATCCATTTTGAGTTTATTTTTGTGTATGGTGTAAGAAAGGGGTCTAGTTTCATTCTTCTGCATGTTGCTATCTAGTTCTCTCAGCACCATTTGCTAAAGAGACTCTTTTTTCCATTGGATACTCTCCTGCTTTGTCAAAGATTAGTTGGCCATACATTTATGGGTCCAATTCTGGGTTCTCTATTCTATTCCATTGGTGTATGTGTCCTGCTTTGATGATAACAGCTGTGACTAATGAATGGATAAAGAAGATGTGGTGTATGTATATGTATGTGTACATATGTACATACATACATATAGATACACACAATGGAATACTACTTGGCAATGGAAAAGAATGAAATCTTGCCATTTGCAACAATGTGGATGGAACTGAAGGGTATTATGCTAAGTGAAATAAGTCAGAGAAAGACATATATGTTTTCTCTCATATGTGGAATTTGAGAAACTTAGCAGAAGACTATGGGGGAAGGGAAGGGAAAAAGTAGTTACAAACAGAGAGGGAGACAAACCATAAGAGAACAAACTGAGGATTGATGGAGGGGGCGGAGAGGAGGGAAAAATGGGTGGTGGGTATTGAGGAGGGCACTTGTTGGGATGGGCGCTGGGTGTTGTATGTAAGTGATGAATCATGGGAATCTACGCCCGAAGCCAAGAGCACACTGTATACACTGTCAGCTAACTTGACAATAAATTGCATTTTTTCAAATAATAAAAATAAAATAAAATGTAAATAGTAGTGTGCTAAGGACACAAGAGGAAGATGGCTTATATACCAGGAATAATATTTAGAAGAACATGGAAGAGTGAAACCAGTGAAAGAGAGACTGAGAGAGAGACCATTGCAAGCAGTTCATTGTTACAGAACATGAGTGGGAAGGCATCGGGGGTGAGGCTGACCATGCTTTCAGGGCCTAAATCACAGAGAGTCTTTTACGCAGTACTAAGAGAGTTGGCTTCTAGTCTGTGGCACTAATGAACCATGGCTGAGGTTTAGGCTTTAAGAAAGATACCTCCAGTGGTACTTTGGAGGCTGGATTATGAATTTGAAGGGAGAGAAACAAGGATGAGTAAGGCTATTTGGGAGGCCATTATATAGTCCAAACAAAAGAGGATGTAGGGCTTAACTAGAAAAGTAGAGACAGGAGAAAATAGAAATGACAACTATTAAAAAGGGGGGTTGGTAGGTTGAATTTGGAGAGTCAGAGAAGGGAATGAGCCATGATGACTTTTGATCCTTAGCAAAGAAGCCCAGTGCAGCATTTAAGGAAGGGTGTTACGCACAGATGCAGGTATTAAGGGTAGTCTTAAAATTGTTTTCAATTACTCATCACTAGCAGTGGCAATTTTGTCAACTAGTATTTGTATTCTGCCTGCATCTTCTGTATTCCGGGGATAGGGAAGTGGCAACGTCTATAATACATGACTGCACTTAGCAGATGCCTGGAAAAAAAATTGGTAACTCCCTAGGAGGCCCTATGAGAACAGCCCAGAAATTACAGTCAACAGAGTTGAGCTAGAGCTGGCCCTGGCCAAAACAACCAGTTAGAATAGGGGAAATTCAGCAAATCATTCAGTTATGTGGCCTGTGTAATATGGCCCCCTACTAACTCCAATCCTACAAGAAAGATACACATACACATATAGAGATGTACACAAATACATCAGAATAATTTGAAGATTATTTTAACAAATTACTGTATATTTTGACTGTCAATGCCATGTTCATGGAAACTAAAATGATCTTAATATAGGAGGAACCCACTTATCTCAAAAGCAAGCATTTGTTTCGGATATATTCTGAAATGCTAGCATTTGTTAGGGGAGAATTTTCTACTGGATATTTTTCTAATTTCTGCCCTTTCTCTGTCTGCTCTTGTTCCAGGGATCTTAGCCTTTTGCAATGCAATTATTCTCTGAAAATAATGAGTGTATCTAGCTGTGCCCTGGGCACAGTGTTGTATTTTACATGGTTACATCATTTATTCCTCCCAACAACCTACAGGTTGAAATTGTTATTACCCCAATTTTCAGATAAAGAAACAAAAGCAGAGAGGTTAAATGACTTGCCCAAGATTACATAGCTAGCAAATGTATAGACACTTCAATCCCAAGATGTTTGACAGCTTGTCCAAGTGGTCTTAGCCACCTTCCATGTCTGGTTCACTTGGATTTACAGATGAAGCAGGTTTTCTTGTGTACAAGACCAAAACTCAACCCCATCAGTCATTATTATCAATCATTTTTGTCATTTCATAACCTCAGAGTTTAAATCTGTAGTCCTGTGATCCCCTACCAACCCAGGAAAACCTAAAACAATGAAATTGCACTTGCCTGGTCTGCTGACTTTACACCAAGATCCAGCTAAACTGCATGAACTGTCAAGGCTAAAACTAGGACTTCTATCTTAGCTAACACCTGTGTCTGTCTGTCTCTCTCTCTCTCTCTCTCTCTCTCTCTCTGTTGAAATATATTATAATTAGCTGCTCTTCCTGGGAGAGACTGTAAAACTGAATGCAATTAAACAAAAAGAGAGAGAGCAGATTTTATAGCAAAAAAAAAAAAAAAGTAATTTGGAAAGCCAACTAGATGGATGCATATTCAAAAGTAGCAATTTCACAGGCAAGGCAAACCTCCCTTATTTTGCAATAATGTACTGTGTACTGACTGGCAACCGGTGTAGCCTTTTGCACATGCTTGGGACTCTATCCTTGTCCACTCACTGGTACTCACAAAATGGGTTTGGTTGAATTAGGACATTTAATAGAACAGCCATTATCTGGCTGTGGTTTCACGTTAGTCAAGGACCACAATAAGCAGGTGACATGTGGCATACAGCCCATGATCCTTACTAGCCAAACGGCCCAGTGAGGGCAAAGTGTGTGTTACAGATACTCAGGCTCCTGTGCTATAACTAAAGGTGTGCAGTGTGGGACCAGTTGCCTCGTTTCTCTCCGTCAGTTCTCCGGCTGTGAAATGACCATGCTGATGCCTGCCCTACTTCCCTCAGGAGAACATGGTGAGATTCAGAAAGGGCTACAAACAAATTGTTTTATTCAAGTTTGGCTAATGAAAAGCCTATAATAGAGCTATTTGTAGAAATGTGTTCATTTGTTGCTGAACAGATACTAGTCCCTGAGCACAGTTCTAGGGGAAGACCCAGTTACTTACCATTCATTAAAATGACTCATCACTTTCCTAAAACTGCATGTGGGAACTATCAGTGCCCAAAAGGTAGATCATGAAATAACCCATGGCCCAGTCACTAAAAGCTGAAAAGATTTGTAAGTGCCTCAGAAAAGTTCACAACTTAGTTGGAGAAAAAAAATTAGTCAAGGCAGATGTGTAGTGCAGGTTTGTAGCTGGGGAGAGGCAGACTTAGGGAGAAGAAACGCAGAAAAAAATTAAAGCTAAATGTTAGCCTCATCCTAGAACAGACCAGCCTGGAGATACTCTGGGTTTTATTGAACAGTTGCAAGGTAGCTTTAATTTAGCACTATATTTTGAAAGGTTTGCTATACCAGTGCTCTTTCCAACATTGCTTGTGTGTTTTTGGCTATGCCTAGAGGCCTGCTGTGGACTGATGGATGTCCAGGTGTGGAAAAGGATGCTAGCCATTTGTTTGCACTGTGGATTTATTTCTTTGCACTGTCTTTGCTCCTCCTAATTAAAATAGTAAACATTATTGTACTCAAAGCTTAAATAGCCCCCTGGACATGAGAGTGTTATGAATTAATAAGTAGAAGTAAACTCCTTTAATACGCCTCTTCCTCATATCAAATCTTTCAAATGCAAAGCCCATTTGCAGTAAAAATCAGAGAAATGTAAAAGGCAACCTGATATTGAACATGAAACCAAACTCTCACAAAAAGCAACATAACAAGCAGGAAAAAAGGAATTTTGAAAATTATCTTCCAAAAAAAAAAAAAAAGAAAAAATTATTTTCCTAAAGAATTCTGAATCCCCAGTGCTCTATTTTCCCAGGTTAAAAAGAAGTCAGACTATTGTAGGCATTCTGAACTAGGTTACTGAGTAGCCATCTGTAGCAGGCCAGCCCCTGGATGTCGTGCCCCTGTTAATGAAATCTGGATGTGCACTCGTAAACGGACCTGGTGAACGGTAGATGTCAGCCATTGGGTGATGGGCAATCATCAATCATCCATTGTCAGTTACTTCTGTCCCAGTGAGTAAGCCTTTATTTAAAGCATAAAGTAAGAATGTTGCCAGACCACAGGAACAAGCCCTGAGCTGTTTGCAGGTGCTGCTATTCACAGCTGCCAATTAAACCCCTGACATTTCCATCTTGGCCATGAGGCATAGCATATGCTTTTGACATACCAGTTTTTTAAAACAATATCATCTATCTCAGATTATCAATACATATGTCTTATTCTTTTCCCATGCTTACAACATTAGGCTTTTAAAAATATCTTGTTTTAGAAGTAGAAGAAGGAGAAACAAAAACTCTAGTGAACTGAATTATTAAGATGTACACATAGCATTTTCTTGTAACTGGGGAAGTGATCAGCATTTTAGATGTGGAAAGTCATCTGTGATGCCTAAATATACATGGCAGAGACGACTTTGAAGATTTCAACTTTTGGTAATCTTGTCCCTACATTTCTTTCTGAAAATTTTTATTACTCTCTGGTAACCAAATGCTACCTACTCATCTCATGTAAATTCAGTGCTGTTAGAACTAGATATTAAATTTTTTATTATATGACTACATTCCAGTTCTTTTCATTGGGATTCAAACATAAGTATGCCTTGTGTTGGAAGAATTTCGTGAAATTTGCCAGACTTTTTATTTGGTCTCGATTGTAGGTCCATGAAAGGGTGTACTCCTATGCAGAGCTTACATGATGCCTTTACTTCCACATATTTCCAGGTTGGAGTATAAAAGCATGCCACCACTCTTGAAGGATTATAGATACTGTGGACATTTCATCTATAAATACCATGAATAGGAAAAAAAGAGAGAGAGAAAGCTCTACATACACCTTTTGGGAATATTTCCCATTTGTAACTGATTTACCCATTTTTCTAGCTCTTGGTAAGGGATGAACTTTGGTTACAAACAGAAATTTGAAGTAAATTATTCTTGCTGATCAGTGTTTAGAAAATGGGGCACCTGGGTGGCTCAGTCGGTTTTGCATCCAACTCTTGATTTTAGCTCAGGTCATGATCTCACAATCCGTGGGACTGAGCCCCATGTTGGACTCTGTGCTGACGGCGTGGAGCCTGCTTGGGATTCTTTCTCTCCCCCTCTCTCTGCCCCATTCCCGCTCACACTCTTGTGTGCTCTCTGTTTCTCTCAAATAAATAAACTTAAAAAAAAAATGAAGATAGGTTCTGTGTGGTCTCATGTTGTTTCACAAGAACTAGGTCAAAATCAGCTGTGATTGGAAGTGTAAGGCTTTGTTTTTCTAGGTCCAGCAACAGACTTTCTGATCTGAGACTGCCTCGGCCTTTCTCCCCATCCCCTGTTCATCTGGCAGAGCTATACACTTACTTCCACGTTCTGTGGAATCCCCGATTCCCACTGATTTCAGGGACTTCTGTTGGGGAAAGCAAATCTGACAAAGCCAGGGTCTCTCTGTCTTACTTTGTTTTATCATGGCAGAAATTTTATGTTATTTTCTCACTTCTCAGCAGGGGAAAAGTTGCTATACTCTTTGAGGGAGGCTCAGCCGATTTCCATTGTAAAAAGAAGAGAAAATTTGTTACTGCTGTTTGTGTAACGAAGGGCTACTAAAGGAGCTATCTTCTAATAAAAAGATGGCTTTGCTCTGTAAATTAATTTTATAATAAAAGCTGCCCTGCGAATATATCGAATGGTGAAAATCTGAAGTAAATATGTTAGCATATCAAGAATACCTGTGTGTTTGAAATGAAAATTCGATGACTTACAGCGTCCTTGAGCCCTTGAGCCATATGCACACGTATTTCTTAACAGAGCTGAGGATGCTGTGCAGTGGCATCAGCTTTGGGCTGCTCAGTTGGGACAGTGTCCACAGGCTTTGAGATAAAAGTGAAAGGTTGGGCCACTTACCTCCACCGATACCAGGTCTTCCAGGTGCCTCTGGTTGTAGCAGTAATGAGAGCGATGATGGCAGCAGTAATGCTAATAATAACAGTAATGGCAGCTACCATTACAGATGGCAGCTTTGTATGGTGGTTGAGAGCACGGATTCTGTAGGTAGACTGTAGATCCTGGCTCTGCCACGTACTAACTCTGTGATCCTTGGTAGATTGCTTAACACTTCCGTGCTTCAGCCGCTTCCTCTGTAAAATGGGGGTAGTAATAGAAGCTACCTCATCGGTGCATTGAATGCTTGGGGTAGTACCTGGCATGTACTACAAGAAGTACCACTAGAGCATTAAAGAAATGAGTATGCCTAGAACAGAGACTATATCATTATTCCTGTTTTTCATGGAGGCAGACTGAGGCCATGTGAGGCTTCCAAGCCAGCAACTCACCACATTTTAGCCTGGGTTGGTGTGACTTCAAGACCAGTGTTCTTTCTGCCGGTCTTCCAGGCTTTCTATTGTAGGCGTCATTTCACAACTTACACCATTGGTCGGAAAGGGGTTGAAGAAAAGAGACAGTGTTTGAAACTTGGAAAATGCAGGCACTCCGGAGTATCAGAGCAACAGAAATCATCTAAAGACAGGGGACAGTAAACATTTTCCCAAAGCCAGAAGGTCAGGTAGTCACCACACATAATGCTCCTGAATGAATGAACTCATTCATTTATTCAACAGTTATGCGTGTCCCCCACCTTTCTGCACAAGGGGCAGCAACCTCACGTGTAGCCACTTAATGAGTAAGAGGATGTGTTTTATGTGATTTTGTCAAAGAAAGAGGCCCACGATAACTTTAGGAAATGATACTAATGAGAAGATGCCAGTATTTTTTCTGGCAGTTGAATCCAGTTTGGTAAATTCTGGGGCTCTGTCTTCTCCCCTTCCTCAATGTCTCGAGGCAGAGCAAGCTGGCCACAGAACGAGGCAAGGGCTGTCTGTCCCAGGCTGGGTCTCATCAGTACATTTGTGTCTCTTGTGGTTGTCTTTATCCAGCCTAACTGGTATTGTTTTTGGCACTCTTAACATTATGATGTTATGTTTCAAATGTTTCCAAAACTGAAACACACAAGGTCTTTCATTTCCTTTCTGCCTACTAAGATTATTTCAGCTCCACACATGCAAAGCAGAGTATTATGCAAGAAATTAATCATATCAGAGCAAAGTAGCTACTGAAAAATTGCCAAACACCATAAACATTGGTCAAAATGGAGTCCAACCATTTGCACAGAGAATAATTGAAGCTATGGATTCACTTGGGGTAACTAAGCAACTTTTCATTATGAATTATAAAGCTTTTCAAACATAAAATGATATCTGAGAGGAGTGCATTACCTAAAAGGTTTCGATAAGCAATGAAAGGAGCTTTAAAATATGCAGCAGGGATCAATCATCCAGCTGTATAGCGTTACTTATACTTTGTGGCGTCACCTACATTCCTTGATAAACAATGTCCCATAACCTCCGAGCGTTCCCATTATTTCCGTCAGCACCCAGACATAAGAAGTGACAAAAATGTCAGATGATGTTTTATTTACTAATATAAAACAAGTTCTCGTGGAAGTAGACATTCTACGACAATGGAGGTTTATGAAGCACATTTCCCAGCACCAAAAATGATTCACGTTGTCCAAGAAAGATAAAAAGCCTGCTGTTAGTGATGAATTTTAATTGGAATGTTACTCATCATGGGCATGAATTTCTTTAATTTGGAGATGACATGTCCTGCTTCTGTTGTGGAAGGACAGTTGAGTCTGCCTGAAAAAGAAAAGGTAGCTAAAACACACTTTTGACACCCAAAAGGAAGTTGTCCTGGTGTCACCTGCCGAAACAAGTATTCTGATGTCTTCCAGTCATCGCTTTGCAGGCGACGTTTTTGTCAGTTACATGTAAAATCAAACCCAGCATTCAGACTCAGATGCAGAGAAGTTCTGCCTTCCTCTACCCTGTTTATGAAAAAAATCAAATGAAATGGGAGCGTCAATTGGGAAAATCACTTGATGGTATGGAAGAGTTGGAATTAGCTGTAGAATTCTACCAGAGGTGCAGCGAGATAGAGTGAGCAGCACAGAAGAAAAAATGACAATTGTAGATTCTCTTCGTTTTGACAGAAGAGGGCCTGAGTGTGGCATATCAACATTGACTGATGCTAGGTAGTAGAGAAAGGGAACTCGTAAAAGGTCAGGAAAGTGGAGTTAAAGAGGGTGAGGTGCATGGAGACTGGAAAGGTAAAAGGGGCGGCGGGGAGGAGAAGGGTGAGGAAGAAAGGCTAGATATATGAAAAGTTTCAGGACCTCACGTCCTTTGCAAAAAGAAAATCGTTTACCAGCCTTTATGTGATTCAGGAAATACTGTGGTTTAGGAAGGTTTAAACTAATGCAGTGGGCATTGGTCCCATGATTGTGGGGAGAAACTACTTCTCCTGAGTAGGACAAATAGGGTGGCTGCAGCCAGCCCCTTCGGAACTCGATATAAAAACATCAATTTGCATCATGGAACCTTGGCCGGCCTGCTTTGTGGCGGTGGTACAGAGCAGTCAATGCTCTATAGATACACAAATTGATTACTTCAATTACCAAAATCAATTTTCCAGAATAGAGTGAAATACATGGAAACGTATCTCAAAAGGTCATTTAAAATTAGCCCAAACTACCAACTGAAGGCCCTGCATTCAGAAGAGCACCTTGCTGCACATTGTAACTCTCCCTTTCCTGTATCTTTGCCTACGTAAGGTCTGAGGCTAAAAGCACCCAGCTGGAACCTGGTGAAACAACAACCAAATTGCATTGCTCCCTGTGCACTCATGAATCTCTTAATAAGCTCACCTGATACAGTTCTTAGTATGGAACCAGGGTTTACTCCTGTAAGTAAAAGGGTCAGGTCTATTCTCCCCCCCCCCGCCCCCCCCCCCCCCCCCACCCTCGTTTTGTATTCTATTTTTTTTTTCCTCTTTTTT